>NW_004443989.1:12235086-12248588 GCF_000243295.1 Trichechus manatus latirostris
AAAAAAAAGAAGAATTATCTGTGTGACATCAAATTGACAAGAGCAACTCAAAAGGTTTGATGGGAAGCCTAGGGGACAGTGAGTTGAAGATAATGGTGATGGAATAATTTGGAAACGAACAGTGAGAATAACTGGAATAATGTAACTGATGTCACTGAGTTGTACATGTAGAATTTTTGAAATGGTGTATCTTTAGCTATGTATATTTTCACCAAAAATAAAAATAAAAAGGTCCGCCGAGGTTGAAAAGGAGAGTGTTGCCATGTCGTGGGGTTATTAACCAATGTCATAAAACAATGTGTACTGACTGTTTAATGAGAAACAATTTGTTCTGTAAACCTTCATCTAAAGTACAATAAAGAAAAATTATTAAGCGCTCCCTCTAAAGTTATTTGCCCTAAACCACAGATCAAAAAAATCACCTGGTAAACTGCCTTGACCAGCACTATCCAAGAGAACGTTCTGAGATGATGGACTTGTTCAATGCTGTTCTATCCAATTCAGAAGTCACTAGCCATGTGTTGCTACTGAGAACTTGAAATATTGCTAGTATGACTGAAGAGCTAAATTTTTTATTATTTAATTTTAAATAGCCACAGGTGGCTAGTGCTACTGTATTAGACAGCAAACAACTCTACAGTGAGCCAATACTAAAATGCTTACATATTCTAAGTCTTTTAAGAGCTGATCTGATAATTTATTTCAGAAATATGAATCCAAAAAAAAAAATAAACTTTTTCTGGTTGGGTAGAAGATAAGGAGTTATCAAATCTCCTTTTAAGTGTCAGTACTGTTGCCATTTAAACAAAGATTAGCTATCTTTAAAATGGACGTCTTACTAGCTTTTTATGTCTAAATTCAAGTTCTATTTCATCTGTTACCTTCTTATAGAGCATCATGTAAACCCTTACGCAACTGAAATGAACTACACTGCTTCAGGAACCTCACAGAAGCATGAGAAGTACAAGAAGGGGTGGACACCCAGCTAAATTCAAACTCAAATGTACAGAAAGTTACATTTAGAGCTCAAAGTTTTACTGAAAAATTTCCAGTATTCTCCGTATGAAAATTTTTTAAGCAGCCTTTCAAATGTCTCTGACAGTCACATACTATAAAAGATCTAAAATTCACCTAGGGATTATATAATGAATTAAGAGAAAAAGAGGAAATGTGGCTGCAAACCACGATCTAAAGAGTCCTTGATAAGATCTGCCCAAAGAGATTCTGAATGCTGGCTGTGAGCAAACACAAAACAACAGTAATGGAGTCAACAATAAAAATAATAATAGAAGTCCTCAGGAAAGGGCCTGTGCCAGGCACAGCAGGATGGGAAAGAAGGGGTATATGGAAGTTGGGTGGAGGAAGTATACACTGGGGGCTTCAGGCAGGTGATGCACAGACACTGACAAAAAGGAAAGGAGAGGGGACATCAAAAAAATACAGGATATGACTTTAAAGAAACCTATTACGGATGGAATTAGTAAATTTATGTGCAGGGAATGGAAAGCACATTAACTTAGTTCAAACTGAGGCATCAAATGAGGGCGTGATGGTGGTAAGAAGGGCCTCCAATGCAGGATCACGTTATCTCCATTGTTTCTTACTGTATAACACACACCCACAGGTATATCATGCCCCCTCCCAAGCCCCACAAACCTTTCCTTCAGACCCAGTTCCAGTGCCACCTGCTTAGTGAACACCTCCCTCCCTATCTACCCAAATTCTGTATAAAATATTTTTTGTGAACACATACACATCTCTGGGAAGAGAATCTCATTCACCAGATATTCAACAGGGCTCGTGACACACACATGAAAAAATAAGAGCCACTGTCTGGACCTTGAGCTAGAACAGTGTCTTTATATCTTGGGGTGCATCAGAATCAACCGGGGATGTGCTCACTGAAGCAAAGACTGCCAGGCCCACCTGCAAATTCTCGTTAGTAGTGGTAGGATAGCGGGAATTTGCATGTCTAACAAATCAGAAGTAAAATTTCTCATTACAGGCGATGCTGATGTTGCTGGCCAAGGGCCTGCACTTGGAGAACCACAGACCTAGGGAAGGAGGACTATGTCTTACTTCTAGTTGTCTTAATCAGTATATATGCACAGGAAGCACTCAACATCTGTTGAGTAAATTGATTAATTTAATAACTGTTCAAAGTCTCTTGTGGTGAGGCTTTTTCCATCTTTTTTTTGTAAATCTGTAACCCACAGTAAGAATATGTTATATCACAATCCAGAACACACTCACATAATGAAAATAAAACTTTCATGAACCAGTAGTGATCTACCACATGAGCAACATGCTGGTATTTCCTATCCTATTTTGTTCTTTTAGAGTATCCTTGATGCAGCCTCTAAAACTTATTTCATGGCGACAGATTTATGGCATCTGCACGGATTATCTTGTTCCACAATGACAGAGGCGAACAGTTGCGAGAGACTCTATGGCCTACAAAGCCTAAAGTATTCACTGACTGGCCCAGAACAGATTTTCTAAGACCTGCTGTAGAGGACTGTGAGAATGGCGCAGTACCAGACAACATTTCGTTCTGTTATATTTAAATTCACTGAGTTGAAACCGACTCGATGGCACCTAACAACAACAACAGCTCTAGAGCAGCCTTTCTGAACTACAGAATCGAGTCTAGATGCCCTAAGACATCACTCTATGCAGTGACTCAACTTCTCTCCTACGCTTCTCAATGTGCACCAGCTCTGCACATCCTCAGAACGGAGAAGAGAATCATGGGCTCAATTCCTGTATTCCATGGCTCAGATGAGGAAAGTGCCTTTAGAGAGCATAATAAAAGTACTTTCACATCTTTGTCCAGGTCAGGCGTGAAAAAGGCCAAGAACTACAAAATCCAGGTTCAATAACTACAGGATCAATAAACATATATGCCCAACAAGATTTTAGAAACATGTACGTCTACCATCCTGTTCCAATCAATGTTCACTAACAATTCTCCATGCAAATTTCAAATCACTTCATTGAAGCTGGACCACCTAACAACTTACTCCACTGAAAACAACAAAAATGCAGCATTTACAAAATAGTAAGCTAAATCTACGCACAATTAGGCTACAGATAAAGCAGGCTGAAAGTAACAGCAATAGGATTACAAAACATAATTAACCGGCATGCTATTTGCTCAAGACTTTCTTTCTTTCTTAAGGAATACCTGGGTGGCACAAATTGTTAAGCGTGAGGCTACTAACCAAAATGTTGGTAGTTAGAGTCCACCCCAGAGTTGCCTTGGAAGAAAGTCCTGGTGATCTGCTTCTAAAAGTTCACAGCCATTGAAAACCCTATGCAGGGAGCACAGCTTTACTCTGACACACAGGGGGTCATCATGAGTTGGAATCATCTCGACGGCAACTGGTTTGGTTTTCCTTTTTTTTTTTAAGACACTGGTATACACAAAAATATGAATCTAAATTTTTCCATAAGCCTGAGTTATAAACCTAATAGCAGTGGCTAGATTAGAAAATCTAGAATAGAAGAGGGTTAACAACAACGTGGCTGTGTTACTTTTGAGTCTGGTGTGTGCGGCCTTCTTCCTACACAATGCAGAGAGGCCCCTCACACATCCCCTGAGCCCCATTTGTTTGCCTCCATCCCACTCAGGGGGCTGGACTGTGCCTAAGCAAGCCCTGCCTAGGGTGGGCAGCCCCTCCCCCACCTACCACTGTGATTAGGAAAAGCAGAACAGAGGAGTGGAGATTCAGTCAAATTTTTGAAGACTGAGGAGAAATTCTCAGGCATTTGTCTTTTTTTTTTCCTTTCATGTGTGGGGTTTTTTTTGGGGGGGGGCAGGAGGGGGGGAGGTGGCAGTTTACAAGGCCCAATGGCACACTACGGAGTACGAAGACACATGCTGTAGCATGGACAAGCCAAGGCCTTGGAAGGCTGTGGTGCACGCTGACCCTCTCCCTGGGAGGAGCAATGAAAAACTATGGCTCCCTGAGCATGACAGGAATGGGAGGAGACGACATCAGGACCATCTGCACCCACCAACATTCGTAAAGCAGCTTGCCCTCAGGTGTAGAGGCAGGCAGTGTGGGCGATGCCCCTCACCATGCCCTCCACCACCTGTCATAAAGTCATTCCAAGAAGACTTGTACACAGTCAGCAGGTCAAGGCAGAACACAGGCCAGCAAGAGGAGCCTAGCAAACAGAAAATGTTCAGAAATGTTTATCTTGATTTAAAAATCTAAGAATGTCTGGCACAGACCTTCTGCCAGTTTCTAGATAGAATAAAAAATATGATTGTTTTTAAAAACCAGCTCAAATCAAGTGTTAACAGTGAAAGGGGCTTTCATGATACCTTGAAAACCAAGTATGGGGAGTAGGGGCCAACAGCTGGAGAAGACAGCCTTGGTGAATGAAACATATTCTTCAGACCCTGTTACAGCAGCCAGAAACTAACTAGTGGATAAATACGTGTCCAGGTGTCAGACTTGAATTTCAGCACACGCACTCACCGTGTCCTCTCATGCTCCCAGTTCAGGTCCTGGGACATGGAGGCCTGAGGTCTGTCCCCGAGAAGCCTGCACCATGCACACATCCCACCATGGAAGAAGAATTGAGGTTCTGGGGGGAAGCCAAAGGGAGACATTAGCCCCATTTTTAACATTTTCCTTGTTTAGCAAGAAAAATGTATTTAATAATTTCCCAGGAAATATAAGACTAATGTAAAAATTTTTTTAAAACAAAAACTTAGAAAGAAATAACCTGCTGCAGAAACTCCCCATTTCACAGTTTTCCAATCCTTATTTCTCAAAAACACACACCTTCATCTATATTCACCAATAATATATTTTCTACATCCCCAAATTGCTCAAGCTTCAATTCAGGTCCAAATATAAATGGGTATATAAAATATAAAGTCCCTCGTGTCCACCAAGAAACTCACTGTGAGTAGATGTTATTTCTGGCATCCTAGTTGCAAAACAATGATGCCATTTTTAACTCCTTTTCTCCTAAGCTGGTTAGAGAGGCACGTGCCTCTGTGAGAGCACCACTCCTGCCAGTGTCTTCTGTGCAGCCACCCCAGGGCATGGTAAGGGCCACACCTGGATCCAGGCGTGGATAAAGTCTCCACAAGGCTCTGCTGGCATTGGCCTGCAGCCTCACACTGAGCACCGCACAGTGAAGGGAGGTGGCTCGAGTGTATTAAGAGCCAACCTGCAGTCCGTTTGTGCTGGAGGACAAACATTCAGACAGACTCCTCGGCTAGGAAATCTAGAGAAAATTGCAGGTGAGGTTGACAGAGAGAATGACTGACAGCCAGGGTCTCTCACAGGTACTGGGCTGAGTGACCATCACTTGGATTTGGGTTAAAAGGAGAAAAGATTCTGTGCAGCTCCCACTCAGCAATGTATCCCTGAGATTAGGGGCACAGTGATAGGGATGGTGTAAGGAATAAGCAAACCTACTTCCAGTGTGGGCATCAACGATCTACTCTTCCTCAAGGCTCCCCACATAGATGCTCCAGGCACAGTTTAATGGGTCCTGCTGCCCAAGCCTCTAAGCAGATGGTAAACAACAAATCTGAAAGAGAGATGTGGGACTGGGTGAGAGAGAGGAGACTACTAGAAGCAAAAACCAAACCAAAGCAAACCCGTTGCCATCGAGTCGATTCCAACTCATAGCAACCTTACAGGACAGAGTAGCATTGCCCCATAGGGTTTCCAAGTCTGTAATCTTTTCATAAGCAGATTGCCACATCTTTCTCCTGAAGAGCGGCTGATGAGTTTGAGCCATCAAACCTTTTGGTTAACAGCCAAGTGCTTAACCACTACATCACCAGAGCTCCTTACTAGAAGAAAAGATACTGAGAAAACTACCAAAACACTAGCACTTATCAGTCGGGTTTGTTACATAAAGGACCAAAAACCTTTCATGTTGTAATAGTCCCGACCTTAATAAAAAATAAAACTATGACAACAAGTATTTTATTTTATATATATATAAATATATATATATATATAACATGCTCATTATCTGAACAAGTAACTTATATGGAATGACATGCTCTCCAACAATAGAATGATAGAAGGTGCAGTCTGAGTTAAATTGTGGCACAGAAACAGGCAGGAGGAAGATGGTTATAACAGAAAGAGTCGCCACTGACACCGGTCACAAGCATCCTCTAAGTCTCAAGACATCTGCTGAGCACCTACAGACTTCACCCTGAGGCCCCCGCAAGAGAAGGACCACCTCTATCTCTAGCAAAGGAGAGCCATCTGAAGACCGAGCAGGCTGTCCAAAGCACCTGAGATGCTCACCAGTAAGGGAGCAGGAAAGGGAACAGCCAGGTGGACATCTGTCCACTGCCTCCCCAGCCCACTCCTCTTTGCACCCCAGGGTAGGGCCCCCACTTTGGACTACAAGTCCCAATTATCCCAATCAATCAAGTCCCTGCAGTGCCTTCACCTTGGCAATGGGTTCCAGGTGGACCTGCGGTGCCTAAGCTGGATCAAAAGGCAGTCTCAAGACTTCTCAGAGAAACCTTTCCAGCCCAGAAGGGGAGTCTGTCTGTAAGGGGTCAACCGTGGAAAAAGATGTACCTACAGCCAGGACCACCATCCTTGGTCACTCCTCCACCTGCACAGTCAAAACAGTTTCAGCAACTGCACACACAGCCGCTGCGAAGCCAACTGCAGTCACACACTTCCCAGGACTCACTCACCTGCTCGAGCCCAAACAACCACCACGAGTGTAGGTACAGGTATCTCGGTACACAGAAATGGAGCTTGAGAATTCTAATCTGAAGAAAGCATACCCTTCAGCTTCACACAGCCAGGCAGAAGGATATTTGTCAGCGTATACCCACCTCTCATTACCAAATTTCCTCAGTTTATCAGCAAATGTTTACTGAACATTTTCAGGCAGACGAGCAGATGGTGTAATGGGAAACTAACTTGCTGTGGCAGGGGTGGGGCACAGATTAGCCCTCTGAGGGTATTCATGGCAGCCTAGGCCCCAAGCTACTCAACTGGGTCTTGGCCCAGCCATTTGGCCTTCTGGGCCGATTTCCTTCCTCCTGGAGTACAGATAATGCCTATTATACCCATCTCATGCGGCGCCTGAATCAAGCAAGTACAAGTGCTTTACAACCTACCATCGCCCCAGGGACAGCAAAGGGAAGCAGGAAGCGGGCAGAGTCTGCGGATACCCAGGAGCTGAAGGTGGGGACACACACACACACAGCCCCTTGGGCAGCAACGCAACCACCAGCTTGGAAATCATGCCCCTACCCTGAGTGCAAAGGTTGGGTCTAGTTTAACCCTCCCCTCTTTCTCTAGTGCCCTAATAACCTTCAAAAACACTCGAGGCAAGTGACAGGGTAGGTGATGCCCCAAAGCAGGGCTGAAAGAAATGCATTGCTTTAGCCTCTGCTACAACTGCAACTAGACAGTCCAGCTGCTCAAACTCTAGAAATAAATATTTCATGCCCAGCTCAACATCCTAACCAAGAAATAAAAGTACAGCTTTTAACAAATGAGGTCGTTTACTTATTCAGCTATGCCATGTGAAATACCTATTTCTTGTTTGTACTCCCAACTTTCACGTCAGTTTCCACCGTGAAAAGCCAGCTCCATTCCACCTAAAATGAAGCTCACACAGGATTCACACTTATCCCCAAGACCAGTCTAGACTCTCAGCTCCAGGGGCTTGGAGAAAAGAGGGAGGAAGTGAGGCATGATCTACTTGCTTTTTAAATAACCATTTAGTATGAAAACAGAAGCACTACATTTTTATTATAAAACATGTAGGTAATACTGACACGCTAACAGAAAAACCAGGAGTAAATTCTCACCACCCAGAAGTCTCCAATGAACCCTGCAGCGCATTCTTCAGCCAAAATGAGGTCATGCTGGACACACTGTTTTGTAGCTTACTTTTTACTGTCAACATTCTCCACCTTCCCATTTAGGACTGCAAGCACTACGCATGAACACATTCCCCCTAAGTTAACAATGAAACGTGACTATTCACCAAGCCTTTTGTGTATGGTCCACACTAACTTAGGAAATTGCAATCACCCATAATCCTAGCCTGTTTTTCTCTGCTGCTCAATTTAGTAGCAGAAAAGCATGAATGAAGTAGCACCAAAGTGCTGCGGGATGGTTGCTGGTCTCTCTGTGAAGAGCAGAGCTCATAACCATTATGTCACACCTGAGTGGAGGGCACGGGAAAAGGAGCCAAAGACCATGTGCTCCCTTTACCCAGTGGGGACACAACATGGATAATTAGCATACAACCATGACCTTGGTAAATACTCTGGTTTCAAGGACTCATTCATGGACTCTGCATGGGACAGTGGAACATGTATGGGAGTGGCACTTGCAGTCACAGGGACAAAGAGGTCCTCTAAGTCTGTTTCCTCCTTGGACAGCCACTTGGGCCTCTGCTTCTTGATTCCCTTCTCTTCCTGGCAGCTACTGAAGGCAAAGAATCATAGGCCTCTTGCCACTGGTAAGAAAGACTACTTGGTGCTTCCAAAGGTGAGATGAAATCACATAAAGGTGTGGGGACAAAGGTCAACTGGGATAGAAACAGAAGAACCACAAAAGGAAAGTGATTAATTTGAGGGTGAAATTTCAGGTAATGGACATTTACCAAAGTGATGGGCTTTAAAGTTCCCAGGGAAACTCAAACACTTCCTCCCCAGTCCCTATTCTGTTACTTCCTGAGGGGACAAAACAGAGCTGTGGAGGAAACAACTGCCTCTGCCTCCCAATGGCTGGCATCCCTCCAGCTGACATGAAATGTCCACCCCCTTTCTAAAGGACTGATTTCTGTCTGAATCAAAGCCTTAGCACACAGCTAAGCAGAGGCCTGCTGTTTACTATGTGGCTGCAGAGAAAACGGCAATAAAATCATCCAGGAACAAAGTGTGACCAAGAATGGCCTAAGCCCAGGAGTCAAAGCAGATGGAGTCCTAAGTGGGTGGCCCCAGGGCAGTGCAGCCTCCAAAGGCAGCAGGTGGGCACCAGAAAACTGACTGCAAGAGCCTCCGCCAGGTGGCAGTGGCACCAAGGGGGCCCACAGGTGGCCAAGGACGCTCTGCTCCAAACCCAGAGCTGAGCTGGGCTGTACCACCCGCCTCCTGCCCTCCATTCCCAATGCCGCTTCCATGGAGAGTCTTCCAAAGTTAAGTCTCTATTAACACCCACTTGCTTTGTGTTGGCCAGTCTCAGCTCCCGCTGAAGTAGGCACCCACAAAGGTAGCTGGCAAGATAAGGAGTCTAAAACATCCTATCTCCCACAGATCTGTTCCATCCTTAATCCTGAACCCCCCAAACTATCCCCCTCCCAAAAAAAGAATACGCCAAGGCTTCCTCCAAGAACTCAGGTTTGCCCCCAGGATGCCCTTTGGGGAAAGGGCTGGCAGTTACTACTAGGTGCTTCCACAAATCTAATTCTGGGCCCAGCCCAGACACAAGCCTGCCTGCAAGGTGCCTGTCACGACCTTCTAGAGTCCAGGGCTATGTCTGCTTATGTGGGAAGAGAAGTCAACCACACGTGGGAAGACAGCAAGACTTGACTGTGAACATATTCTCCCTTTTATACAGGCAGCCACTTGCTTTCAGGTTACTATGAACTAGTAAGATTAACGTATGAGTCAAACAGTCACCTAGGTATCAAAATAGAGCTGAAATCCAGAACACAACACAGGGCTACACACAGCACTAATAACAACAAGACAAAGACAAACATTAAGCTCCAGAGATTAGGGGTAGACCAATGAGAAGGGTGCCTTTGGATGGATAAGACACTGGGGCAGTGCAGATGGGGAAGTAAGTTAGGGTTAAGGAGAGGGTAAAGACCTGTTTGTTATAGAAAAGGACCAAACCCAACTTATAGCAACCCTGTAGGACACAGGAGAGCTGCCCCATATGGTTTCCAAGGCTGTTATCTTTATGTGAAGACTTGGTGGCCCAGTGGTTAAGAGCTATGGCTAACCAGAAAGGTCAGCAGTTAGAATCCACCAGCCACTTCTTGGAAACTCCATGGGACTATTCTACTCTGTCCTATAGGGTCACTATGAGTCAGAATCGACTCAGTGGCAACGGGTTTGGTTTTGGTTTTTTTGTTTTTGTGTTTAATTTTTACGGAAGCAGACTGCCACATCTTTCTCCCACGAAGTGGCTGGTGGGTTCAAACCATCGACCTTTTGGTTAGCAGCTGAGCATTTATCCACTGGGTCACCAGTGCTCCTTACAGAAAGGGACAGGGGATGGTTTTCCTTTCCTTTGATCTCAATCAGGTAGCCTTTTGGTCTCACAGCAGTGTATAGCTTCAAGTTTAAAACCTACAGAAAACACAGGCCTGACAGACAGCCAATAAGAGTCAGCACTACTGAGGCAATGACAAGCTTCCTGCCGCAGCGAGGACATGAGAAGAAGGAAAGAGCTTCTGCGCTGTCACAAAGAACAGCAAGAGCAAAAAGACAACTCAAGAACTATCTTTCCTTGTTGGTCTTTACAAAACGAACACTCATGAGTTCCTGTCCTGAACCATCAGAGAGGGCACGCCACTTTTGGAAAGCAGTGCCTGTGAGAATCTAACTCTGATAAAAACGATCTACTTCACAGAAGGCAGGCTAGAAAGTGTTTCTGCTGGTGGCCAGCAAGAGATGAACAAAAAAGAGAGGGTAAGGCTAACAACACGCCAACACTATTTTCAATTCTTCCTTCAGAATTGCAATTTATTTCCAACTATTAAACAACAAAGAGGCCCTGGTGGCGCAATGGTTAAATGTTCGGCTAACCCAAAGGTTGGCAGCTTGAACCCATCACTGGCTCTGTGGGAGAAAAACCTGGGATCTGCTCCCGTAAAGATTATGGCCTAGGAAACCCTATGGGGCAGTTCTACTCTGTCCTGTAGAGTTACTATGAGTCAAATCAACTTGATGGCACACAACATTAAACAAGTAAAATAAATGTTTTTCCATTCTAAACGTTTATTCTATTATTTTCTAATCAGACCACTGAGTTACTTGAGAAAACACCAACTAAATGTTTTTTAGGCCACCTTAAAGCTAATACATCAGCAACAAACCTTTCCCAGGTGCTTCTGTTACAACCTTTTTGAAAACAGGCTTCAAGAGAAGGTTTCAAAAAATTCCAATTTTCCATGGCTAAGAACAGGTTTCCAGTGGTTTACCCAACACCAGAACTGACAGCCTGTTAAAGATACAGGACTGAGCGCTTTCTGATCTGACATATAACCCACTGCTGTCGAGTCCATTCCAACTCAGAGTGACCCTATAGGACAGAGTCAGGAGAACTTCTCCGTAGGGTTTCCAAGCCTGTAAATCTTTACAGAAGCAGACTGCCACATCTTTCTCCCACAGAGGGGATGCTGGGTTCCAACTGTCAACCTTTTGGTTAGCAGCCAAGCGCTTAACCGGTGTGCTACCAATATAGGCCATATCAAAGCAGGCAGACTATCACACTCTTAGGCAAGACCAAGTCAGTCTGCAGAACAGGCATGGCTCCAAAAGGCTCGGGCCAGTGGAGTGCCCCCACATACACACAGCCATGCCCAGGGACTTCCCCAGCAGGCAGGTTATTCTTGAGAGGTCACCTTCTCCCACCCAGAATATAAGAAAAGGCCCATCCAGCAAGTTCATAGCACCACCTTTGTTTCCGCCTCCTCACAAATGGAGGAGTAGAGTCTGTAGGCGGGCCCTGAGGTGAGCCTCATCCAGGTATGCTGCTCTCTGGGGCCACTCCATTTAGCACTGGGTGAGAAGGGAGAAGAGGGAGTTACCAATTCTAACAAGCTACCTGATAAACACATAAAATTAGTCAAAGTATTGTGTTTCCATTTTTCACTTAAAACATTTTCAAAGACCTCAGAACTATAAATCTACTTTAGATACAACCCATCAACTACAATCCCATTCAGCGTTGTTCTCACTTTGATAACAGCAAGCACCACACTTTAGACATAAACGCAAAGGAGGAAAACTACCCAGGCGGCTGTCTGCCTGCACACACTCTGCTGCTGAATGATGTGGGGCTGAGCCACAGGGACAGCAGGAACAGGGACACAGCCAGCAGTCAGGTTCAAAGGGCACCACTGTGCTCTGTCACCAGGAGACCCACCTTCCATCTACAACCATCGCCACAGACAAGTTTACTGAAAATTACAACGCATATATCAGAACTTCCTGGGGAGTTCAAGTTCATTTAAAAGGCATCACTCTTCATGTCACTGACCTAAGAACATTACCTCTTAATCCCCCAAAGCCTTTACAACAAAGGTGATTAAATTTTAATATTTTCGCTAATCTTACTAAAGGAGGCAAGTAACTCTAAACTCGCTCATTTGTCTAAAAAGTGTTAAGGAACAATCTAGAGAAAGTCACAGTTAATAATAATTACTAGTTTTGTCACATTCACCTGTGAAAGAAGCAAAGGGGCTGCCAAAGGTTTGTCTTATTGCTCAATTATTTTTTTATTTTTTAAAGTAAACCCCTTTCAGATTAACACGGTCATGCTGGGCTTCAGCTGAACACTTCATCTGCTTTTAATGTGGATCAAAACTCAGAAATCCACACAGCAGGGCATATAATAACTGAACACAAAATGATTTCATGTAAAAAAATCACAAACGTGTGAAAAAGAGTTTGACTAACTGAGATAGACAATTAAAGTCACCTTTCCTTCTTCAGTTAAGAGCAGAACCAGATTTTAAATTTTACACTGAAGAGCAAGGAAGGACAGGGAAGGGCTAGGAAACCATCGTGGCTCACCTGCTGTGCCCTCACAAACCAGCCTGTTCTCCAGGTGCGAGAGAACAGAAGCAAAGCTCCATGGACTTGGGAGCTTGAACACAAAGCTGTCGCAAACCCCTTGCCCCTTAGGAGGTATAGACCCATCTCCTGGGTACAGACAGCAAGGCGGGCCCTTGGAGAGGATAGGTAACAATCCTCCCTGGGGAGATCCCCACAAGGAAGAAAGGGTGACTGAGAGCCGCTGGCACTGGCTTGATGGCCTTTTATCCTACAAGACCCACAAAAGGGAAAGGCATGTCTAAAGGAAGCCCTCAAGCAGGCCAGTAGTAACAAAAGTTCAAATCTTGACCTAGAAAAATTACTTCTTACCCTATGCTAGGTGGAGAAAGCAGACATTTACAAGTTACCAAACTTTTTTAAGTAAGAAAGTAATAGCCAAGAGTATAGATTACATCGAGCTGAAATAAACACTACAGAATCATTTTCCAGATAATATGATTCTTTTTAAATAGGATCTTCATAAAATGGAGGTCTGAAGACATCAATCCCATCAACTGCCTGACATGCGTGCAAGGGGTCAAGAACCAGTACCATGTGCCCTCAAATGCACACCCCTTGCACCAACAAGACACCCCTGAAATCAGGAAGGCTCCAGGTCAAGGGACAAATAGGTCCTATACAGCGGTGTGGTGACAGCAGAGAGTGCCCTGCCCTGCCCTGCTGCTTCCAGACACAAACA
>NW_004443989.1:12248815-12259970 GCF_000243295.1 Trichechus manatus latirostris
ACACCATTTCCTTCTAAGTTTAAGAAAATTCTTAGACTTACAGAAAATATTTCAGAGCTCCTGTATATTCTTCACCCAGCATCCCCTAAGGTTAACATCACACATGCCCACAGTACAAGCATCTCAGTCCGAAGTTAACACTGACATCGTTAACTAACGCAGGGCCATGTTCAAGTTCAGCCACTGCATTCCACTCCACCATCCTTCTTCCCATCCAAGACCCACCCAGGATCCCACACTGCATTTGGGAGTCATGCTCCCTTGTTCTCCTTATCAGGTTACTTTGTAATTATATAATGTAATAATTTTTAAAATGGGGGGGGGGCAGGTTGTGACCTTGTGTGTCAAGCATGCATAGTGATTACAGAAAAGCCCAGGAGGTGATCAAAAAAGTGGAATGCTGCATGTGTGTTTGTCTATGGGGAATAAGAACTACTGGTAAATATTTAGATCAGAGAAGATGCAGTTTGGAGGAAGTTATCCAGAGCGAGAAGCCTAGAGCTCTGCAGAGGGCTCCCTCGATTATTCTACAGCAGGTTCTGGTTGGTGCAAGGTGGGAAGAAACTACTTGCAGGTACACAGAAGGATCAGAGGGGGTGCCCATCCACGGGGGGACAGCGCACTCCACCAGCAGCAAGAAGAGCCTCACAACCCAGGGTGCCAGGTGGAAGACTCAGGAAGGCCATGCTCAGCAGGGAAATGGTTCGCCCAGACTGAGCAGCTTCTCGACCCATCCAACAAATCTAAAAGCAAGACTTGAAAGATGCAAGCTGTTTCCAAGTAACTAACTGGATCCCAGAACAAAGATCAAGAAGATTCACAGGAAAACAAAACCATCCAGTATCCAATGAGGTAAAATTCACAATATCTGGCATGCAATCAAATATTCCCAGGCATGGAAGCTGCTGGAACAATTTGAGCAAAAACACAGCGTGGTACTGAACCTAGATGGCACAGTTTGCACTCAACTACTAACCTAAAGGTTGGCAGTTCAAACCCAACCAGCAGCAGAAAGGCATGGCAATCTGCTTCCATTAAGATTACAGCCAATAAATCCCTACAGATCTCAGTTCTACCCTGTAAAACACGGGGTCACCAAGAGTCAGAATCAACTCAACAGCAACTGTTTTGAGCTTTGTTTCTTTTTTCTTTTGTTTTGTTTTCTTTTTTATTAGATTATAAACCAAAGTATAAAATCATTATATATGAGGTCATACTGATACAAAGAAATGACTGAATAAACAAATAAATGGGAAAGGAGACAAATCTTCCTTACAAGCAGATGATCCCACCCCGCTCTAAGAAGGTTCTTATGCTATATGTGAAGTGATATAGTGGCACTTGATGGTAGACTTAAACCTAACCGCATCAGTAATCACATTAAATGTAAGTAGTCTAAACACCCCAATTAAGGGAGAAATAATGTCAGCTTAGACTTCTTTTAAATCAATACTCAACTACAGACTGCCTGCAAGAAACTCACATAAAATACAAAGACATAAACAGTTTAAAAGTAAAAAGATGGGAAAGGATGTACCATGCTAACAGTAGTCAAAAGAAAGGAGGAGTGGCTATTTTGATATCAAAGACTATTACCAGGGATAAAGAAGGTCATTCATAATGATAAAGGGATTGAGTCATTAAAAAAGGATATAACAATCTTAAATGTTTATGTCCCTAGTAACTAAGCTTCAAAATACATTACGTAAAAACTGACAGAACTGCAAGGAGAAATAGACAAAATCACTGTCATCTTCAGGGATTTCAGTGCCCATTTCTCAACACTTGATAGGACAGGTGGGCGGAAAATCACCAAAGGGACAGACTGAGCCATCACTGAAGGACCACAGTAATAAGTTCATCGTCATCATACTTGGATGGTGGGGTTTAAGGTAGATTTTTCCCTTTCTCATGTTTTCTTGTATTTTCTACAATGGGTGGAAAATGAAAATAAACATCATAAAGGAACTTCTAGTCCATTTTCCAAGCAAAAGAGAAGCAATGAAGCACCTGCTAAGGTGCTTAGGGACTCTCCCTCTCATTTAAAAAACATTTCTTGAGCCTTTAGTCTGATCAGGCCCTGCATTCAACCAAACCAGTCTTGATACTGACCTCAGAGTCCAGCTGCATAAACCAAAAAACAAAACAAAACCCACTGCCTGTCGAGTCAATTCCGCAGCCAAGTGCTTAACCACTTTGCCACCAGTTACCTTTAATCTATCATCTATAATGCAATGTAAGTTCTCTCTGTGCTGGGTGGCAGACGATCGGAGCTTACACAATAAAAATGGGAAAAGAAAGCTCATTGGACCCTCTGGTCTCAGTTCATCTGTAAATCCAGAGCTGGTATTTCTCAGTGACCTGGAAAACTCCCTGTGGCAGCTTTTCTCTAAACACTAAGTCAGAAAAAGAAAACACGGCTGGGAACAGGTTTTTCCCATTATCTAGCCAACAAAACCTCCCTAAGAGTGAACTTGTGTCTAGTTGCCATTCCTGCTACCTTGTCTACATGTCACTGAACGAATGAGCGGCCTAGCTTCACCCCAAAGGCACTGACACTGTAGTATAGATTAACCCCCACACACACACACACACCACTACACACACACACAGACAAAAGCTTAAAATCAAGAAACTTCTAAAATGCTTCAATAACAACCCTGAAGAACTGCTGGTAATTATTTCAACGCACCAGCTGGGCACAGCCCATATCCATCCAACATAACTTCTCCCTGTGACCCACCTCCCCAGCCGACCTGATTGCCAATCCCATTTAAGCCAATTATCATGGGATGAGGAAAGGAAAAAGGATGTAACTTAATTTACACGGGTCTGGAAAAACTAGACTTCAAGTGAAGCACAAATGTGTCACTTGAATTGGAACTGGGACGTCCCCACAGTCGACAGCAGCTCCAACAGACGTGCTGGGGCTGCAGGTACATTTGGCTCTGCTGCGTGACTCAAACTCCTGGCGCAGCAGCCCAGGAAGAGTTTGGAAGAAACCTACAGATTCCAAGACACCAAGGTACTGTGCTTCACCATCATTTAGTCTCACCTGCTGAAGGTGCAAAATCATCTATTGTATTCAACCGTTTTGTGATTGCAAGAAATGGGTGATTTCTGGTTCATTAAATCTTTAAATCATCCTTTAAAACCCCCTCTACTGAAAAAAGTCAACTTTGAAAGGGGTGGGCCGGGCTGCTTGACAAAGAGGAAAGACCTGTTTTGAGATGGAGCAAACAACAATTACTACTAAATGGGGGTTTTAAACTACTTAAGCCTCACCACAAGTATGTGGAAATTCTAAACTTATCTGTTTGGGTTTTTTCAAGTTGGCTTCAGTCTAATTATCTATTACCGCTTCTTTAAACCATTCTGAAACCTTAAAATTGCACAGAAAGAAGTAATGTGAAGACCATGTGCACTCTACTTACTATGAGGTTAAAAATAAAATCTGCAATAATGTACAAATTAGAAGACCAAAATAGGAACATGACCTAGAAAAAGTTTCAACAGACCACCTGCACATTATCCAGTCAAAGAATCTACTGGTTACAGTGGTGGGAATTTCTTTCACACTTTTTTTTTTTTTTTAATTTTTGATCTTAAAAATAATAAAATCTACCTCCTAAAGAATTATGTTATACTAGGGTGTTTTTGTTTGTTTTCTCTTTAAACAAAACTTTTATCTTTCCTCCAGCCTCTCCCCCTCGTATGCACAACCCCTCTGGGGCTCCAGGCCTCCATTTCCAGTTCTGGACTGTCTCCCACATGCCCCTCCAACTAGCACCTCAAATCCATCATGCCCAAGACATGTCTGCTCTCTCCACTGGCCCATACTAGCTCCCTATCCGCACAGTAGCACCATCACTCTTCTAGTCACCAAACCTCAAAGACGGGTTTCTCTATTCTTATCTCCACCCTCCTCGGCCCCATGACCCCGTGGACTTCTCACCCTGGTCCCCTGTTCCACTCTCAGAGCAGCCATGGGATCAGTTGTGGCCTCAGAAGGCTCCTCGGAGGCATCCTTCTCTTGTTCCAGATCTTTCCATGTTGCTCCACTTGGGCTGGCATTCCAACCTCGCTGCCATCTAGCCTGTGCCCTAAAACTGTAGACATGCTGGAACCCTCTCTGCTGGACCACCTCCAGGCAGAACCCGTTCTGTTCCCCTTTATCCAAATTCCTTTTCTAAACCCCAGGGCCATTTGCTCCACTGTGAGGCTTTTGGGGCCCCAGCCCCTCTTCAATGACAGCATTTCCTGACAGTGGCTGTCCGGGGCATGCTCCCTGTAGGTTTGTCACCTTGTTGCAGGACTGTAAGACCCTCAGGGCAGGATGCTAGCCTAGCCGACTGTGCTTAGAGGGGACACGGAGGCTTTGTGAGAAGTGCGGCGAGAAGTCCCCCACACAACAAACTTCCGTGTTCTCTTTTTCACAATGGTAATGATGCCCACTCTGAGGATCAGAAGGATGAGAGGCCCATGCTGACAGATGGGACATTTGGCTAAACCCACCACCTGATTTCTGTAAGCCCAGCTGGACTCGGCAGCACCTGGACGTAACGGGTGCTCACTGTTTATTGAATAAAAGGAAAGCCATCTGACAGTGAGAGCTACCACTTGGACTTGCTCAAGTACATGTGTCAAGAAAGAATCACAAAGAAAGTTCTTATAACAAAGATTGATTTAATTCTGAGGGCTTTAATAAGGAAAGCACAACGGAAGTGGGCCCCTAAACCACTGGTCTTGATAACTTAAACTCAACAGCATCTGTCTAGGGATGCCATTACCCAATCTCTCTGACTGTGTTAGAGACAGTGTACTCAGGCCCCTGCGCCCTGAGTGCGTTCTCAAAGACCACTCGGCAGCTGTGAGAACAACTCAATCCAAAGGTGAAGAAACCAGAGTGTCCACGGAGCCAGTGGGCCCGCTACCTGTTCACCCCATAGTGTCCACATGTAGCTGAGACTGTTCTACGATACTGTGCTTACACAGCACAGGAAAAGAAATGGCCTCGTCTCCCTCAATCCTACCATACACTCTCAATAATTAATAAGTTTTTCCTCTTCATATAAAAATACCTCTTACAGAAATTTAAGAGTATTTTTTCCTCCTCCTCATCCCAATAAAATCTGAAAATTTTCAGATCATTTTCATGAACAGTAGTCATAATTTACAGCAAAGAAAGCTTCATCTAAGATGCTTATAGACCATACGTAATAGTTTCATAATAAATGGCATAAAGAACGGAATACAAGGTTCCTGAAGGCCCACAGCCCTCATGTCCAATGAAACCAGATCCACTCCATCACTGTTAGGAAGTCTGAGGTTCAGTCCTAGCCAATGCAGAGAGAGAAATTTCTTTAAAGACTGTTTAAAGCTGGGTATACAGAACTCTCCAACTTTAAGAAAGTTCTCCAAACCAATTAATACATAACAATATATTTTAATTTTTTGCAATCCAAATCGTCTTAAAAATTCCACAAAACTTTGAAAAACAAATTACGAAATCAAGTGACCAGGCTGAACTACAAGACAAGGTAAGAGTGAGCCAAGAGAAGGCAGCACTACTGAAAAACTCCACAAGAATCCCAGATTAAAGAATAAGATGAGCGAACAGTTTTGAGGAAACTTCTCAACAGGAAGAATTATGCAAGCAAACTGGCTGAGTGCCAGGGAATAGCCGTGTACTGCCAGAGGAATGGGTTGGCTCTTTTCCATGTCTATAATCCTGAGAGCAGAGTCTATGTAGAAAAGGGCCATACAGCAGCTGGTTACATAAGAAACCCTGGCCACAATGGGTGGCACAGTCCACTGCTACTGATATGCAATAAAAGACAAGATCTAAAGAAGGAGAGAAGAACTCAGAGGTGCCACATCACAGCAGAGAACATGAGCCCCGTCTGTAAGCATGCACCCAAGGGCCTGTGCACACACTTATTTCAGAAGAGGGTCAGTTTTACATTCTCATGAAAATTCTAGGAGGGGCCTCACTACCTAGGGTCCCCAGAATCACAAGCCCTTGATATGCACACAAACCTGTGAGCTTATGCATTGGGGGAGGTAAAGAACACAATCAGATTCTCAGAAGGGTGTGAAATTGTTAAAAAGTAATCCATCTGCTGTGTACATTCTCAACAACAACAAAAAATAAATTATTTAAAAAATTTTTTTTAAGTAATCCATAAGCATTTAGGCTTACTTAACACCCTGGTGGCACAGTGGTTAAGAGCTTGGTTGCTAACCAAAAGGTTAGCAGTTTGAATCCACCAGCAGCTCTTTGGAAACCCTTTAGGGCAGCTCTACTCTGTCCTATAGGGTCACTGTGAGTCGGAAACGACTGCACGGCAACGGGCTTGGTTTTGGTTTTTTGGAATGCATTCTGGCACAGACTGCATAGATTAGTACACCTGTTTCCAAACCATAGTCTGAGGACCCCTGGGGGTCCCTACAACCCCTCTAGGGGGTTTCAAATTCAAAATTATTTTCATAATAATACTGAGCTGTTGTTATTGACAACATACAAACTGTACTGACATCATGCAACAGCCCAATTTCTCCGAAAACCCCTGAAGAAACCATAATTATTAATTTCATTAAATCTTGAGCCTTCAGTTCTTGTCTTTAATATCCTGTATGACAAAGTAAGAAGCATGCAGGAAGCACTTCTGCTGCACACTGGAGTACAACGAATGGCTCCAGGGAAAGCACTTTTTCATGGAGCACCATTTTTAGATTAGAGAATGACTGATATACAAACTGTGGTTATTCAGACTTGGGTGTCTGGTTTAATTTCTAGCTTGGTAAATATCGATAGATGCACCTATATAAACAAAAGTTCTTTCGGTTCCTCCACGCTTAACAGCATGAAGAGGCCGTGAGACCAGACAGCGCTAGGGACAGGTTGGTGAAGGCCCACTTCCACCACAGATGCAACAACACCGCGCTCACAATGAGGCACTTTCATCTGTGATCACATTTCTTGGATTCCACTGTAAATGCTATCAGCTGGATGAAAAAGGAGAAAGGATGTGTATATACACAATCTGAGCATTTCTGTCAGGGAAACTTGCCTGCCTTCTGTCTCCACAGGGTGACTGTGGCCAGCCAGCTGCCCAAAACAAGGGGTTGGAAGGACGAGGGAGGCAGGTCCGGCACCCTCACTGGCCCTTTCTGCCTGTCCATACTCATTCTGTTGGAAATGCAAAGCCACCACAGACCAAAGTTGCATGTGTAGACCAGCAGCACACATCCCTGTGACTCGGGCTGAAGCCAGACCGAGATGGGTCCCTATTTCAGTGCCCTATTGGAGACCCTGATCCAGTCTGATTCTCTCTGACTGTTAAACGAGATAAGGTGATGGAGGCCTCAGGAAAAGGCTCAGAACAGAAAGCAAGCTGGTCTCAGTCTCACCAAGGCTGGTGGTCACCTCCAGGTCCGCTCACTGGAGCCATGCTTGCCCCAGGGCGATCCTGAACACCAGAACAGCAACAGGTGCTGGGAGTACAACTCAGACTCTGAGCAACTCCAGCTGCAGATGAGGTGGTGTGCAGCATTCCCATGCTAAAAGTCACTGGAAGGGGCTACAGGCCACTACAGGTGTTGCGTTAATGAATAAAACTAAGTTATATTTGGAGAATTTAGTGATCTTTTGAAATAGATTCCAAAATCAGGTTAGAGACTGCTAATCCAGTGTCTAAAAGAAAAAGTAAGGGATATAGTAGGCCAAGGCAATTTAGCCCAAGGGTGCAGAGATGGCAAGTTGTCTCACAGCCAGCTGTGTGCTCGCCTCAAGGTCACCAGGGAGACTCTGTAGCCTTCAGCCCAGCGTTCTCCTCCTCTCCCACTTCAACTATTCTGTAGTGTTAAAACCTACACTGCCTACAATGTTAGAACTGCCCCATAGGGTTTCCAAGGATTTGAACTGCCAGCCTTTCGGTTAGCAGCCATAGCTGTTAACCAATGCGCCACCAGGGCTCCTCTGTAGTATTAAGAAATAAAATAAATCTCAATGCTCATGGGGAATGGTTTTCCAAGAGAGGTATATCCAGTGCTCCCTAAGCATAAGGCTGTCATCTTCGTTCTTTGATGATGTCCTCCTATCAGACAAGGGGTCTTGTAACTGAAGTGGGGTCAATAATACACAAGTACCCAGAGGTGGGGCAGGTCTTCAAAGCAGTTCCCAGAAAGAGTTCACAAGTCAACTGCTGGCTTTGTTTATTTTTTACTTCTCAGTTAGAGAACACAAAAGATAGTTAAAAGTGATCCTCCTGACAGAAGAGACACTACGTCAAGACCAGACTTGGATTTGCAGTGCTACAAGAGCAGAGTTGAGTCAAGCAGGTATGCAACCCGAAAGGGCACCACAAAGGAGACTGACACCAGGACTTACATAGGACAACCCCTTTGCCCAGATCTCACCTAACCCCTGGCTGCCAGGGTTTGAGGTCTGGGGAATTTACAGCCCGTGGTCTGGGCTCCCTGACTCAGGATCGAATGGAGCAGGTGTCAGCTTCTACAGAGAGAGCCTGTGGCTCAGTCAGCTGGTAAACAACCCATGGGGCAGCGTCCCCACCGTGTGACATCCCTCCAACTCCTTCACACACCACTGTTTTGTCAGTGTGTTATGTCTTTCCTGTCACACACAAGCTAAGCGGCCCGCTATCAGCCCCTTGCAATAGCTACTAACTATCCTGCTACCTTACACATCACCCTCCCATAAAAGACAGTAAAAGGAGAGGGGGTAAGAATACAAGTGAGAATGTTCCACTTCTCCATAAAATGTTATAATTAAAATTATACCAGTTACATAATAAATTTGTCCCTAGATTATGTAGCCATTAAAAATCATGTTTTGAAGATTAATGTCATGGGAAACTAATGCTTAGTTTTAAAGATGAAGATTTCCACAATTCATTGGACAAAGAATTGCCCATTCAACAAGAAAGCAATGGCATGGACAATTATGTTTGGAAATCTACACTTTAACAAGCTCTTTGTAGAAAGAATGGGGAATATCTTAAGAGATAATAACTACCATTTAACCAGGAACTCTTAACCTAAGCAAGCCACAATTAGGTAGGTACCTGAGATTGAACGCTTCTTTAAACTGCTGGGTAGATGCTTTGACTTCCTCTATGGAGACTCAGGAAGGTGAAAAGATAGAACTCGTTCTTACTAATGGTTCTATTCCCTACTAAGCCAAAGTGCTATTTCTGCCCAGACTCTATCCTACCCCCACCTCCCAAAAACAACGAAAAAGTTATTCTGAATTTGTTTTAAATTTCAACAGTTTGGAACAAACATGTCTATCCATCTGAAGGCCACAAATGAGGGACAGCGTGAAAGACTCAGAGACATAAGGAAAGATGTGGGCTCTCAAGGTCCCACAGAGAACTTCACACTCCCTGAGTGGCGGGGGCAGAGGAGGGGAGACGAGAAGCACCCTGAAGATGACAGAGGACAAGACTGGCAGCACTAACGTTCTAGGTGAAGCTTCACGCCAGCTTGGAGTCAGTGGTCTGCACAGTACCCTGAAGCCTAAGCCCAAGACGCTCTCTAATGGGGACTGCCCAGAGTGGCCCACGCACAGGTGATTCTTCGGACAGAGAAGCCACCTAGACGAAGCTGATGGCAGGTACCTTGAAAATGGCATTTTTATATTCTATTATTGTACATTCAAATTGCCATACATACTAATATGTTTATAGTTATATATAATACACCTATACAATATGCACCTGTATTATATATACACATACACACATATATAAATTATAAACTACACAATGTACAATGTTCCCAAACTTTTAAGGAAAAACAATTCAAAGAAATTTCTCATTTTAAAGAAGACCCCAAACTCCTCGGGGCATAATATGCTCACTCTCTTTTGCTTTAGAAACATTTATATGAAATATCTGGTAAATGTTGACACAGATCAGTCACACAGACATTAAGAATAATGATTTTTGATCCCTGTCATTACTCCCTCCTCAGCACGGTACCCAGAAGAACTCAGAGAACGCCTGTCTTCCCCTATCCACCAACAGCACACACTGTCCAAACAGCTTCCTGGAGAACCTACTGCTGTATGGTCAGCCTGGCCAGTGTGGGCCGAGGGAGAGTGGGAAAGCCCTGGGGAAGCTGATAGAAAGTTCTATCTCACCCCATCAACGCATGCCATAGTCACCCAAGAATCTAGAGAGAAAGTGACTTCATATAAACACAACCAGGATTAAGCAATGATTGCAGCTTAAAAAGAAAAGTGCTCCCAAAACTGATCTACTTCTATAAACATTCCTACCTCCCAGTATGGAGCTTCAGAACATGTCTTTCGATTACAGGGCCCAGACAGAGCAAGACTGTAAGATTAACGTAGCGCAACAGAATACAAGAGACCCCCAAAATGGTAAATTCATGACTGAAACACCAAACTATGAAAACAATTTAAAAGCAAACTGAGTATGCTGCTCGCCAAGCATTAATCACAGCAGCTGCCACACACTCATCCAGGAACAAGTTTACTTAAGAGAAAAGGGTCCTTTTAAACGTGAGCAGTCAATGGCCTCTGCAGCTCCTGCCAGCCACACCCCGCCTCAGGCAGGAACGCTGCCAACACACTAAGCTTGTTACTCAAGGCTAGTGGTTCAAGCGCATGAGAGCCGGGTGGCAGGAGGCCACAGAGCTCTACTGAGACACCCCAGTTTGATCTCCCCACCCTGCCAAAGCACTAAATCATGAGTAAAGGTCTCTGGGAATAACAACATGCATGCAATGAAAGAAAATGGAACTATGGGAAGAAAGCCAGCTGTTTGGAAACAAATAACAAGGAACAAGTCATCTTCCCTGAAAACATTTAAAAAAATGTAAAACCTGTTGTCTTAGTTATGTAGTGCTGCTGTAACAAAAATACCACAAATGGATGGCTTTAACAAAGAGAAATTTATTCTCACACAGTCTAGCAGGCTAGAAGTCCGAATTCAGGGTGCCAGCTCTAGGGAAAGTCTTTCACTCTTTGTCAGCTTTGGGGGAAGGTCCTTGTCATCAATCTTCCCCTGGGCTAGGAGTTTCTCAGTGCACCAACCACAGGTCCAAAGGATGTGTGCTTCTGGCTCTTCTTGTTTGGTGGTAATGAGGTCCCCCTGTCTTTCTGGTC
>NW_004443989.1:12260090-12291946 GCF_000243295.1 Trichechus manatus latirostris
GGGGGGTGGGTAGCACAATTCAATCCATAACATCTATTATAACCCCCATGTAAAATTTTCCTCTGGTATTAAAGGGTCAGGAGTCAAAAACTGTTATTTTGTTATTTCCATGTCCTTCAGAAAATTAGGCACCTATAAGTATATACACAAAAGAACTGAAAGCAATTCAATTATTTTGCGTATATACATACATACATATATATATACATACATATATACTTGTACATCAATGTGCATTGCAGCACCGTTCACAATAACAAGGTAGAAACAACCTAAGTGCCCATAACAGATGAATGGATAAACAAAATATGGTCTGTCCATACAATGGAGTATTATTCACCTATCAAGAGAAATGAAGTCCTGATAGATGCTACAACAGGGGTGAATCTTGAAAACATGATGCCGAGTGAAATCAACCAGTCACAAAAGGTCAAATATTGTATGATCCCACTTACATGAAATATCTATAATAGTCAAATGTATAGGGACCAAAGTTTATTAGTGGTTACCAAGGGAGCAAGGGAGGAAGGGAGGAAGGAAAGGCGGGAAGGAGGAAATTAGGCATACCTAAAGTTTAAAGGTGTCTGGGGCAAAGGGAAACAGAATGAAAAATCTACCCTAAAAAAATGTCATCATCAACTGATACGATCACAAAGGTGCCATCAAGAGGCTGATGGAGGAGCTGGTGGCGCAAGGTCCTGGGTCTGGCGACCCTTTCCCCTGCCCCCAAGGGAGTCTGACCAGCCAGGGAAAGGACCACAAACGACCCTGAGAGCAAGAGGCTGGGAAAGTTGTCTGAGTGTCTATGGTGGAGCTGTTATAACATTACCTAGATACAGTAAGAGAAAGAAGGCCAGACATGGACAAGAGTGAACATGGAGGAGAGGAGAGAAGACTGTGCTGGCCCTCAGGGACCTCACTTACAGAGCTGTTCTGAGGATCAATGAAGTCAGGAACCCAGGTGTGGCTTTGGTTTCCCAAGTGCTGCACAAATAAGAAACCACTCTGTAGACTACACTATTGACTTCTAGTTGACACTCTTTTCAATAGTGAGTAATGTGAACTCTTAGCAATCAAATGGTAACCAGAGCCCACCATAAACACAGTTGATTGTCTGAAACAAAACTGAAATCAGACTTCCAAAAGAGGCATCTAATACAGTCTCCTCTCTGCACCCTACCGAAGGTACAAAACAAAAACACTCGTTGCCATCAAGTCGATTCCGACTCACAGCAACCCTACAAGGCAGAGTAGAACTGCCCCATAGGGTTTCCAAGGAGCGGCTCATGGACTCGAACTGCTGACCTTTTGGTTAGCAGCCAAGACTACGGGCAAATACCCGTATCAAACCCTTTCAGGGACTCCTAGCCACAGTGAACCTGGTGAGATCTCAGACACAAAAAGAGAGACGGGAACTTCACAAACACTTTTCTCCTGTAATATTTCTCTATGGTTCTTTCTAAATGAGTTTCAGAGCCATTTTTCCCAAAATCTGTGCTCTCAAATAATTTTCACTAGCTTATACTAGATGCCCTACGTAGGCAATAAAAAGATGGAAAGTAAAGAATTCTCAGATAAATGTTTGCAAAAGAGCTATTTACGAGAGCCTCTCTTCCGCAAGCAACTTTCCTCTCAGCTTCCTGAGGGGACCAGGAATCTGGGAGCCTCGTTCTGCTGCAGGCGAGGCCACATCACAGTTCCAGATCAGGAAAGGTGCCCCTTGAATTCCAGACTCAGTCCTCAGGCCCCAGCATGAGCCTAGCCCAGACCAGCCGCCGGCATCAGGGCTCATACTCTCAGCCTCTCCCGCCAGCACTCACCCACCAACACGCCAGCTACTTCAAAACGAATCCCAACTAAGCACTAGGAAAACTTCAGTCAGAAAACCAGTACAGTCCTAAATCTGGTTATGCCCTTTGTTTTTGCTTGCTTCATTATTTAAAAAAAAAAAAAAAAAAAAAACACCATCAAAAGGCATAATGCTGTGAGTAGGACCCGTTCAAGATCCAGTTAATTCTGAGCTGAAATGAGGCAGCAGGCCACCAGGGCAGATGTGTTCTGTCCACAACAGACATACTTCCTGGGGCGTTCTGCTTTACACCTGGAAAAAGGCACCTTCCCTTCCAGGAAGTCAATCCTACCAACACTCACTTGCTGTGAGAACTGAGGGGACCAATGCAAACCACCAGCCACGTCCCAGATATTCAGGCAGCACTGAACGACAGGCGGAAGGTGCCGCCGTGCAGCACGTTCCTTGCCTGTTCGTCAAGCACCCACAGACATGCAGGCACGGGGGTGCTGTACAGGGAGGCAGCTGTAGTGTCTGCCCTGGCACGATGGCTGGCCGAGGGGGGACAGACAACGAAAGCACAGATGCAGCATTTCCTAGACTCAGCACCTGACTAGAGAAGGGACTAGGGACAAAGAAGTTTCTCCCTTGAGCAGTGACAGCACCATCCCACCAATGGCATAGGGCAAAGCTGCCCTCTGGGGTGCTACATGGGAGACACAAGTCACTCTGAGGGCAGCAGGAAACCCCACCTGGTAAGCAGAAGAGGTAGAGATATTTGAAAATTAATCAGTTGTACATCAGATCCTGGTAGAACTGCCCCCATAGGGTTTCCAAGACTGTAAATCTTCACGGAAGCAGACTGGCACATCTTTCTTCCGTGAAGCAGCTGATGGGCTCAAACTGCCAACCTTTCAGTCAGCAGCCAAGTGCTTAACCAATGAGCCACTAGGGCTCGTACTGCATTGGGCACATCTGCTGCAAAAGACCTCTTTAAAGTGTTAAAAAGCAAAGATGTTACTTTGAGGACTAAGGTATGCCTGACCCAAGCCACGATATCTTCACATGCATATGAAAGCTGGACAATGAGTAAGGAAGACAGAAGAACTAATGCATTTGAATTATGGTGTTTGGCGAAGAATACTGAATATACCACGGACTGCCAGAAGAACGAATAAATCTGTCTTGGAAAAAGTATATCCAGAACGCTCCTTATAAGTAAGGATGCTGAAACTACATCTCACTTACTTTGGACAAGTTATCCAGAGGGACCAATCCCTGAAGAAAGATATCACGGTAAAACAGAGGGTCAGCGAAAAACAGGAAGATCCTCAATGAGATGAACTGACAGTGGCTCTAACAGTGGGCTCAAACAGCAACAACTGTGAGGATGCTGCAAGACTGGAGAACTTTTCGTTCTGTTATACATGAGATTGCTATGAGCCGGAACCGACCTGGTGGCACCTAGTAACATCAGATCCTGAAAATGGCAGCCCATAAAAAGGACCTAAAGTGAGACCCTCAGAAACGCCAGAAGGTGAGGAGAGGAACTGAGTCCTCGACTACAGATGTCAGGACGCAGCCTTGGACTCACCCAGACCACAGAAAACTCTGCATACCCGCTACTTTGCCAGGTGGGAGAAGGAGCAGCAAGGACAAGTCAACAGAGGCAGGCCTCGCCCTTACCCCTCAGCAGGGACTGTTGTTTCCAAAGTGTGACCCTTTGTGAAAGGTCTTTGAAGTGCTGGGTGTGCAAAGATGTTCTGCAAATGAAGGTGAGAGAGTTATCAGCTGGGAAGCCTCATTCCAATGTCCCCTCAGAACTCCCTTCAACACGCACCAAGACTGTGCCAGAGTTCTCAGGGAGCAATAGGCTCCCATCAGCTGGAAGACATGACAAAGCCCCTCAGGACAAGGACTACGTTCATGTAGACAAACAGCACTCCAGCAGCCAGCATTCCAACTTTACTTACATCTCAGGCTGCCGTACAGGTGACAAGGGGGAAATGGATGAAGTTAGGGAATCAAGCAAGCTGGTAAAAAGGAGCCAGCCACATTGTTGAGTAGGCTGCCTCACATGGCAGGAGCTGGCCAGAATCAGTGGTCAGTTCCTGGAAAAGCACTGAAGGAAAATTTAACAGGTATACAGACCTTTTGAAAAGTTTCACCTCTGACCTCTAGGAGTGGGGAGGCGACTGATTGATCCATTTCTCGTTCATTCTATTTCAGGGTCTACCCCAGGACCGGACCTGTTCTAGGCATCTACAAAGAGCAGAGCACGGGGGTGCGTGGAAGATGGGGATGCACTCTCACCCTCCCCACACACTCTGGCCGGCAGTGCAGCCACTAGTAAAGGCCAAGGCGAAGGAATGCCAGGGTGGCAGATGCACCAGTAGCAGCAAAACAACCAGAGCACCAAGCAAACCCTCTCTTAATCGCCCAGTGTGCTCCACTGTCCCTCTGCTTCTCCTCCACCTTCCTCAGAAGCCAAGTGGAGACACAACCCCGCACATCCATGTGGCATATGAGGAAGGCCCCAAGACCTAACATTCACTCTGCACCAACTGATTAGCTGGGGAACCTTGGAAACCTTCCTTTCTCAGCATCTTTGAGTTGCAGAATCTTATGATTAAAATGTGGAAAATGCTATCCATTTTCTAGGACTTGTGGGGGGAAAAGAGAGCATGAGTGAAGGTGCCTAGCAGAGATAGATGCTTTGTCATGGTGGGCACCCTGGGCTGCTTGCAGACCTTTTGAGTTAGTGGAACATAGAAATGAGCAGGCAACTCTTCAGTGAGCTTTCAAGAAACACTGCAGAGAAAATACCATCTGAGCAGAAACCCAGAACACTGACAATAGTCATGGGTGAAGAAAGCCTACAGGGAGTGAGACAGTTCAGAAACGCCAGGGCCAGGAAGCTGCAGGCCCAGCCAAGTCAGCAAAAGCCCTGAGGGACAGCGGCTTAGAACCTAGCTGGGCACTAAGCCATCTTAAAGAGAACAAGCCTCAAACATAGAGAAAACGAGGTTTAAAACAACAAAAAAAGTGAGGTTGTTAGTTTGAGGAGGTTAGAGAAGCTTACACACCTGATTATAGCTTTTTCTATAAAAACAAACTCAAAATAGTTTCTCCAGCTGTACTGGCCCACGCTTGGTTGCAAACCTTTGTTGAGCCCCTGAGTTCTATCTCCATGGGAACTAAGGCCCAAAGGCTATTATCTAAGATCTAGTCTTAAAAGGCAAAGATCACTAGGCTAAAATAATGCTCAAATTTCTCAGGCTCAAGCACTCTAAGCTACTAACAAAACAAATATTAAAAAATCTACCTATAAATGTCTGTGTGCATGTGGTGTGTGTGCAGTGTGTGTGCAAGTTTGGGGTGGAGGGTGGGGTGGTATCTGTATGGTGTCTGGTATGTCTTTCGGGGTGGTGGTGTCTGTGGTGTATGTACATGTATGGAGTGGGGGGGCGGCATCTGTGTGGTGGGTGTGTGTGTGTAGTGTGTCTGTGGGGGCGTGTCTTATGCGTGGTATGTGTATGGTTGGTGTGCATGTGTGTCTGGGTGTGGTGGGTATGCGTGTGTGTGGGTGTGTGTGGAGGAGGGGTATGGGGATTGCGGAGGGGTCTCATCCCCATTTCCTTTCTTTCTCCATGTGCTGCAGCCACAGTGTTGAGGGTGTGGGGGGAGATGAGCTAGATATTACAGTTGTCAAAAGAATAAGAACACCGGTTGCTAAGTTAATGATTTTTAATCGTAGCATTGAAATTTTAAATATGGCATTACCATGCCAAAATACTCTGGCATTTTACAGGATTTCTTTAATAAAATCTGATCTCATCTAGATTGGCAGCTTTAAGTTCAATTCTCGATTACAATCTAACTTTATAACACTCTTTGCTGTTCTGCTATAGGGCAGAACTTAACATACAATAGGCCCAGTATAGCACCCAACTGAGTGCATACATGACCTTCTTATGAGTTAGTACCAAGCCCATCTCCAAAGCCAGCATTTAGTTAGCCACTAGGATGCAATGTTTAGGAACTTTGGTTCACACTAACAAACAATGAACAAAAACAAACTTTAAATAGATGATGACCTAGTCTAGGATGGGAATGACAAGACAAGGAGATGGAGAAAATGAATAGAAGAAAAAGCCTCAGAGGACAGTGGGAATGAGTTATCTTGGTCCATATACCAGATGCAAAAATGTCCTTCAAAGGGGGTAGCACCACCCAGGCCACAGGGCTTCTGCTCCCTAGAGACCGCGCAGTTACTGAGTGACAAAAGCCAGCACCAGATCCGTCTCTGACCTGCCCTCTGGAAACACACAGGTAGTCCTCTCTCTTCCAGTGTGGACACAGCCCCCACAGTCCATTTCTTCTAATAAACAAAGTGTCATTAAAAAAAGGTAAACAAACTCAAAAGCTATAGAAGAAAGCGTCGTTTGCTTTCTAATGTCTCCTTTCTCATTTCTCTTACTTCCTTTCCCATTCCTGCAGCAAACAAAGAGATATGCCAGGGCAGAGAACCCTCTGAGCCCACAGAAAGCTTCAACCCTTCAATCGGGGACTTTGTTTAAATCGAGACTGCAAGGGGGTGAGAGCTTTTAAAGGCAGACTAGTCGGGAGCAAAAGAAAATACGAGTGGGTTGGGAGAGAGAGCACACACGTGCCTGCTTTTAGCAGATGTTTATATACTGGGTCACTACGCAAGCAAGGACTTGGCAGCTCCCACTGCCAAAGTCAACATGTTCCAGGCTGCCTAGGGCCTTCACACTTGCTTTCCTCAGGCAACTGCTATTAGAATCCCTGCCAGAATGATGGGGAGGATGGGGGGGAGGACGATGAAGAGGAGGGTCAAGGGCTCTCAGTGGCCACTGGTCTCACCCAGTGCTCAGGATCCCATGTTGTGCTACAGCCACACGTCCACAACCACAAACACACAGTCCCCAGACCTACCGCATCACTCAATTTCTGGTGCCAATCACTTGGCCCCAGGGGATGTCACCACATTTTTTGCTCTACTTCTCTTTAAAACTAGCTATGCTAACCCCAGCACTCAACGCTATCTTTAATAACCTTCACACAGAAGAAAACCTGAGGGGGAACCCACTGGCAACAACTAAGATATAATATAGAAAGACTTAGCTGGTCCAAACACTGTATCCTGCATTCAAAACAGTTTACATTTCAAATCCCAAACCACTCTACTATTTTTTTTTTTGAACTAGCCATATCCCAAGTTCCCTCTCCCAATGGCTAATGCAAATAGCAAATAATTAAGATACCTATTCTTGGGAGAGGGTAGAAGAGGCTAGAACTCTCCCTGGGGCCTAAGAAATCTATAGGCAGGTCCTGAAGACACTCATCCCAAACATTCTCCTTGCCTCCCCTGAGACACCTCCCCTGGTCGGCTCAAGGCCTCCTTCCATGCCTTCCTCCTCCTCTCCATGGAGATCTAAACAAGCTACAAATTTAACTTCTTGTCTCAAAGGACATTTCCAAACGTGGGAGTTGGGCTGAGCCCTCATTCCATGTATTGCAGGAGCTTGGTCCTGCTCAGGAAAGCACAACTAGGATGGTAAGAAGGGACCTGTGGTGGAACCCTGGTGGCGCAGTGATTAAGAGCTACAGCTCCTAACCAAGAGGTCGGGAGTTTGAATCCACCAGTCACTCCTTGGAAACCCTAGGGAGCAGTTCTACTCAGTCCTACAGGGTCGCTATGAGTCAGTTGGAATTCACTTGACAGCAACAGGTTTAGTTTTTTGGTTATGGTGCTTCTACAGGTAGCAAAGTTCAGCTCAGTTTGAATAAAGTATGTGGAGGGACTACTCTATGCCAGACACAGGCAAATCTCTTCACACTCAGACACAAAAATACACTTGGCCACCTTTAAAACTCACCAGTATTAAAAAATAAACACCAGCTCCATGGGAATCAGTGCAGTCAACAACAGAAGGAAAATAAAAGCAACATTATAATCAATAAATGTGGTATTACAAACAGCATTCTAGCCCTTCTCTGGTCCAAAACAGATCTTTCTACATACATGTCTTCCTTCTCAGGTCAGTATTTATCATAAGACACTGAAATCTGCCACAAAGCCAGAGGTCCATTCCAGCCAGAAGCATTCAGAGGGGGAAACAGACTACCAACAGCCAGAACATATCGCACCTAGCCACAGCACAGCTGCAACGCAGCCCAAAGGCCCCTGGAATCCAGACCTTTCCTTTCTGCTGTGACCTGGCTAGCTTCCAAATCCTTCCCTTTGGGCACTTGAATTTTCCTAGCAATTCAGTATCCTGGAGTAAGGGCTCATCATTTCTACTCATCAACAATAGCTGCAGTTGGGGGTAGGGGTCTGGGGGAAAATAGTTTTGAACACCAACTGCCAATTTTTATATTAACAAAAAGCATGCATTTAATGAAATCTAACTTAAATGACAACTAATATTCTATAAATTATATGTAATTTAAGGGAGTTCAGCCATAGAATGTCCCTCAGAACACTAAAATTACAGTACCAACTGATTATATTCAAACATTCAGTAAAATATATTGGCATGTTTAGCTCCATATTAATTTGACAATGAAGCAAAGTTAACAAGGTTTGTGTGCTGTTATCTATTTTAAAATCGAACAAAAACACACTACATTAAAAAGGGGAAATGAATCGGCACTGATTCTTACAAGTTCCTTACAAACCTGCACATCAAGCCCAGTCCTGCTGCATCAGCCCTGCCTTCAAGGGCACAGGTGAAAACAGCCTCAGCAAATATGTGACCTTACTTGTCACCTATTGTGGATTGAATTGTGTCCTCAAAAAAATGTGTGTCAATTTGGCTAGGCCACAATTTCCAGTACTGTGTGGTTGTCCTCCATTTTGTGAACTGATGTAATTTTCCTATGTGTTGTAAATCCTAACCTCTATGATGTTAATGAAGCAAGATTAGGATTAGAGGCAGTTATGTTAATGAGGCAGGATACAATCTATAAGATTAGGTTTTATCTTGAGTCACTCTCTTTTGAGACATAAAAGAGAGAATCAAGCAGACAGGAGAGGGATCTCATACCACCAGGCAAGAAGAGCCAGGAGTGGAGTGTGTCCTTTAGACCTGTGGTCCCTTTGCCAAGAAGCTCCTAGACCAGGGGAAGACTGATGACAAAAACCTTCCCCCAGAACTGATGGAGAGAGAAAGTCTTCCTCGAGAGCCAGCACCCTGATGTCAGACTTCTAGCCTTCTAAACTGTGAGAGAATTTCTGCTTGCCAAAATCATCCACTTGTGGTATTTCTGTTATAGCAGCACTAGATAACTAAGACATTACCTAATAGCTGACTCAGGCCCTAGGCAGTGACATGGTCACCACACAAGTGGGGACAGATGGTCCTGCCTAGGAAGAACTCCTCTCTCTGCATTTAATACCAGATGACAATACCGGGGTTAAGGTAAGGGGCCACCAAGCACAGGACACCTCCCACCATGCTGCTCAGGTGGCAGATGGAGAGGGGAAGAGGGTGTTACTGGGGGACTGCCCGCAGCTCCTGTGCAGAATCACAAGCTGGGAAAGGGGTGTGCCTCCACAGTAGCACAGACCACTCACAAGAACATGCTCCTCGTCAGCACATCTGGTGACCCTGAGGCAAACTATATGTTTTACTCTTCCATGTGACTTGCTAATTTCCACATTTCACCCCATGAAACTCAGCAAGTTAAAAACTGATCATTTTTCTCTTAAATAGAGGTGTTCGGTTAAAAATACAAAACATTAAAGTCAAGCCTTTCTAAGACTCCACTTCCAAAAACCATTTTCTTTTTAGAAACATAATTCAAAATTGTCTTTTCATAGTGAGTATAAGTGCAGCCTGTGCACACCTGCTTAGACAGTCTGCTCTGGAAAACAAGTGTTTAGAAACCCTGCCCTATTCATCCTTTGAATCTTACTTCTACACATTCCTTGTAAACCTGGTTAACTGTGTGCCAGCAAATACCAACTCCATCTCATCACTTCTAGAAAAAACCCTTGACCTTCTGCTTTACCAGTAAAGATGGTAAGAAAGTAAGAATGGCACCAGCTGTCAGCGTAAACTAGAGTCTGATGCTAGAGAAAGGTAAAAAATCTAAATCTAATTATTTTAAAGTGCATATTTCATGGAGTTTTCTTTCCACAAACAGTGTCATTAATCCTAAAGAAGCCCTTAAGCTGGATATTAGCATTACCACCTCACAGGTGAGGACACTCAGCTCAGAGCACTTGAGAGCGTGATACGCTCACACACCAGCACACCCAACCCAACGCACACACAGACTGGCTCAGACCCAGGTCACTGCAGCTGTAATCGGCAAAATCTTACGTCAGGACTGGCCCAGAATTCATCCAAACCCAGCCTCTAAAAAGTACCCAGCTGTGATACACAAGCACTACCACCACCGTACACTAAATGGGTTTTGACAAGTCTGATCTGTCAAAAACAGTGGTCCTCAGTATGATCTAAATTGCCCATTGTCTTAGTCTCCTAGTGCTGCTTTAACAGAAATACCACAAGCGGGTGGCTTTAAAGAACAGAAATCTATTTTCTCACAGTTTAGGAGGCTAGAAGTCCGAATTCAGGGCACCTGCTCTAGGGAAAGGCTCTCTCGCTAGCCCTCTCTCTCTCTGTCATCTCTAGGAGAAGATTCTTGTCTCAGCTTCTGTAGCTCCAGTGTCCCTTGGTTCTTTGGCGATCCTCACATATGTGCTCCTGTCTTCCCTAATTTGTGGTGGTTCCTCTCTGTGCCTAATATGCTCTTTTTATATCTCAAAAGTTTATTAGATTTAGGACATGCCTCATTAACATAACAAAACTCTCTTCCCAACTGTTATTGCATCCACAGGTACAGGGGTTAGGATTTCAACACATATTTTAGGCGGCACAATTCAATCCGTAACACTCATATTCCACATTCCACCTTGAGCAATCAAAATTAAAATAATTTTAAAAACTGAATAATACAAATAAATTGAAAAATCATTAGTGAGTCTACAAAATAATCCTAATAAAAAAATCCTGCCTTTGAGAATGAAGAACACCAAAGACACAAGAAAAATATTACCCCAAGAGACAGAAAGAGCCACATAAACCAGAGACTGCATCAACCTAGAACTAGATGGGTGCCCTGCTACCACCAATGAACGCCCTGACAGGGAACACAACAGAGAGTCCCTGACAGAGCAGGAAAAAAGTGGGGTGCAGAACTCAAATTCTAATAAAAACACCAGACTTAATGGTCTGACTGAGACTGGAGGGACTCCATAAGACATCGCCCCTGGACTCTCTGTTAGCCCAAAACTAAAACCACTCTCGAAGCCAACTCTTCAGACAAACATTAGACTGGACTATAAAACATAAAACGGTACTTGTGAAGACCGTGCTCTTAGCTCAAGTAGATACATGAGACTAAATGGGCAGCTCCTGTCCAGAGGTGAGATGAGAAGGCAGAGAGGGACAGGAGCTGGCTGAATGGACACAGGAAATCTGGGGTGGAAAGGAGGAGTGTGCTGTCACAGTACAGGGAGAGCAACCAGGATCACGTGACAACGTATGTATAAATTTCTGTATGAGACAGTAACTTGAACTGTAAACTTTGACTTAAAGCACAATTTAAAAAAAAACCTGTCTTTAATGACAGGAAAGTTTATGGAAACAAACCTCACACAGCCGTGGGATCCTAGGCTCAAGGCCCAAATACCCCAGTCTGCTGTTTCCTTCATCCAGGTTCACCCATGATCCCTACTGGGGACACAGCACTTCATGTGAAGAGCTTTTATTTTACTCTAAATACTGCAGATCAAAAAGACAGTGATGACCAATATTGACCAAATACTTATATTTCACAAAAGTGGTAAGTGGCATTAGACACTTTGGATTATTAGCGTGGTACAGCCAAAAGAGTCACCATTTCACATGTCATAAAACCTTTCGGGTATTTGTTAATATATCCTACTCACCTCAATCCACAAGAGCATCAAACCAACTAGACCAAGCCAAGATCTGCCTGCAAAGAGCCAAGGATATCTTGTTTGATTTTCATCAGAAAATACGGACTTTGAATAACTAAGTACTTATTAATAATCTAATTATTGCGCTAACATAAGCAGCATTTTGCTTTTCCTTTTTATAAGTTAATGTCAATACTGCAGTTGCCACACAGACTTAAAGTACAGACTAGAGGTCTGAGGGTCTAGTTTTCACTCCGTCACCACCTCTTTTCTCCCACGTCCCTGACCTTTGAGGGCTCCCCCACTGCTCAGGACAGCCACGGGAATCAACATCCAACCACCTCTCCCCACCCCTCCAGCCCACCTCCAGGCATCCCAGCACATTACCCTACCTGTTCTGGCAACCACCTCCTGAACACCTCCAGCTTAGGCCCTCTTTGGCCGATATTCCATTTCTCCTCTTTGACCTCTCTCTCAATGTTTACCCTTCCCTTTCCTCATAACACAGCTCAACCCCCAACCTCTTCAAGTGCAGTGACCTCAAGAAATCTTCCTGAACCATGCTATGCCCAATAAGACTCCTTCCTCTCCCTTCTTAGATACTGTTTTACTATTTGCAGTGAGCATCTGCTTCCTCCTACTGTTACCATAACACCTGTTCTACGAGACTGTAAACTGCTCAGGACAAATCCTGTGGCCCTTCTGAGGGCCCCATGAATCTGCCTGAAGTGGGTAGATACTCACAGACTTTCTGAAGAGGACTATTTTCACAACCTAGATGAACCAAACATATATTCATATCCTGAAATATCACCTTGGAAGCACTCATACCACAGTCCCACAGAATGCTACAAAGCCAGCTTTTTCAGCAGGCTGAAGGGAAAATATCTACATGCCCACCCAAACCTCACCTGATCACTCACATCCTCTGTTAGCCATGCTTGCTTCTTTCTAGTTGCTAACCACCTTGCAGATAAAGAGAAAGCAGTTCTAGGCCTACTGTTGGAAACATTCGAGATTTCTTTTCCATCAAACTTCATTCTATTTCCAAAGAAAGACTTGAGTCGGGTGAAAGGGACAGGACAGGTATGCTTCAAAGTGGCCTGATTCAACTATGACTGAGATAGAGGAAGGATATGAGAGAGAAAGAAAATTCTCTTAAGTAAGTAGCAGAAAAGTTTCTTTCACGTTTGCTGGGAGTAACAACACAAAATAGGTATTATACTTTTGGGCTATTTGCTTTTAAACACTAATACCTGGCCCAGAAACAAAAACCTGAAATGAGCCAACATAAGAAATAAACAATCTGCCAGGCTACAATCAATCTCCCAAGGGGGGACTTTGTCCTACAGAAACATAGAGCAACGTTTCAGACCTGAGGCCAAAGTCTTTAGGAGGCTGCTGCTCTTCCTCTCAAGAAATGTCCCAATAATTCCCAGGAGGAGGCAGGAGTCAGGGCAACCTACAAAGGGTCCCATTCCCTACCCAAGGACCTCATTCCCTACCCAATGACCCCGCAGACTGGCTTCACGCTTCTAGAACACAGACAAGGAGTGACCACTACACCTCAGTACATAGCAACCCTCCTGCACGAAGACAGACAACGAAGTCAAAACACAGGCAGGCCTTGACTGCTCCTCTCAAAGACAACAGCAAGTACTTTCAGCAAACAAAAGCTACTCTTCAGGCAGGCTGTTAATCCAATCTCCTAAAGTACAGAATACAAGAGCTACAAGGTGTTGGTGCTCTAGAAGATTTGGGGATGGAGAAAATCAGTAAGCTGAGGAGAAACAGACTTCCTTTGCAGGCAAGGCTACCAAATTGTTTAATTTTTCAGCAGAATTCATCTCACTGTGACACTAGAGATGTTATTTATTGATCCCATAGAGCTCAAAGCTACCACTCTGAAAATACCCTCGTCTATATGCAAACCAGGACAAAAGTTTAAAATTAAAAAAAAAAAATTTATTTTTTAAGCTAAAATTATATCAAGCCCAAGAGAAGCAACTTGGAAAATTCTGCATGACTCTCATACTGCTTTTTACCAACCAATGAAAACAACACAAATTGAAAAGGCACAAAGCAACAAAATACTTACGATTCCATAGCTGAAAGTCGATGTTGATGAGGACTGTATATTAAATCCAAGAGAGGTGTGTCCCAAAGGAGTGCTGGGTATATTCTGAAACAGAAGAGTAAAATTAGTTCATGTAAATATTAATTTTTACTTGAGTTATTTTTAAATTTGCATTCTCTCCATTTGGGTCAAATTCCTTCCTATCTCACTTAACCCCATACCCAATTACAGCTCATTGGGAGGAGTAGAAAAATTTTTACGATGTTTGGTTTGTAAAGGGAGAGTGAAGCCCAGGAAAGGGGTTCACCCTGGTGATTTGCCTTAGGGCACTATCCAAACGGAAACCTCTGTTCTCAACAACAATTTTTCCTAGGAAAAAAGTACCCCAAATGACCAGGATGAGGGCAGGCCCATGGCTCTCCCCTCAAGCTGGCTGCCTCAGCGAAGGGACTGGCAAGCCTCCCTGCTGAAGAGGAACACTCCTGGCCTGTGCTCTGCAACTTCCAGTGACTCCTACACTGAGTGGCACTTATTCCCTCCCACTCCTCTGCCTCTGCACAGCCTACACCATCTCTTCCACTTTGGTCTGGCCAACCTATATCCAAGGCAGTCATCCCTGACCCCACTCTTACACTACTTAGGGGATCCATTCTCAAAGACACAGAACCACAATCCAGACCCAAATGGCCTTCATACTTGCACCCCATCATCATGAGTCTTTGAGCTCCGGCCAACACAAGTCAGGAGAAACAGGAACATACTGGCGAGCCCCCCAAGTACACACGCCTTCTGTAAATGTACTAAAAAACATTGTTTGGGGGTGGGTGGACGCAGACAGGGACCAGCACACGGCAGGATCCTAAACTGGCTTAGCAAATGGCCACAGCTCACAGGAGCCTGCCATGTACACACAGGGGCCCCTGTAACTGGGCAATCCCTCCCTGCCAGCCACTCCTTACAAAATGCCAAGTCTACTCTGCACAGCTACCGCCCAAGGTTAAAAGACTCCTTCATTAATTATTAAGCTATAGCTACAAGTAGCAACATAGCTGTATGTCAAAAACCATAACACTGAATTAAAAAACAAGTCTCAGAGGAATATCCTGAATATCTGTGTGTTTCAAAAGCACACACAACTTAATATATTTATCATGTATACAGTAAAACGTCAATGAAAAGCAAAAAAATGATACACTGCAAAATTCAGTATAATGATTCCCAATGGTAGGTACAGGGCTCCCAGAAGTTTCCACGGTGTTGATGAAGCAGAGAGCGTGGCATGCGGTGTTGCAGCTCACATAACACCAAAAGGCCAGCAGTGACTACAGGTTGATGTTCTGCTCCCTCCCAGGCTGACGCAGCAGGGAGTGGAGGGCAGAGGCGGGAAAGAAAGGAAGGCCAGCAGGGACATAGCCATGAAGAAAGTCAGCTCGATCCCTTAATTTTGCAAACATTCACTTTTCTATTTGTGATTAAACTGAAATACGTTATTTCTATAACTCATGTTACGGATTGAATTGTGTCCCTCAAAATTGAAGTCCTCAATTCCTGTACAAGTGAATGTTAACTGTTTGGAAATGAATGTTAACAGTTTGGAAATAGAGTTTTTCTTTTCATATGTTAATTGGGGGGAGGAGAAGGTAGGTGCTAAATCTAATCCCCTCAGAGTAGTGTCCTATATAATGGGCAGAACAGAAACAGAGAGACAGACAGACCAACACACACACACACACACAAACACACACACACACATAAAGTCCATGTGACAAACACATCTACAAGCACCCAAAGAACACCAAGAAACATCCCAGGCTACACAAGCTGAAACAGACAAAAATCTTTGCTCAGAGGGGAGAAAGAGACAGAGATAAAGACAGATAAAGAGAGAGAACAAGGGAGTCTAGCCCTGCCAACGCCCAGAATTCAGACTCCTAGCCTCTAAAACTTGGAACCACCCACAGAAACACCTGCTCTCCTCCACCTGCAGATGTATCTTTTGGTAAAGGGTGGGCATGGGCCCGCCCTGCAGAACCAGCAAGGGAATATGCACATAGACTGGTAGACAGAAAAGGCTCCTGGGGCTTGAATATTTCTAGTAAGTATTTTCCAAGGTTTGGACTTATAATATCCAAAGGATTTAAGTAGTCTCCAGATCTGTACTCAAGGGTGTGTATGTGTGTTTTACAAAGATGGAGGAAGGTTTTTCTACCCTTATGTTCTTGTACCAAATTTTTCAAAGGTGGCATTAAACCTTGAGGACTATTAAAAAGAAACTGAACGATCAGGTTCTACAGTGAGATGGATAGTTTCTATATGGCCCTTCTCACCATGGTGGCCTTTTAACTCCCACCAAAGGAATGGGTGGGACTATGCAAATAAGGTGCTTGTGGCCCACCAAAAGGATCAGACAGCTTGCTAATAATGCATATCAGGTGCACGGCACCCTTGTGGGGGCAGGACCATGCAAATAAGGTATATGGAACCCTAACGAGGGAATTGCTCAGTTTTGCCATCCCGCTAGGCTTAATATGAGCCATCCCGGAAGCAGGAAGGAGGGGACCACACTACCACCAAGAAAGAAGAGCTAGGAGTAGATCGCATCTTTTGGACCCAGGATCCTTGCACTGAGACCTCCTAGACCCAGAAGACAGAGAGAGAGCTGTAACACAGGAGATAGTGAAAGATGGTGAGAAGCAGTGGCAGAGAAACGGCAGCAGCAGCAGAAGTAGAATCAGGAGATTGGCAAGAAACTGCGTGGTGGGCTTCCCGGCCCACGGAGTGTGAAAGCTAAGCACCTTCCGGTAGAAGGCTGGCTGGCGGAGTGGGGTGCCTCTGGGCACTTATCAGCAGAACTAAACGAGCTTTGTAACCCTTGCCCAAACAGGGCAGAGGCCAGCCAGCCCAAGAGGCCCAAGGGGCCAAGAGGCCAAAGACCGGCAAGAAGCTTACTAGCAGCATGGATGAAAAGAAGCTGTCCTGATTGAAGAACTGTATCCTGAGCATTCCTGAACCTGAAATGTAACCTGTTACTTTCCTAATAAACCCTGTAACTGTGAGTATGGTCTGTGAGTTCTGTGTGGCCATTGCAATGAATTATCAAACCTAACAAAGTAGAGAGTGCTGTGGGAGGGACAGCTGGTGTCGGAACTGATTAAAAGGTTGGAGAGAAGAGGTATGTCTGAGCTCCACCTCATAGGAATCAGCCTTGGGTTGTTGATCTTGATTCTCCTTCCCCCTTGTGAAGTTAGAGGACGTCAGACGCTGCCACCAAGCCATTTTTACAGCTTCCAATCACCACATAACTTGGTTTTATTGAAAAGCAGCAAGTGTGTCATAAAGCTTTTCAATTTTCCTATAAAAACAGTAATGGAACAATAGGGTCGCTATGAGTCAGAATCGGCTGGACAGCAACAGGTTTGGTTTTTTATTTACTATTAGAATTTTAATGGAAACTTGTCATTTGGGGCAAGATAATTCTTCGGAGGGGTGGGGAGCATTGTACCTTGCATAGCATTGAGCCGTATCCCTGGCCTCTACCCACTAGATGCCAGAAGGACCCCCTCCAAGATGTGATAACCAAAAAATGTCTCCAGCCATTGTCAAATGCCTGGGGCGGGGGGTGGGGGGGGTGGTGGTTGTGCAAAATCATCTGGGTTGACAACCACTAAAATAAGGAAACTGGGCCCAGGTAAGGAAAATGAGAGCCTAAAGTCACACAGGGAATTAAAAGCAGCGTTGGGAACAGAACTCAGGTATTTTCATTCTAAGAGTAAATTCCTTGGTAACTGATTCAATTATTTCTGGAAAACAATACAAATTATGAGTCTCAAAAACATGTATACCCTTTAACAGAATAATTCCGCATCTGGGAATACATATTGAAGAAATATTCGAAGACACTGAGAAAACATAGGTAGCATACATGTTCACACCAAAACCATCTCAACTATAAACAAGCTACATTTTCAAACAGAACAAAAAGCACCAGACAACACTTTTTACAGTAGTTAGAGGGTATTCCCTGCACAGGAATAAACAGATGGGGAGAGAGTGCAAACACAGACCCTGGACATACAAAAATGTTGTGTTATGATAAAGGTACCCCACAAGCCAGGAAAGAAAGGATGAACTATTCATCACATGGACTGAACTACTGCCTACTGTGTCTTGGGGAGGGGAGATCCACATATGAGCAACCTTGCCAAGCATCAAGTTAAAGCAACAGGAGACTTCACTACCGTTGATCAGACAGGTAATATTGACAAGGCGATAGCAACAATTGCTAACTGGCAACAAACAATCAACGAAAGAAAAATGAAACAGATTTCTGAGAAAAATTAGGAAGTGTCTTTAACATTAATGGTGGTTCTCTCTGGATGGTGGAGCAACGCAAGGTGTTAAATTTATTGTTCTAGTTCTTTGTTTTCTCATCAATGTCTTTAAATGAGTCACGGGCAACATTAAGTGTGTGTGGGGGGGGGGGACTTTTTTCTAATAGTACCAATAAATAATACAATATTCAAGTTGACTCAACCTCATCTGACTTCTGCATAAAAATTTACCCTGGGAAACATGCTTTCCTTCCTCTTTGCGATACAATGAGAGACAGTGTTGCTTTTATTCACTTCTTTCTACAAAAAAAGTCAATGGCATAGAATCATAACCTTGGTAAGAGCCCTGATTAGATACTGAACTATTATTATATTAAATCCAAGATTACTAATGTTTTCACCACTGAGAGTCTCCCTTTTCTCCCCTACAGGAACCCCAAGTTTTGGAAGATTTTTACTTATAAAACTACATTTATTAATATTTAATTCACTTCTATTTTTATGGATCAAAGACCTATGACTGCTAATCATAATTTCTGATCAGCATAAGATAAACAATTTTTTAACCCATTTTGATGTAATCCCAATTAATAGCAAAGAAATAATGGTATTCTTTGTTGGCCCATGCACTATACTTTTAGATTAATAATTTTCACTCAGGCTTTTGTAGTATAAAAATTTCTCAGGCCTCCTTTATCTCCTTCTCTTTACTACTTTTACACACCTCTGAATGTCCAAGAATCCAATTAGGAAAAACTTGTCTTACTATGGAGACCTAGTGGCACAGTGGTTAAGAGCTCGATCGCAAACCAAAAGGTCAGCAGTTCGAATCCTTGGAAACCCTGTGGGGCAGTTCTACCCTGTCCTATAGGATCGCTATGAGTCGGAATCAACTCGACAGCAATGGGTTTAAATTGGTTTGGTCTTACTACACTGGTCTCAGCCCCAGGTCTTAAAATACTGTTAGCCACAGAACCACTTTTTCAATCACAGTCTTACAGAGAACTACAATTCCCATTAGTATAAATTTAACTGGTTTGGTAAGTTCACAGTAAAACCATTTTCTGACTGGGTCTTGTGGCCCTGGTACAGTATTCCCTCAGTATCCATGGGGGATTGGTTCCAGGACCACCCGCCAACCCCTCCCCCCTACAGAAACCAATATCTGCAGATGCTCAAGTTCCTTATATAAAATGGTGCAGTATTTATTCGCATATAACCTACGCACATCCTCCCACATACTTTAAATCATCTCTAGAGTACTTATAATACCTAATACAATGTATAAACTCTACGTAAATTGTTGTTAATGCTTACACTTAACACTTAATTCTTTCTCAGTCTTTGCAAGCACTTTATCACAAACCAGAGGACAATTTTGCCATTGTAGGGGCAGTACTAATACTTCCACGAATTTCAGCTTCTTTCTGCCTTACTGTGTGAATGCTGGATTCATTCTTACTGACTTCACAGCTCACTTCGACAAGCAACAAGCCATGTGCCACTTTTCAAAAGATCTAAAATTTTTGTTTTCTTATCAAGAGATAGCACTTTACACTCCCTCTCAGCCTTTGAAGGATTGCTTTGACCACTTAATCACTTTTTAGGAGCCATTTTTCACTGAAACAAAGGGTGCACACAACACAAGTAGCAAATGAACAAGACAAGAGGCAAACAATGCTCAAACAACGAGTGCTGGAGAAAAGGATCTGTGAGATGGCAGAAGGCTACAGCAGGGGATGCCTACACATGACTTCATCCGTGTGGATTCGGGTAGCGCTCCGCATGTGGCAAATTCAAGTTCTGCCTTTTGGAACTTTCTTTTCCTCTCTCGAATATTTTCCAACCACAGATGCAGAACCTGCAGATACGCAGGGCTGACTGTATAGTGTAGGCACTCCATATACACTGGTTGAATAAATCTAAACAACCAACTAACCAGGGGTCCTGGATGGTGGCCATACCCAAACAATCTCAGGACTGCGTCTATTTCTGTGTTCTCCTTCACCTATGCCTTGTGGAGATCCAGTCAGCTGGCAAAGAAAAGTGGCCACAATCTCCTCTTGTAAGTTCTGTGGGCAGATAAGCATAGGGCTGGGTTTTAAGAGGCAGGGCTATGGCCTTCCTGAGAAGTAAACATTTCTTCAGTAAGTTCAAATATACACACAGACATGGCATGAGATGTGTGTTTCAAGGGCTGCAGAGAGACAAGTTAATCCGAAAGCACAAACTGATGCCCCGTGATTGCGAGTGGCAACACCACCATCCACAGAAGCAGCAGCAGCAGAGATGCTAAGAGATTTGCAGGTACTTGACTGAACCATTTGACAGACTGCGGTGTCTGTAAGCCAAAACGGCCCAGTAACCTGTACATGAAAGTTCTTAACAGTTTTATTTGTAATTGTCAAAAACTGGCATCAGCCCAGATGTCCTTAGAGAAACTGTGGTCCATTCACACTATGGAATACTACTCAGCGATTAAAAAGAATGGACTATTGATAAACAACACAACTTGGAAGTTTTGCACAAAAAAAGCCAGTCTCCAACATTACATTTATAGGACTCTATGTATATGACATTCTTGAAATGACAAAATTTTAGAAACGGAGAACAAATCAGTGGCTGCCAGGGGATAGGGAGGGGGTGGGAAGAAGAGGTGGGAAGAGTGGATATGGTTATAAAAGGGCCACAAGAGGGATCCTTGTGGTGATGGAACTGTGGTGATCCATACAGAAACATACAAAAATGGGACAAGACTGTATACAACTAAACATACATAGACATACAACTAAGTACATGTAAATCTGGGGCAATATGAATAAGATGGGTGGATTTCATCAATGTCAACAGGCTAGTTGTAATACTGTTCTATAAAGAAAAAAAAAAAAATCCAAACCCACTGCCGTTGAGTCGATTTCGACTCATAGTGACCCTACAGGACAAAGTAGAACTGCCCCACAGAGTTTCCAAGGAGCGCCTGGTGGATTCAAACTGCCGACCTTTTGGTTAGGAGCTGTAGCACTTAACCACTATGCCACCAGGGTTTCCGATACTGTACTATAGTTTTGCAAAATATTACCACTGGAAGAAATTGGGCAAAGTATACAACGGATCTCTATTACTTGTTACAACTGCATGTGAATCTATAATTATCTCAATGTTTTAAAAAGTCCAATATCATCAATTTCATATGGTTCAACCTAATACTAACTCATTTAATCCGCACAATCCCAGGAGATAGAATATCATTATCACCCCATCTTACAGATGAGAAAACTGAGGCCCTGAGAGAGTAAAAGATTTCGACAAGGTGACACATTACATGGTGGGGCCAGCACTGAACTCCTGGCTGGCTGGCTCCAAAGCCCATGTTCTTCAACACTCTGGTATATTATTGCTCCTGAAATTAGAAATATAAAATATGAATGTGCATGCTGTGCTTTTATGGTTTTTAAAATCTCTTTAAAATGAGCCCTTAGAGGATTTAAACAGAACACTGGGTAGAAGCCACAGAACTAGCCTCCCTTCATTTTAAAGTTCTCAGCCACAAAGATACAATAGTTGGAACTATATCTGCAAAGGAGCTATGATGCGTTCTCTTCTCTCGTGATTCCCTCTTCTGATTGTGCCGAGAGCGCCACAATTCCTAAATGTAATCTGCCGCTTGAATGAGCACAGCCTGTATCTCTAGTTGAGCTATTATCCTGACCTTGACCTCACTCCAGGGAACCAAGTCTTCGGTTTTTTTTTTTCCTCTTTTTTCTTTTTTTGCAGTTATTTGTTTTTTCTTTTAGGATGGAGTGCTATTTATTGCTGTTTTCTTTAATCTAGAGTGAAAGAAAGAAAGCTCGAGGAAATAAAGGCAACTAAGCAAACTTTGGAAATGAGGTTAGGGTGAGAAAGAAACTGAAGGGAAAACTAATGCTCCCTGTATGGGTTCTTTCTTCCATTCAAATGATTCTTTTTATTACAAGAAAAAACAAAGCAAGAAACAAAAAATTAACGTTTCGACTTTGTTCCCTTTATACTCTTTAACTGAAGAAACTGAAAGTGAACAGACGCAGGATGAGAACAGAGAGGACAATTTCACACAGCTGCCCTTCCCCTGGTCACAATGCCTGTGCTGACAAGTGCCTGGTGGGACTGAGAAGAATGTAGACCAAGCCATCCGACACCATTTCAAAAGAACAAAAGCAAACTCCTGTGGAAGGTAGGAGACGCAGCATTAGACTCCAGTTTAAAGGTGAGCACTCTCCTCACCAAATCCAGAGAAATGACTCCCCAAAATGTTTTTAAAGTAAATATGTACACAGCTCTAATAAAAAAGGTAAAAAGGGAAATTGTGTATACACCAGAAACTGAAAAATACCTGAAAATTAGAAGGATAAAAGCATGAAATCACACTAAAGGTAAGTCACCAGATCCACATGGACTTAACAGCTGACTGAGAGATCAGCAGCCCAGAGGCAGCAGATGAAGGCACAGTGCTTGGCTGGGCAAAGCAAGCTGTCTCTTTCCTGGCAGAAGCAACCCAGACTCTACAAGATATTAACCAGCACTGACTTTCAATCAGAAAGTCACTAGCTTTTAAATTTACAGGCTCAACGAGCAACCAATTCACGTCTCTCTACCTCACCCTCACTGTAAGAAGTCACAGAAAGGACAAGAAAATCTGACAGTCACTTGCGCACCTAACACACACATCTAATTAACAAGGGCATACAACCAACTTTTCAGTAGGCTTAAAATTAGGAAACAGATCACCAGTATCTCCGGCTCTCAGCAAACCAATAAAATTCCAAATAGGCATCATGCTCTAACACTAAACTCAAAAGAAAACATGAGCAGCTGTTATCCATTCATCTCTGGGGCTCACTGTTGACCTCACCATTTTATAATGGGAGTCATTAGAGTCACAAGCAAGGGAAATATAGCAGATGACACAAAACAGTGATGTAGCTGCTTCACTCCACAGGTGTGGCATTCCTACAGAACAACTGTTTTCTCATTTGCAACCTCTCATAACATTTCTGTTTTATTTCTACAAAATGAATGTTCCAGAAGGGAGAGAGTATAGGATGCTGGTTATCAGCCTGCCGTGTGTTAAAGCAGGAACTTCATGTAGAATACTGTTCTCACGCTACACAACTCTCGTTCATAAAATTCACTGCCAGCACTACACACTCCCTCCCTTGGAGACCCACATAAGACAGATAAGACGAGTAGTGACAAAGCTCTACAGAAAGTACAATCACTGTTGGCATGCAATGCTCCAAGAATTAAGAAGCAATGTGCCAACCCACACCAGAAGAAACACACAGGAAGTCAAAAAATACCACCAGTGGAATCAACTAAAAACTAAACTGGGTCACGTAGCTAGAAAACTCACCTTATAAAAAGGAATGTAAAACCTTAAAGAATCTCTACCCTCCCTCAAAAAAAATTAGAGCTAATAAACAAGTTTAGTAAAGTTGCAGGATATAAGATCAATATACAAAAATCAGTTGCATTTCTATACAATCGCATGAACAATCTGAAAAGGAAATTTACAAATCAATTCCATTTACAATAGCATTAAAAAGAATAAAATACTAAATAAAATTATTCAAAGTACTAAACTTATACGCTGAAAATTACAAAATACTTTTGAAAGAAATTAAAAAGTATCTAAATAATGGAAAGACACCCCATGTTCACAGACTGGAAGACTTAATATTATTCAGATGGCAATAATCCCCAACCTGCCAAACTGATGTACAGATTCAATGCAATCCCTATCAAAATTTCAACTGCACTTTTTAAAAAATTGGACAAGCTGATCCTAAAATTCATATGAAATTGCAAGGGACATAGAACAACCAAAACCATCTTTAAAAAGAAAAACAAAGTTGGAAGATTCCCACTTCCCAATTTCAAAACTTACTACAGAGCAACAGTAATCTACACGGTATAGTACTTGTATAATGACAGCCATATAGATCAACAGAACACAGTAGAGAGTCCAGAAATAAACCTATACATTTATGGTCAGTTAATAGTCAATATAGATACCAGGAAAATTTAATGGAGCAAGAACAGTCTTTTCAACAACAGTGGTGTGACAACTGAATATTCACATTCAAAGGAATGAATAAGGAACCCTACCTCACACCATATATAAAAATTAACTCAAAATGGATGAAGGACCTAAAACTGTAAAATTATTAGAAGGAAATGTAGGTGAAAATATACGTGACCTTGGCAGCGGTTTTTTAGATGTGACAGCAAAAGCACAAGCAATGACAACAAAGAAAATAGATAAACTGAACTTTACTAAAATTAAAAACTTTTGTGCACCAATGGATATTACCAAGAGAATGAAAAGACAACCCACAGAATGGGAGAAAATATTTGTAAATCACGTATCTGATAACGGTCTAGTATCCACAATATATAAAAAACTCTTACAACTCAACAACAAAAAAGAAACCCAATTCAAAAAATGGGCAAAAGATATGAATAGATATTTCTCCAAAGATTATACAGGCATATCTAATATTGTTGCACTTCCCTTTATTGCGCTTCGCAGATACTGTTTTTTTTTTTATTTTTTTTAAACAAATTGAAGCTTTGTAGTAACCCTGCATTGAGCAAGTCTATCAGCGCCATTTTTTTAATAGCACATGCTCACTTCGTGTCTCTGTCACATTTTGGTAATTCTTGCAATATTTCAAACTTTTTCACTATTATTATATCTTTTATTGTAATCTGTCATCAATTATCTTTGATGTTAGTATTGTTCATTGTTTTGGGGGCGCCAGGAACCGTGCCCATACAGACGGTGAACTTAACCGATAAAGTTGTGTGTGTTGAGACTGCTCCACCAACCGGCCATTCCCACATATCTCTCCCTCTCCTCGGCCTTCCTATTCCCTGAGACACAACAATACTGAAATTAGGCCAGTTAATAACCCTGCAATGGCCTCTAAGTGTTCACATGAAAGGAAGAGTCGCAGGTTTCCCACTTTAAATCAAAAGGTAGAAATGACTAAGCTTAGTGAGGAAGGAATGTCGAAAGCTGAGATGGGCCAAAAGCTAGGCCTCTTGTGCCAAACAGTTAGCAAAGTTGTGAATGCAAAGGAAAAGTTCTTGAAGGAAACTGAAAGTGCTACCCCAGTGAACATACAAATAATAAGAAAGCAAAACAGCCTTATTGCTGATATGGAGAAAGTTTTAGTGGTCTGGACAGAAGATCAAACCAGTCACAATATTCCCTTAAGCCAAAGCCTAATCCAGAGCAAGGCCCAAATTCTCTTCAATTCTATGAAGGCTGATAGAGGTGAGGAAGCTACAGAAGAAGAAAAGTTTGAAGCTAGCAGTGGTTGGTTCATGAAGTTTAAGAAAAGAAGCCGCCTCCGTAACATTGAAGTGCAAGGTGAAGCAGGAAGTGCTGGTGTAGAAAAGCTACAGCATGTTATCCAGAAGATCGAGCTAAGATAATTGATGAAGGTGGCTACACCAAACAACGGATTTTTAATGTAGACAAAACAGCTTTATATAGGAAAAAGATGCCATCTAGGACTTTAACAGCTAGAGAGGAGGAGTCAATGCCTGGCTTCAAAGGACAAGCTGACTCTCTTGTTAGCGGCTAATGCAACTGGTGACTTTAAGTTGAAGCTAATGTTTATTTGCCATTCCAAAAATTGTGGGGCCCTTAAGAATTATGCTAAATCTACTCTCCCTGTGCTCTATAAATGGAACAACAAAGCCTGGATGACAGCACATCTGTTTACAACACGGTTTATTGATATTTTAAGCCCATTGTTGAGATCTACTGCTCAGAAAAAAAAGATTCCTTTCAAAATATTACTGCTCATTGACAATGCACCTGGTTGCCCAAGAGCTCTGATGGAGATGTACAAGGAGATTAATCTTGTTTTCATGCCTGCTAACACAACATCCATTCTGCAGCCCATGGATCAAGGAGTTATTCAGACTTTCAAGTCTTTTTATTTAAGAAATACATTTCTTAAGGCTATAGCTGCCACAAATAGTCATGCCTCTGATGGATCTGGGCAAAGTAAACTGAAAATCTTCTGGAAAGGATTCACCATTCTAGATGCCATAAAGAACATTTGTGATTCATGGGAGGAGGTCAAAATATCAAGATTAACAGGAGTCTGGAAGAAGTTGATTCCAACCCTACAGGATGACTTTGAGGGGTTCAAGACTTCAGTGGCAGAAATAACTGTAGATGTGGTGGAAACAGCAAAAGAACTAGAATTAGAAGTGGAGCCTGAAGATGTGACTGAACTGCTGCAATCTCATGATAAAACTAACGGATGAGGAGTTGCTTCTTATGAATGAGCAAAGAATGTGGTTTCTTGAGATGGAAGCTACCCCTGATGAAGATGCTGTGAACACTGTTGAAACGACAACAAAGGATTTACAATATTACATAAACTTAGTTGATAAAGCAGCAGCAGGGTTTGAGACGACCAACTCCAATTATGAAAGAAGTTCTACTGTGGGTAAAATGCTATTAAAGAGACTGCACGCTACAGATAAATCCTTTGTGAAAAGACGAGTCAATTAATGCAATAAACTTCACTGCTGTCTTACTTTAAGAAATTGCCACAGTCACCCCAACTTTCAGCAACCACCACCCCAATTAGACAGCAGCCATCAACATGGAGGCAAGACCCTCCACCACCAAAAAAAATTACAACTTGCTTAAGACTCAGAGAATGGTTAGCATTTTTTAGGAACAAACTATTTTTTAATTCAGGTGTGTACATTGTTTTTTAGACATAACGCTTTTGCACACTTAATACACTACAGTATAGTGTAAACATAACTTTTATATGTACTGGGAAAAAAAAATTCGTGTGACTTGCTTTAATGCAATATTCATTTTATTTGCAGTGGTCTGGAACCAAACCCACAATATCTCCGAGGTATGCCTGTATACAAATGGCAAGCAAGCATATGGAAAGATGTTCGACATCATTAGTCATTAGAGAACTGCAAATCAAAACCACAATGAGATACTACTTCACACACACTAGGCTGACTGCAATAATAATTTTAAAAACAGACAATAACAAGTGTGAACAAGTAAAGAAACTGGAACCTTCATATATGGCTGATGGGAACACAAAATAGTTCAGCTTGGTGATTCCTCAAAAAGTTAAACACAGAATTACCATGTGACCTCACAATTTCACTCCCAGGTATAATACCCAAAAGAAATGAAAACAGGTCCTCAAACAAGAATATGTACACGCATGTTAACAGCAGCATTACTCACAATAGCCAAAAGGTGGGAACAACCCAAATGTCCATCAGCAGATGAATGGATAAACAAAAGGTGGTATATCCATACAAAGGAATATTATTCAGCCATAAAAAGAAATGAAGCTCTGATACATGGCACAATATGGATGAGACTTTAAAAACAATGCTAAGTAAAAGAAGCCAGTCATAAAAGGCGACATACTGTATGACTCCATTTATATGAAATATCCAGAATAGGCAAATCCAGAGACAGTAAGTAGATCTGAAGTTACCAGAGGCTGAGGGAAGGGGAGAATGGGAAGTGACTGCTAATGGGTACAGGTTTCTTTCTGGTGTGATGGTTGCACAACATAGTGAATATACTAAAAACTACTTAGGTGTACACTTTAAACTGTGAATTTTATGTTATATGAAGTAGACCTCATTTTTTTAAAATGCTACTTTAAAAAACGAAAGAAAGAAAAGGAATACACAACTTAGAAAAGAATGACTAATAGAGACAAGCAGCCTCATTTATAAATACTCAGTGGCTTTGATACAAACGATATTACTATCAGCCCTTTCCACTTCCAGAAAACTTCCACCAGCACCAACTACATATTATACTCATAGTTAACTACAAAACTGAACAAATCCAGTCCTCATAATTTTTTGGTTTTTGTTTTTGAAAATTAAAGTTGTGTCAATGCTGACAGTTCTGATAACTACAACACACAAGTAGCAACTCCAAAGTGGGCCCAAGTGTTTTAGCAAAAGATGACAGTAAGCCAGACCAATGCAATATGGCTTCAGTGTGCTGAAAAACTGCAAGGGAGGCCTCTGGTAGTGCAGATTCACCTATAAACTGAAAGCTAAAACCTGCACCGGATGCACACTGAGGACACCAACAACAGACACTCCAGCAGACACTTAAGAGCTTACTTTAGAGCAGACTAAAGCTGCTGTATACAGTTATTTCCCCATCTCCACCAACGGTGCCATTTACAACTACATCCCACCACACATCTGTCAATCTGTAGTACTGTGGTGGCTATGTGCTTCTGTGATGCTGGAAGCTATGCCGCCAGCATTCCAAACACCAGCAGGGTGACCCAATGGACAGGTTTCAGCAGAGCTTCCACACTAAGCTAGACTAGGAAGAAAGGCCTGGCAATCTACTTCCAAAAATTAGCCAATGAAAACCCTATAGATCACAACAGAATACTGCCTGACATAGTGCTGGAAGATGAGCCCCTAGGCTGGAAGGCACTCAGATACACAGTGGCTGCAACAATGGACTCCACTGGAGCAGGACTGAGCAACGCTTCCTTCTGTAGTGCATGGGATCGCCATGAGTCAAAGCCAAATTGGCGGCAACTAACAATAACAACTACACCAACAGGGTAAGGGTAAAGTATCAGATGATGGAATTACAGTATCAGAGCAATCCTGCAATCTAATACCAAGGCCACAAAGGACCATCATTTAAGGCCCACTTTTTACCAAACTTCAGCCTGAGTCACTTCTACTGCACAATTCCCCTGTCACCAGGCTCCTTGCACACAGGACCTCAGTCACAAGTTCAGGCACATGTGCTGGAGTAAAAGTTACTCTCCCACACTTCACTTGAACCTTCTCAGACCATTCCAGCTGTAAGAGTAAAATTTATTTTCCTACTTTAAAATCACGTCAACTACCATAACTTAGCTAAAACCAGATTATCTACTCCACCTAAATGCTGGATATAGACCAGAAACAAGTGTGTTTCCAGAATATCTTTTACCTCTAGTAGTTACTAAAAATTGTGAACAACTAATGTCTCAGTATTTCTTTGTTTTTAATTAACTTTTTCACCAAGGACAAACAGAGTTAGAACAGACAATCCAAAGAACTGATTAGGTCATAAATGCTTTTCTTTAAACATCTTATATACTACAACATATAGAACTGTAAAAGAAAAGCTTGTTTCTCAGAACTTTCATGAGAGTAGAAGAGGAATACATAGTTGAAATGCCTATGCTGTCAGTTTTTTCCTAAAAAGGTGATTTTTTTAAAGTACTAGGAAAAAAGCATGGATTATTAATCTATAAAACAAGGACACTGGGGAGGCGGTCCAAGATAGCGGCATAGTCAGACTCCTCATAACATCCCTCTTATAACAAAGACCCAAGAAAATACGTGAATCAGATATAGATGACAACTTTGGAACCCTGAGCATCAAATGCAAGGCTGAAGAACAGGACCAAGTGCTACGTGGAAGGAAAGACTGTACAAAAACAGTGGACGTGAAGAATTATGGATCGCCAGAGCCCTGCCAGCCGAACCTGCACGATGCGGCCATACTGAGACAAAGCAAGCAGTGTTACCAGCCGAAGCCCCCATCACCTGGTGCAGCCGAGCAGGATCGACCCTGTACCCACGACCAGCGCCAGGCAGGAGTGCTCCCTGCCCTGCGTAAGTTAAATGCACTCACCTCACCCATCCTGCTACCCCCCGCCCCGCGCCAGCCTGCTGTACTGGAGGCCCGTGGACCTGCGGTGCCCCCTATGCCCTTCATCCACTCCCCTTCGCACACAATTGTGGTCTGGCGGCACCCACCACTGCCCCAATTCCTGAGCCGGGAACCCACAGACCCACTTCTTCGCTCAGCCACTTGCGCTGGGGATCCGCAGACTGCGAAGCCCACCTCTCCGCCCAGCCGCTGGTACTGGGAGCCCGCGGAACAGCGGCGCTGGCTTCCCCACTAGGGGTCCCATGGACTGGCTGCATCCCCTCTTCGGCCACCCAACTGCACCAGGGGCTTACGATCTGGCAGTGCCCAGGCACCCGCACTGGGAGTCCACGGTCAGGCAGCAACTCCCTTCTGCCCACCAACCACCCATGATCTGGCAGAGCCCCCTCCTCCACCCACAAACCTATGCCAGGGACCTGAAAATGGCAGCACCCATTCCTAAGCCCAGCCACCTGAGTTAGGGCCCACGGACCAGCAACATCCACTTCTCTGCCTGGCCACCAAGACAAGGCACCCAGGAACGGGTGGTATGCCCTCTTCCACCCAGCCAACTGTGCTGGGAGCCCATGAGCTGGAGGCACCTGCTGCTACACCCAACCAACAACACCAGGGCCCGCAGACCAGCAGTACCTCCTATTCCCTCCTGCCATCGGCGCTGGGGGCCCGAGGCCTGGCAGCACATCCTCTCCATGTCATGTTCTAGCAGACAGGGGCACACCTCCTAGCAGGCACCCATGGACTGGTGGAATCCCCCCTCCCTCGCCCTCACAACTGGAGGTCTGCTCTGACCACTCCTGCACAGCCCTGCCCACCTGGGACCGTTGGCAAGAGTTTCTGTACCACCCACCCAGTGCCCAATGACCCAACCACCCTCACCTCGACCACCCATCAACCAGAAGTGTGCACATGCAACACCCAACCCAGCCACCAGTGAGAACGCTCCCTGCACCCATGCCCAGGTGAGCAGATGGACAGACACATCAACTCACCAGCAACGCCAGCTATATCCTCAGTTGCCCGATAAAACCAGCGAACAGAGACATGCCCTCACACACCCAGCTGCTGTCCCACCCACCTGGAGACAGGCAGTAAGAGCTCCAGTGCGGCCAGACTAGCAATCAGAATCACATGCACACCCAACTACTCAGATATATCAAAACAAAACAAAATAAAAAATCAGGACTCAGCAAACGAACATACAATAAATAAATATAATCGAACAAACATACAATAAATAAATATAGTAACACCTTAATGCCTTGGAGAACACAGACAATATCAAACCACATAAAGAAGCAAAACAAGAAGGCTACAGCAGATGACCAAAATAAAAAACAAGACAACCTTCTGGAGAAAAAATGGTAATGGAACCACCTGATAAGGAATTCAAAAGACTTACAGGGTTCTTCAAGAGATCAAGGAAAACAGACAAAACCAAAGAAAATACAGGTCAAGCAATAGAACAATTCAGGAAAACAATACAAGAAAAAATGACAAAATAAATAGACAATTAGAAACCATACAAAAACAGCAACTAGAAATCCAAAAGATTAACAATAAAATTTCAGAAATAGACAACAATAAAAGGACGCACGAGTAGAACTGAATTAATGGAAGACAGAACCAGCAAAATAGATGACAAATCTCTTGACACCAATTTGTTTAAGGAAAAATTATGCAAGATCGGAATTTGAGAACAGAAAGAGGCAAAAAAAATAAAAAAATAAAAAAAACACCACACAAACCACAGAAAGAATTGTGGAAGATTTGCTGGCAGAAAACCTCCGTAATATCATGACAGATGAGAATATTCATCCAATATATCCATCCAAGAAGCTCAACGGACCCCATACAAGATAGACCCCCCAAAGAAAGTCACCAAGACATATCATAATCAAACTTGCGAAAACCAA
>NW_004443989.1:12292046-12298634 GCF_000243295.1 Trichechus manatus latirostris
CTGGGACCGTTGGCAAGAGTTTCTGTACCACCCACCCAGTGCCCAATGACCCAACCACCCTCACCTCGACCACCCATCAACCAGAAGTGTGCACATGCAACACCCAACCCAGCCACCAGTGAGAACGCTCCCTGCACCCATGCCCAGGTGAGCAGATGGACAGACACATCAACTCACCAGCAACGCCAGCTATATCCTCAGTTGCCCGATAAAACCAGCGAACAGAGACATGCCCTCACACACCCAGCTGCTGTCCCACCCACCTGGAGACAGGCAGTAAGAGCTCCAGTGCGGCCAGACTAGCAATCAGAATCACATGCACACCCAACTACTCAGATATATCAAAACAAAACAAAATAAAAAATCAGGACTCAGCAAACGAACATACAATAAATAAATATAATCGAACAAACATACAATAAATAAATATAGTAACACCTTAATGCCTTGGAGAACACAGACAATATCAAACCACATAAAGAAGCAAAACAAGAAGGCTACAGCAGATGACCAAAATAAAAAACAAGACAACCTTCTGGAGAAAAAATGGTAATGGAACCACCTGATAAGGAATTCAAAAGACTTACAGGGTTCTTCAAGAGATCAAGGAAAACAGACAAAACCAAAGAAAATACAGGTCAAGCAATAGAACAATTCAGGAAAACAATACAAGAAAAAATGACAAAATAAATAGACAATTAGAAACCATACAAAAACAGCAACTAGAAATCCAAAAGATTAACAATAAAATTTCAGAAATAGACAACAATAAAAGGACGCACGAGTAGAACTGAATTAATGGAAGACAGAACCAGCAAAATAGATGACAAATCTCTTGACACCAATTTGTTTAAGGAAAAATTATGCAAGATCGGAATTTGAGAACAGAAAGAGGCAAAAAAAATAAAAAAATAAAAAAAACACCACACAAACCACAGAAAGAATTGTGGAAGATTTGCTGGCAGAAAACCTCCGTAATATCATGACAGATGAGAATATTCATCCAATATATCCATCCAAGAAGCTCAACGGACCCCATACAAGATAGACCCCCCAAAGAAAGTCACCAAGACATATCATAATCAAACTTGCGAAAACCAAAGACAAAGAATCCTGAGAGTAACTTGGAAAAAATGAAAAGTTACCTACAAAGAGGAACCAGTAAGACTAAGCTCTGATTACTCAGCAGAAATCATGCAGGCAAGAAGGCAATGGGTTGACATGCATAAAACCTTAAAAGAAAAAAACTGCCAACCAAAAATTATATATCCAGCAAAATTATCACTCAAATTTGATAAAAAATTACATTTCCAGATGAACGAAAATTAAGGGAATTTGTAAAAACCGGACCAATCTTAGAAGAAATATTAAAGGGAGTCCTCTGGGCAGAGAACCAACAACATCAAACAACAACCTGAGATTAGGACACAGGACAACATCAGCCAGATACCAACCCAGATAAAGAATTCTCAAAAATAAAACAAAGATAAAAGACGGAAAACAGGGAACCAGAGACGACAATCTGTAAATAACAACATCAAAACAAAAAGGATGAATAAATGATACAGTTATAGAGCTTTCATATGGAAAGGAAGTCAAGGTGATATCAAGAAATAAAAGACTATTCTAAACTTAGGAAAATGTAAATTGCAAGGTGACTACAAGGGAAGTTAACAAACCTACTCAAAATAAAGAAAAACATAAACATTATGTAAACTCAAAATCAACAATAACAAAAAAAATAAAAAGAAAGCCCACAAACAAAAAGAACTCAGCACAAAAAATTAGGCGGAACTGTCAACACCACAAAAAAGAAAAAAAAAAAACACAACAAAATGACAGCAGTAAACTCATACCTATTGACAATCATACTGAATGTAAATGGCTTAAATGCACCAATGAAGAGACGGTGGGTGGCAGAATGAATTAAAAAAAACATGACCCACCAATATGCTGTCTACAAGAGACACACACTAGACAGAAAGACATAAATAAACTAAAACTCAAAGGATGGAAAAAAATATATCAAGCAGACAATAATCAAAAAAGACCAGGAGTGGCAATATTAATCTCTGATAAAATAGACTTTAAAGTAAAAACCATCATAAACGATAAAGAAGGACATTATATAAGAATTAAAGGGTCAATTCACCAAAAGGACATAACCATAATAAATATGTATGCACCCAATGACAGGACTCCAAGATACATAAAACAAACTCTAACAGCACTGAAAAGAGAAATAGACAATTCCACAATAATAGTAGGAGACTTGAACACACCACTCTCAGTAAAAGACAGAACAACTAGAAAGAAACTCAGGAAAGATACAGAAGATCTAAATGCCACAATCAACCAACCTGACCTCATAGGCATATACAGAACACTTCACTCAACAGCAGCAAAGTATACATTCTTTTCCAATGCACACGGGTCATTCTCCAGAACAGACCACATACTAAACCACAAAGCAAGACTCAATAAAATTCAAAATACAGAAATAACACAAAGCATTCTCTCTGATCACAAAGCTATATAAGTAGAAATAAAAATAACAGGAAGAGGAAGAAAAAAATCAAATACATGGTAACTGAGTAACATTTAGCTTAAAAACCACTTGGTAACAGAAGAAATTAAAGAGGGAATAAAAAAATTCCCAGAATCAAATGAGAATGAAAATACACCAAACCAAAACTTTTGGGATAAAGCCAAAGCAGTGCTCAGAGGTCAATTTATAGCAATAAACACACATTCCAAGAAGAAATGGCTCAAATCAAAACTTACCCATATAACTGGAAGAAATAAGAGAGCAGCAAAAGCAGCCCACAGTCACCAGAAGAAAGGAAATAATAAAGATTAGAGCAGAAATAGATGAAACAGAGAACAGAAAAACAAGAGAAAGAATCAACAAGACCCGAGTTTTTTTCTTTGAATGGATCTATAAAATCAACAACCAAAAACCAAACCCAAATAAGTGACGAGATTGGTGACATACAACAGAACTAACTGAAATAAAAAGGATCATAACTGTACTCCAACAAACTTGAAAGCCTAGAGGAAATGGACAAATTTCTAGAAACACATTACCTACCTAAACTAACATAAATTGAGGTAGAAAAACTGAACAGACCCATAACAATAGAAGAGATTGAAGAGGTAATAAAAAAACTTCTAACAAAAAAAGAGCCCTGGCCAGGACAGCTTTCACTGGAGAATTCTACCAAACATTCAGAGAAGACCTCACACCAGCACTACTCAAACGATTTCAGAGTAAAGAAAAGGGAGGAATACTCCTGAATTCATTCTATGAAGCCGGCATAACCCTGATACCAAAGCCAGGGAAAGACACCACAGAAAAAGAAAATTACAGACCAATACACCTCATAAATAGAAGCACACACACACCAAAAGATTCTCAACAAAAATTCTAGTCAATAGAACTAAACAGCATATCAAAAACATAATACATCATGACCAAGCACGCAAGGATGGCTCAGTATCACAAAATCCATAAACATAATCCACCACATAAATAAAAGAATCACATGATCATCTCAATCAACACAGAAAAGGCATCTGATAAAGTCCAACACCCATTTCTGAGCTTCAAAAAAAAAAAACTCTCAGCAAAATAGGAATAGAAGGTAAATTCCTCAGCATAATAAAGGGCATTTATACAAAACCAACAGCCAATATTATTCTCAGTGGAGAGAGACTGAAAGCATTTCCCTTGAGAATGGGAACCAGATAAGGATGCCCTTTATCACCACTCTTAAATTCAACATTGTACTGAAGTTCTAGCTAGAGCAATAAGGCAAGAAAAGGAAATAAAGGGCACTCAAACTGGAAAGGAAAAAATAAAACTATACCTATTTGCAGATGATACAGAAAATCCCAAAGATTCCACAAGAACACTACTGGAACAAATAGAAGGATTCAACAAAGTAACAGGATACGAGATCAATATACAAAAATCAGCTGGATTCCTATACACCAACAAAGAGAACTTCAAACAGGAAAACAATACTATTTAAAATATCCCCCCAAAAGATAAAATACTTAGGAATAAATTTAACCAGGAATGTAAAAGACCTATCTATACATAAAAACTAAAAAACACTACTGCAAGAAACCTGCATAAATGGAAAAGCATACCATGCTCATGGATAGGAAGACAACACTGTGAAAATGTCAATACTACCTAAAGCGATCTATAGATATAATGAAATCCGGACCCTAATTCCAACAGCATTCTTTAAACGAGATGATATAACTAATCACCAACTTTATATGGAAAGGAAAGAGGGCTCCAGATAAGTGAAGCATTACTGAAGAAGAACAAAGTAGGAAGCCTCACACTACCTGATCACAGAACCTACTATACAGCCACAGTAGTCAAAACAGCCTAGTACTGTTCTGACAGACATATAGATCAATGGAACAGAATTGAGACACCAGATGTAAATTTATCCACCTATGAACTAATCTTCAACAAAGGGCCAAAGTCCATTAAATGGGAAAAGACAGTCTCTTTAACAAATGGTGCTGGCAAAACTAGATGTCTACCTGTAGAAAAATGAAACAGGACCCATACCTCCACTATACACAAAAACTAACTCAAAATGGATTAAAGACCTAAATATAAAACCTAAAACCATAAAGATCATAGAAGAAAAAATAGGGACAAAGCCAGGGGCCCTAATATAAGGAATAAATAGAATACCAACCATAACTAAAAACACACTAAGCAGAACAGGGACTAGATAACTGAGAGCTCCTGAAAATTAAACACTTACGCTCATCAAAAGACTTCTCCAAAAGCATAAAAAGAGACCCTACAGACTGCAAAAAAAATTTTTGGCTTTGACATACCCAACAAGGGTCTAATCTCTAAAATTTATAGAAAACTTCAACACATCTATAACAAAAAGACAATCCCATTTAAAAATGGACAAAGGACATGAACAGACACTTCACCAAAAAGACATTCAGGTAGCTAATAAACACATGAAGAAATGTTTGCAATCATTAGCCATTAGAGAGATGCAAATCAAAACCACACTGAGATACCATCTGACCCCGACAATAAAGGCACTCATGAAGAAAAACAGAAAATAACAAATGTTGGCATGGTTGTGGGGAGATTGGAACTCTTACATACTGCTGGTGGGAATGTAAAATGGTACAACCACTATGAAAAATGGTATGGAACTTCCTTAAAAAGCTAGAAGACAAATACCATATGATCCAGCAATCCTGCTCTTAGGTATATTCCCTAAAGAAATAAGAGCCATGACACAAACAGACATACGCACACCTATGTTCACTGCACTAAAAAGATGGAAACAACCTAAGTGCCCATCAACGGATGAATAGATAAACCAACTGTGGTACATGCACACAATGGAATACCATACAACGATAAAGAACACTGACAAATCCAGGAAACATCTTACAACACAGATGAATTGGGAAGGCATTATACTGAGTGAAGTAAGTCAATCACAAAAGGACAAATATTGTATGAGACCACCATTATTAAAAAGAAAAAAACAAACATGAAAAAGTTAACACACAGAAAAAAAAAAAATTCCTTGACGGATACCAGGGATGGAAGGGGAAGGGAGGAAAAATTACTAGTTACACAGAAGATGTGTTAATACTGGTGAAGGGAAAGGCAAGACATAACATGGGGGAAGCCAGCACAACATGACCAAGGCAAAGGAAGACACTGAGAAGAACACAGAAATAAAGGGCAACTACAGCAATTCCTATAACATAGATAATCCTGCAACAACAGTATTAACAAACAATAATTTACAAATGGATATATAGGTAGATAGATATGCTAAAGAGGTGTGGGAGGGTATAATGGAGCACACTCACCAGCAGATATAGGTTTGATTCTGGATATTTCTACATATACAATTTGAGGTGCTGCATATATGTTAATATAGACATTAGAGCACACAAGGGGCAGAGTCATGGAAACTTCTTAGACATAGCCAAACACTTTGAGGGACGAAGTTCCTAGGCTCAAACGCAAAGAACCATAGATTCTGGGGATATTTATGTCAATTGGCAAAAAATAACTCATAAAGACATGGAGAGAAAACAGAAAACACAGAGAGGATCATTGAGGAACTGCTGACAGAAAACGTCCCCAATATCATGAAAGATGAAAAGCTGACCATCCAAGAAGCCCAATGAACCCCATATAGGAGAGACCCCAAAAGAAAATCACCAAGGCGTATCATAATCACACTCACCAAAACCAAAGACAAACAAACAATCCTGAGAGCAGCTCGCGAAAAACAAGACGTCACATACAGAGGAGAAGCAATAAGACTAAGCTCAGATTATTCGGCAGAAACCATGCAAGCAAGGAGGCAATGGGATGACGTATATAAAATCTGGAAAGAAAAAGATTGCCAGCCAAGAATAATATATCCCGCAAAACTCTCGTTCAAATTTGATTTCCAGATAAACAGAAATTAAGGGAATATGTAAAAGTCAAACCAACCTTACAAGAATTATCAAAGGGAGTTCTTCGATCTGAGGACAAACAGCTTCAGCTCACAGGCAGAA
>NW_004443989.1:12305129-12336558 GCF_000243295.1 Trichechus manatus latirostris
AATTAAAAAAAAAAAAGTAAAAAAAAAAAAAATAGTAATTCATAAAGGCAATGTTCTGCATCCTACTTTGGTGAGTAGCATCTGGAGTCTTAAAAGCTTGGGAGTGGCCATCTAAGATATAACTATTGGTCTCTTCCCATCTGGAGCAAAGGAGAGTGAAGAAAACCAAAGACTTAAGGGAGCAATCAATCCAAGGACTAATGGACCACACGAACCACAGCCTACATGACCCCGAGACCAGAAGAACTAGATGGTGCCTGGCTGCTACTACTGACTGCTCGGACTAGGATCACAACAGAGGGTCCCAAACAGAGCAAGAGAAAAATGTAGAACAAAAAATGAAATTCACAAAAAAGAACAGACTTACTAATCTGACAGAGATTGGAGGAACCCCCAAGACCACAGCACTAAGACACCCTTCTGACCTGGAACTGAAGCCATTTCTGGAGACACCTTTCAGCCAAACAAACAGCCCCATAAAACAAACAATGACACTTAGAACAAGCAATTATATCATATCAAAAGGATAACAATTTGCCCAAAAGCAAAGAGGAGAAGGCAGGAAAGGGGAGAAAATCCAAATGAAAAGAAACAGGGAACCCAGGGCGGAAATGGGGAGAGTGCTAACACACTGTGGGGAATGCAACCAACGTCCTCAAACATTTTATGTACGATCTATCAAACTGGAAAACTAATTCACTCTGTAAACTTTCACCTAAAGCACAATAAAAATTTAACCGGGGGGGGGGGACCCCCACTGGACTTGATAATCTCTAAGTCCCCTTTAGTTCTAGAAGTCCAAAATTCTTCCATATCCAACATAACAACATTCCTTCCCTTAAAAATGCATCACTTTCCCTGTATGTGTACTATTCTTTTAATTTAGAATATGAACCCACAGCAATCATTTGTACAGGTTAACACCTAAGACACAATCAGCACACTATCAGTATGGGAGGTGGATGGTAAGTGAAAGTGCACAACCACGGACATCCTGGAACTCTAGAAGCAGCTGAAGCAAGCAATTCTCCACTCTGATGTTCAAACACTCTAGCGTATAGCGTTTGACGAAGTTTAATAACTATCTGTTGAATGGATGACTTACTGAAAGTTGCTCTACACACAGGCCCTGTCCCAGCCTTCCTTGTGTGTCCACTGTCCTGAATCACTATTTCTCGTTTCATTAAAGCGTCATGATGCCCATCCACTGTAATGAAAGGAACATGACCAAATATGATTTAACCTGCTTCTTCAGATAAACAAAGTGGAGTTTGTTCTTTATGTGGAATCCTTCCAACTGCTCTTTGGAAAATCATAATGTTAACTATCACTAGCTGTACTCCTCCCATTCTACTTTCTCTTCAATGGCTTACATCACAAATGGAGCCACTGCCACCCCCCCGTAAACTCTGAAATCCTTGGAAGTGGGTATGCAGTCAATCAGGAGTCAACCTAAACTCCATCCAAATCTCTTAGCAAAAGTCCTTCTAAAACTCGGTGTTTATTCTACTCTCATTTACATTCAATTAAATCCTCTAATCCCTCAGGGAGTTACCACACAAAATCTGCTTCTTCGTTTACTAAGAGTTGTTTACAGAGCTCTCAGGTGCAAAGGTGAAGAAGCACAGAAGATAAATAAAAGCAAACTGACCCAAGCAAGTATGGCTTGATAGATAATGGACTTACTGATCATGTCTGTATAATATAAACTTGTTTCGCTCACTGATATGTCCCCAGTGTCTGGAGGCATACCCAGCACACTGCAAGGGCTCAGCAGATACCTGCTGAGTGACAACACATGCCAGCCCCACCTTCTACTCATCGCTGCTGGCTGAGCACCGTGTTTTCCATACGTTACCTCATTTACAGTATCGTCTCCATTTTTCTGGTGAGAAAGTTATGAAAGGTAGAATAATTTGTCTAAAAGTCAAGATCAAACTCAGGCTTTGACATTTTTGCACCCTCTATATCCCATCTACAGACTCTGGATAGCATTTTAAGTCTATAACTGACCAAGCACTCCCCGACCCCAAATGTTTACCTAATGCTGGCAATTAAAGAGATAATTTATACCTTAAAAATCTAGGGCAAGTGTAATTCATCTCTCCATTTAAATTAGGATCATAACTGAAGCTTATCGGGCTTGGCTTCTCGGCAGTGTTGATCCCACAAATTACTCACCCTCTTTTCCAGGCTTCCCTCACACATTTCTCAGTTTCTCTCGCTGACTCTCCAGATGTCCACTGTGTTTTTCTTACTGGATCTTCTTCCTCCACCTGCCCCTTAAATTTTGTTTTCTCGACAATTCACTTTCAGCGCTGTGCTCTCTCCCACTCTCCCTGGGCAATCTTATTTGCCTCTGTGGTTTTAACAACTATGTTATTAAAACCCAGATCCAGTTCTCTACTCAGAGCTCCCTAATGAACTCTACATGCCAACAGTCATCTCCACAGCACATAAACTCACCTCTCTTCCCATACACAATGCACAGATAGGACTCTCAAAAATGTTCTTCTTCTTGTGGTTCCTGCATTAGTTTGAGGTATCATCATATAGCTGATCCTGCAAGCCAGTAATCTGTTGCCTCCTTCTCCCTTGCTATCAAAAGCCCGTTTACAAGTTAGGTCAAGTCCAGCTTCTAAACATCACTATCTCTCCTGACAATGGCCTAATTTCTAATTCAGTATTGTCTCAATATTTCTTTACCTACTTTATCCTAACAACTTAATTATGTTCACTCCCAGCTACACACATCATCCAATTTATTCCCTACAATGCTCAGAAATGAATTTGCCATGTCTGATTCTACCTCTTATTTAAGACACTTCACTCTTGCCTATAGAATTCAAGGAATTTATTAGTGTTATTCAAACTTTCAACACAACACAGTGAGAGACACATTTTACATTGTGATGCAGCACCCAAACACATACATATATACATACACACATATAACTGAAACAACAAAACTCATCCTGACTCTAGGTTTGTTTTTAATGCTGGGTGCACCCCACCATGTTGATTTCACAATGCATCACAACCCACGGTCACAACTGTGCACAGGCTTTTGCTCATGTGCATCTCCTCGACCTCCGCAGTGCTCCTTCCCTCACACTTTTTTCTCAAGCAATTTAAAACTTCTTCCAATTTCTTCAAAACATCATGTTTCACTTATAGGGTATTCCCTCTTCCTGGAATGCCCTTTTCAGCTTTGTCCACCTGGAGAAACTCCTATTCGTCCTTCAAAATCAAGTTTGAATCTTTACTTTCTTCATTATACTTTTCAGTATTTTTCAAATTTTCTAGGGTGGATATGTATTATTTTTATAACTAGAAACAAACTCAAACTTCAATGTCACTACCATACTCAGGAAACCTTTCTCAGGCACCCCTCCCCACTAAGAATTGCACTGATCATGCTGTACTATAATGTTTGTGCTATCAGTAGCTCATAAATTCCTCAGGGTGGAGACTGCCACTGACCCGCTCGCTGTTTTAGAGCCTGACACTGTAACTTAGCCACATGGTACACACTCTAATGTAAGATTCAAACAAACAAACCCCATTTAGTATGGGGAAATCCTAGACTTCAAAGAACATACAACTGTATAATTAATGGTGTATTAACAGAAGCATTATCATAATAAAAACTCTCTACCGTTAGCCTCTGAACATTTCTGTCCCTTTGGCCCATTAAACTTACAATTATTCTTTAAAACAGATGAAAATTCACCTTAAATAAATGTAGTTTATAGACCAACTTAATTTAGAAATTAAGATAAGTAAAGAAAGAAGCCCTCCCCAGTTCAGTGGCCAGGCCTGGTCAGCCTCCTGCAGCCCCAGGTAAGAGGACTAGGTGTTTAGCAGGGCATAGTGATCCCTCAGAGCTCTCTGATTCCATCCACCTCACCTACCAATTAGCACATTTCTATGAATAAAGTGTCCATTTTCTCCTCTCCAAAGTTACCACTTCCTGACAGCACAGAATATACCTCTAACTGTATGCCAAGTTACAAACTACTATTTTCCTCCATCTCACTACCTCCGACAAAGCTTTCAAAATATATTGTCACAGAATAAGGGAAAAAAGTATAGTTCATTAGTCCCCACCGGAGAAGATGAAGCTCTCCAATGAAAAGATGGTCCTCAAGCAGCAGCACACACGAGAGAAGGCCCCAGGCCTGGACACTGAGGCCAACTCGGACACCTCCCCGAGCCCCAGAGAAGGGAGATGAAGAGCTCTGCCTTAACGTGGAAACGCTGCGTTTAAGAACAAAGTCAAATACCACTTGGAAAACAGCTGTGTAAATGTTCAAGATGAGTAATACTCACTGATTCGTTTCTTTAGCCACAGTATCTACGAGGAGAGATACAGACACGACATTGTCTCCAAATGCCAAAGTATCCAACTACATTTAGAAGGTGAGCTTTCCGTATTATCTACAGGGAAATTTTAGACTCTCACCCACACTGCCTGTTCTACCTACAGTAGGCCCATGCTACAAATGAACACAAAAGAGAAAAGCCTGCATGGAAGATATGCTCACTGTATTTCAAAGACATTAAAACAATTTAGAACTACCCACCATTCCAAAAATCACCCATGATTTGTGTACTACATATCCCCACCCCTAAAGACGCTTTATGGAGCCCTGGTGCCACAGTGGTTAACAGTGGGGCTGCTAACCAAAAGGTCAGCAGTTTGAATTCACCAGCCGCTCCTTGGAAACCCTATGGGGCAGTTCTACTCTGTCCTATAGGGTAGCTTATAAGTCAGAATCAACTCGACGGTAATGGGTTTGGTTTTTTGCTTTTTTTTTTTTTTTTTAAAGATGCTTTGGATTCTATGACTCTGGGGGTGAGGATTATGACATGCTTCCCAAACACTAATCTAGTCCAACCCCCTCCCCACCCACCCCAATTATATGGTTATAGAAGCAATCACCATAAAACAATGTTTCTCAAACTTGAGCACTGTCATTACTATTACCTTTCCCCTCCAAAATAGGTCAGAGAAGCCCAGTTTAAGAAACAAGCCCATAAAAATGAGGAGACTCCAGTAAAGCCCTGAAGCCAGGAACGCAGACAAGGTGAGAACCCACGCCTTCTACAACCCTGACTCCTCACACTTCGCCTCCTTCAGCAGGTTGCCTCTGCTTCAAACACAAATCCTAATCCTACACTTGTTCAGACAATGACATGAAGACACGTGCCAATCAACTAACTGCACTCTGCCCAGCTGTTCAACAAAAGGAAACTTGTAAACAACAGCCCGATACTGCCTGTTCCAGGACAGATGTCTCCTGTGCTCCAAAATCTGCTCTGAAGGACAAAATCAAATCCTTATAGACTAAAGGGTGGAATGCAAGAATGGCAAAATAAGAATCACACTATCACACCACACACATGAAATCTTAGGACACAAAACAAGGTCATCTTCTGGATCCTGGTACTCTAATGTTTCATAAGTCTCTAACGACTACCACAATAAAGCACAAGATGAAGAAAATGCTATGACCCTGGGTGCTTGGGGAAAGTACCATTCTGAAGAAGCTCACCATCTGACTGGCAAGCCACAGGAACACCAAGAGCTACCTAAACACACTGATGCTGAGGGGCTGGATAGAGCACAGGTTCAGCACACTGGCAGGTGTGTCACATGGGTGTGGTGACTCACCGTAGAGACACAAATGTCTGCTGCAAGCCCAACACTGACTTGGCAACACACAGGCACCATCTCTTCACAAATAAATATGCTTTCAAATTGTCAGCTCGAGGCACAAAATATCTTACTTCAATTTATATATTTAATTCAGTATGTTGGCCATGTTCTTCATCCCTAACTTACCGCAAATTTCCAGAAGAACAATCTATCATGTTCTGGTCACAGTACTGAACACATTCATTAACCCCAACGGGCTCTGCTGTTCACAGAGATTTCTGAACATCCACATATATCCTCCCACCAGCTGCCAGAAGAAACCCTGAGCAAATGTGTAGGTTTCCCACTTTGGAAAACAGAGTCAAACTCTGTACCTAATAAACTGAAGTCAAAATGCATAGCATGAGGGCCACCAAAGCTCTCCCTTCTGCACTGAACATCAGAGTAGTTCTTTAGGGTGACTTTCTTCAGATGTAAAAGAAAAAACAATTCTCAACACTGACAATTAAACACAGAATACTGCCAAACCAAAACACCTTTATAACATTTTTCTTTTAATAAAATCACTATAATTACCTTAGATAATTACGAAAGAGAATCTGTAACCTAGGCAATTGTCAGTTAGAGATCACACACAGGGTTAAATAATGGCAGTCCTTAAGAAAATTCCATGTAAGGTAGACTTATCTACTTGCTTATTCTAATTAAATAAAATTCTGAACTTAATGCACACTCACCAATCACAACTTAAAAAAAAAAAAAAAAAAAAAAACAAGGTGGGGAAGCTCAAAGTAGTTTCCTATAAACCAAGGGTGATCATGGTTGATAAAACTAGAACAACTTGTCCCCAGTCTCCTCAAGGTAACAGCTGCATGCAAGAAAGGAGTCACTGTAAAGAAAACAAGTAACATCCACCCAAATATAGATAACTTGTAGGTCACCATTTTCAAAATGGTAAAAAAAAAAATTAAGTTCAACTCTCTGAGAAGCCCATAATTGAAAACACAGTAAAAATCTTTTCTTTGACCAAGAAAGGTGAGAAGTAATATCCATTTATAAACTGGGGGAGTGAGGGGGCAATGACATTCATTCCATGGACCAAAGATGATACTTACATATCCTATGGCAAAGACTAAAAAAGTTGCAAAAAAAGTCTTTCAATTGTTCCAATAAATGCAATACTGTTTTCTGCTTGTGTTAATGCCTATCTTCTTCACACTGATATTTCCAACAACCAGCAGCGCCCAACTCATCCTTTCCCTTCAATTTTACTCCTCTACACCACTCACTTTCTCTCTCTGCTCATGAATCTTTTCCTCCTCCCTTGGAAGAAAGGGCTCTGATATGAACCCTCATTTCTCTTCTCTCCCTCCAATCTCTCACTTGGTGGTCCATTCACTCCCAAAACTGCAACTATCACCTATGAGCAAATAACCCCTCAAATCTTCTATCTCAAATCCGGTGTCTCTCCTGAGATCCAATTTCTGCTGGGCATCTTCACCTGTTATGTATCCAGCTGGCTTATCAAACTCAACTCATTCAAGACAGCTTCGCTATCCTGCCACTTGGGTCTCCTTTGACTTCTGCAATATGATAGATGTAGACTGGCAGTCATATGATGATGTGATCACTTCCATGATGGGATCTGCTGTGAGCTGTCAATCAGTTGAAAGGGCATTTCCTTGGAGGTGTGGCCTGCACTGAATATGAGTGGACTTCTGGCGAGGCTTGTGGGCTTTTACTTGCTCTGGGTCCTGCAGATGGCTCCTGTTCATCTGACCTCCAGTTCTTGGGATTTGAGCTAGCAGTTTACCTGCCGTCTTGCCTGCCAATCTTGGGATTCGTTGGTCTTTGCAGCCTGTGAGCAAGAGTCCTGCTGTTTGACCTGCCAATCTTGAGTTCACCAGCCCCTGTGGCTAATGAATCAGAAGTCTCCAGGCTGACCAAGGACTTGGGATGTTCCAGCCTCTGCAACCGCGTGAGTCATTTCCTTGAAATAAATCTTTCTCTGTATATATTTATATGCTTTACTGGTTTTGTTTCTCTAAAGAACCCAGCCTAAGACAAACCCTAACAAGAGGACTGGTCAGTTCTGACATCCCACTAGGCTAAAATGAGCCACCCTAGAGGCAGACGGAGGACCTCTTTACCACCAAGAAATAAGAACTAGGAGTGGAGCACATCCTTTGGACCTGGGATCCCGACACTGACAACCTCCTAGACCCAGGAGACAGAAAGAAGGAGCTGTTACACCAGAGACAGCTAGCGATGGCAAAAAGCAGCAGCAGAGAAAAGGCAGCAGCAGAGGCAGCAGAACCAGGAGACCAGCAGGAGAGATGGTACAGTGGGCTTCCCAGTTCACAGAGTAAGAAAGCTGAACATCTTTAGGCAGGACGCTTGCTGGCAGAGTAGTGTACCTCCAGGCACTTGGCAAAGCTAGGCTCACTGACCCACAGAGCTAGAGAGCTGGGCGCCTTTGGGCCAAGGCTTACTGGTGGAGTAGGGTGCTTCTGGGCACTTACTGGTGGAACTAAAGAGCTTTGTTAACACCTGCCCTAACAGGGCAGAGGTCAGGCCGACCCAAGAGGTCCAAGAGGCCAAAGGGGCCAAGGGGCTGAGGGCCAAGGAGAGGCCTGCCTGTGGGCACGGCCGAGATGCTGTCCTGACTGAAGAACGGTATCCTGAGTCGTTCCTGAATTGTAACCTGTTACTTTCCTAATAAATCCCACAATCCTGAGTACTGTCTGTGAGTTCTATGTGGCCATTGCAACGAATTATCAAATCCAGGAAAGAAGGAGAGTGCCGTGGAAGGGATGGCTGGTGTCAGAACTGGTAAAGAGGCTGAAGAGAGGATGTATGTCTGACTTCAGCTTCACAGGAATCAGCCTTGGGCTGTTGATCTTGACTCTCCTCTTCCTGAAGTTAGAGGAGGTCAGGCGCCCCCACCACGTCACCATTTTTATAACTTCCCGCTCACCTCCACACCCACAGTATGTTTTCTTCATTTCTTTCTGGCTCTCTACTGCTCCTAATGCCACTATGACCATCTTGGATCCTTTCCTGCAATTTACCTTTCCGATGCACCCTACATGCTGTAGTTGGTTTAATTTTCCAGAAGATCAACGTGGGAGCAGCGCATGTGAGCAGTTAAGAGCAGGGTCTAAGGAGTCTGAGAGCCATGGGTTAAAATGGTGACTGCCACTTTAGCAGCTAGGTGACCCTGGGTAAGCCCTAACAGCCTATATCAGTCTTAGTTTTTCCATCTGTAGAAACAGAAATTCCTGGATACAAAATGTAAAATGAACATACAAAAGTCAATTTCATTTCTAGATTCCAGTAACAATCAGTTAGAATATATAATTAAAACAGAGTGACACTGTCACAAGGGCAGACAAGTTGGCCAATGGGACAGAGCAGAGACCTCTGACACAGATCCAGGCATACCTGGAGATGTGATATCTGACAGAGCTAGTACTGTAAACCAGCCAGGATTAAAGAATGCTGGGTGGTACAAACGGTTAGTGTGCTTGGCTACTAACCAAAAGGTTAGAGGTTCGAGTCTACCCAGAGGTGCCTTGGGAGAAAAGTCCTGATGATCTACTTCTGAAAAATCTGCTACTAAAAAACCCTATGGAACACAGTTCTACTATGACACACATGGGATCACCCTGAGTCAGAGTCCACTCCACTGCAACTGGCTTGGCTGGCTACTTAATGATAAACGCTAAGGAAACTGGGTTCCATATGGAAAATATGAGCAATCAGTTCCTCTTCTCACACAAGGCACAAACATTTATTTGGGGCAGATTAAAGACTTAAATGTAGGCAACAAAACTTTTTTATTTAAAGGCACAGAAAGCTGCCTTTATGGTCTTCAGATAAGGAAAACTTTCTCAAATAAGACATAATCGGTCATGACCCAGAGTTTGGAAAACACTGTCCAAGATAAGCTAACATAGCCCTTTCTAAGTAGAAGGACTCAGCCTGCAGTTATCAAATATAACTGCATTTTTCCATTCATCTGAAAGGCAAATATCCCAATGGCAAAGTATCCTAACATATGACACATTGTTCAAAAATTCAAGTGTATATGTAATCATAATAAAATTCTTCTCTTTCCCTACTCACAACACTAAAGATTCAAATAAGCCCTACTTTTCTTGGTAAATAAAAAAAAAAGTTTCTTTGAAAGATACACAGTGTTTAGGTATAAACAGCTCTATCTATGAGTCATGGAAACTCTGGTGGCACAGTGGTCAAAAAGTCAGCAGTTCGAATCTACCAGGTGCTCCTTGGAAACTCTATGGGGCAGTTCTACCTACAGAGTTGCTATGAGTCAGAACTGACTCGATGGCAATGGGTTTCGCTTTTGTTTTACGAGTCATAAGCACAAACATATGACCTCAGAATATATAAAAATATAAAAGCAGCCAACATTAAGTTAATGGATTTACTTCTAAGGAGAAAAAACCTCAAATACATCCTTTTAGTGCTAAAAAGTGCACTAAAGAAAAAAACAAGTGTCAAAATTCTCCAAGTAAAACAGTGATTCAGGGATGTGGGTGAGAAAATCTATCTGAAATACAATGGGATATTTAAGATGATGTTGGAACATAGACAAAAGTGTCTCACTAGCCAGGAGCTATGAACACAACAAGGCCGTCAGCGAGGACAAGCTGGTCCTCCTCACACCACAGACAGCGTATAGATGGTGCCAACGGTCTCTGTCTGTAAAGCTTGTTGTAGCTGCCTCTAGTGGGTCCCCAAACTGATGGTGATCCCTTGCACAACAGGATCAGACCGTTTTGACCCATAGGGTTTTCACTGTCTGGTTTTTGGAAGTAGATCACCAGGCCTTTCTTTCTAGTCTGCAAGCTCCACTGAAACCTGTTCAGCATCATAGCAACCTGCAAGTCTCCACTGACAGATTGGTGGTGGCTGCAATGAAGCACACTGGCTGGGAATTGAACTAGGGTCTCCCACATGGAAGGCAAGAATTCTACCACTGAACCACCACTGCCTCCCTCTAAAGCTTACAGCCCTATAAACCTGTTCATCAAAGGCAAAGTTTTCACTCCAAATTATCATACGTGGGCCTGGTTTCAAGTTCAACTCCCTTCTCACCACAGGCCACGAGGCACAGCCGACACACCTCCATCCTTCCTCAGCTGTGGGGCTGTGTCTCACCTGCCATTTTACTCCATGACTCTGACCTCTCTCAGAGGGGTTTGAAAAGCATAAAGAGATGCAGAGGGAGCAGAGCACTTGAGGGCAGAGCTCTAAATCACAAACCTGCCCTCGCTACCAGTCTAGGGTTCTTCCCTCACCATTCTCCCTGCCTCTCTCCACTCTCCAGTCTTCAAGGGAACCATGGGGCAACTCACACTAGCAGGCTTCTTCCGAAGAACTGAAGAACTCAGTGTGCTGCTAGTGAACAGTTAAGTATCTTACAAATATATTTTAATGCTTCCAAAGGGGAAGAGGAACCAAGAAAAGCGAACCACCAGATAACTGTCAAGCACAAATTAAGGGTGAAGTTAAGGGTGAAGTGAAGCCCAAGTAGCCGTGTGGCAGAGCTGCCATGAGTCCATCTGCTGGGGGCCAGACAGGGAGAACCACATCACGTGGGGTGGGGTTGGCCCCTACGCAGGTCTTCCCTCAAGTCCATCGAAGCACAAAATGAATCCACACGGCCATCAATAGCATGTACATCTGTGACTGGTGTATATGTGTGCACATGTACAAATCTGTATAGCTTTTTGTGTGCTGAAGCTAATGGGAAGGGAGTTCAGTTTTTTTTTTTTTAAATAGAAGTTTCCTATGCTATGCATGTGCTAAAAGGCTCCAAGAGAAATTCCTAAAATATTCAAATGAAATTTCATTCTGGAGAGACCAAAGAAATTCTCAAAACAGGTCCTATTACACAGACTTTTTGTTTTAACATTTTGAGAATCCAATGTCAGAATATATTCTGCCACCCAACAACAAATGCAAAGTCATAAAAAATCAATTCTTAAAAAAAGAATTCTTTCAAAGATGTATATGCCTGACTCTAAGAAATGAAGCCTACCTTGCACCAGGAAGCAGTGGCCTAGGCATCCATCACCCTGCCTGGTACTGTCACAGTGATCCCTCAAGCCAGCCAATTATGCCACTGTCCTCTATATTCTCTTTGCAAAAAGCTTTCCTGAAATCATGCAAGATCTTGGCCTGATGGTACTTTCACTGGCAGATTTCAAACCAATCTATTCTAAAAAACACCACATCAGAAGTCTAGAAATTAAAAATTCTTGCACTGGAAGAAAAAAACAAGATCATCTATTCAAAGCAGATGTAACCAAGATGCTTAAGAAATAATACTTTTTAAAAAGTAATGACATTAATTCACCAATACGCAAAGGGTTATTTAGACAGGCCTGAATTTCCTCAGTGTATATATACAACATTCACAAAACACAAAGGAGAGCAGCCACAAAGGACACACACAACAAAAGCAGGCAGGGAGGAAGAGGCACCTGGTTGCCATGTCTGATCCCTACAAGGGGTGACTCCCACAGATTTGTACCTTGAAATTTTAAAAGCAGGTAATTTCCAAGTTTTTAGTACTAAGGACTTAATTCCAATATCCTACACCATCCTCTAACTTTTTTGGACACAACTGAAACTATGAGGTTATGAGTGACAGAGCAGAAGTTATTTAGAGAATACTCTGGAACCATATCTCAGAAAACAGCCTGCTAACAAGAGACTAAGCTTCTAACACTCCTTCTTTCCAGAAAGTTTTCTGCTCAAATCTGATCCTAAGTAAAGAAAATTCTACAAATTTCTCTTCTCTAGTAAATCTCCACTACCACCACCCCCACCCCCGGTCTCTCTCTCCCTCTCCCTAGTAGGACAAAACAAATCCTTGTTTTACTGAGCTGGTTTGTACCATCAGGACTGACTTTGCACATCTGAGGCTCATCTCCTAAAGAAGTCAGCAGCTCTCAGGGACAAGGACAATGCTGTGGCTCCTCCTCTTGGGTATCATAAGAGCAGATGCTGCTCAGTTTAACCCTTTCCTTGCCCCCATCCACCAGGACTCTTGAGTAAGCTCCAGATTCTTACAGCTTGAGCTCCACGGCTTCCCTCGAAGCCTCCTGCCTGCTCACTCCCCAGCAGCTATCTCCGTTCCTGCCTCCAGCCTCCCCTCCCCCCGCCAATCGTCCAGCCCTTCTCACTTCTACAGTGTGAACTTGCCTGTCACTTCTCCCACCTGGCTCCCTGTCACTGTCACTGAGTACTCTAGTCTCTCTGCTTCTTTCATTAGAAAATATGAATTTTTCCTCTGGCCAGAAAGTTTCCCAATGTAGAGTATTTCAAATTAAATTTGTTCTTAGTCAACAAAAAACAGATACCTGAGTTACAGGGCAGTCTAGTACTCCCTCTTAGTCAATGAGATTAGAAGCACAGATTTTTCTAATTCCTAAGATAAACTTGCCTTCTTCGGCACCAGAGCCAACACCATACACAAGGGTGCCAGCCACTTGCCTGCCCAATCTACCTACCTGTAAGAATGGCATGAGGGCGGCATCTGACCTCCTCTAACTTCACAAGGAGGAAGGCGACTCAAGATCAGAAGCCCAAGGCTGATTCCAGTGAGGCGGAGGTCAGACATGCCTCCACCCTCCAACCTTTTTTCCAATTCTGACACCAACCATCCCTCCCCCGACACTCTCTACTTCTCTGCTGGGTTCAATAATTTGCTGCAAAGTCTCAAAGAACTTATGAACTGTGTTTTCAATTAAGTAGTTTATTCGGGAAGTAACAGGTTACAATTTAGGATCAGAAACAACTCAGGATACAGTTCTTTGGTCAGGACAGCTTCTTCTCACCCTCTGTTGCAGGGCCCTATTGGGGGGCTTCTGCTGCCAGGCCCTGCTGGGGACCTTCTTAGGCAAGTGTTACAAAGCTCTTTAGCTCCACCAATAAGTGCCCAGGAACCCCACTCTGCCAGTAAGCGTCAGCCAGAAGACTTCCAGCCTTCTTGTTCCATGGGTAGGTCGCAAGCCTAGCACCACCAAGTACCCAGAGGCACTCCACTCCAACAGTAAGCCTGCTAGCCGAAGGTGCTCAGCTTTCTCACTCAGTGGGCCAGGAAGCACACTGTGCCGTCTCCCACCTGTCTCCTGGTTCTGCTGCCTCTGCTGCCAGCATCTCTACCACCTTCTCTTGCTGTCCCTCTGATGTTACAGCTCTCTCTCTCTGTGTCTTCTGAGTCTAGGAGGCTCCCAGCACAGGGACCCCAGGTTCAAAGGACGTTCTCTACTACCAGTGTTTCTTTGTTGATGGTCGTGAGGCACCCCTCTGCTCTGGGACTGGCTCTCTTTTAAGCCTAGCTTGATGACAAAACTGACCGATCCCCTTGTTAGGGTTCTATACACTTTATTTGCATGGTCCCACATCCACAAGGGTGCCATGCATCTTATTTACATTATTAGCAAGCTATCCAATCCCACTGGTGGGCCACAAGCACCTCATTTGCATAGTCCTCACCCAGTTATTTGGTGGGAGTTACAAAGACTATGGCTAGAAAAAGGCCATATTAATTCACTGCACCACACTACCACATGTGGAAAATTCTTTCAGCAATACCTTCCCCACCCCAGGAAGTTACCGGACCTGTTATGCCCCTTTCAACCCGGTTCTGCAAGCAAGAGATATGAATTTATTAGGAATACTGTTCTGAAGAGTAAGGAACACCCTTTTTTACATGTAAAGATACACAAATGGGATGAATTAAGAGAGGCAAAAAGCAATGCCCTATGACCAAGATACATTACAAGGCATGTCTGCACATGTAGCAGCAGACAAAGAGCCAAAACGGGTGTAGAGCATGAACCTACTGTGCGAACAGAGACTTGTACTGGAGGACAATGCGAACAAAACCTGTGCAAATTTGTAGCAGCTCTAACTGCTCCCATGTCACTAAGAGGAGTGATATGCAAAGATAAATCAACCAGGCTGAACAGGACAGTTTTACAGACTCCGGGGACAAGGACACATTTTTAGTAGAACTTTCAAATTCATCAAAGCTGAGTTGAAATACAAGAAAACAAAGACGACAGACAGTTTAAATCCAAAATCAATAATAACTCACTTAGCTGTTTTATCAAGAAAAGTAGTTAGATAATTTTTATGCTCCTGCATAAAATAGTAACCAGACTCAGAAGAGGTAAATACTGCTGTGCAATTTTTTAAATTACAAGTAGAATAAACACTACACTCTATTGAGACCTTCCACATCAAAAGACAGAAAGTAGCAGAATTTATCCTAAGATAAATGTCCATGCCCAGAGTATACACTAATTATAATTTTCCCTGAATTATAACTCTGAACAGATTTAAAATCTGCAAATGGCTGCTCATCTGAACTTCTTGTGTACGACAGACTTCTACTGCCAAGAATAGCTGCGCATTCAAACATTCTTTCTTTGGGTACATAAGGCTACAAGGACATCTGCCACTCTGGACCACAGGCTGATGCTACATGCTCTGCACCCTGTCCCACCCTCATCACAGTACTCCCATCCTTACTCGACTTTATCTGACCCAGTGGCACAAGAATGGGCATAGTGTGTGTATTTCAAGACACACGTTTAACCTCTATCTCCCGGGCAAGTCAAGCTCAGTGGGGGCCAGCTTTTAATAGTAGATTCCTTCCCAGAGAAAGAAGATTTTATCTATTTGGCTTGTTTTGTGAAAGGAAACCAAGTCTAAAGCCCGAGGTGTCTAGATGTGGGGAGGGATAAGAGTTCCCTCGTTTAACTTGTGTAGCACCAGCTCCGTGCCAGGCACTGGGGAGTGCTTTCTCAATACAACCTTATTTACTTCTCCTAACATCCCATGTGAGATCTGATTCCCATCCCTACTTCAGATAAGGAAACCAAGCACGGAGAGGTAAACACCTGCCCACCTCGCCACACCTCAGAAACAGGCAGTCTGGCTTCTGGGTCTATGCTCTTCAATCACTCACTGCATGAACACCAAGATTCACTTTACCTGTCACAACAGAAAGAAATGTAGCCAGAGTTATTAGTGCCTGTAACGTACAAATCTAGATTACTATCCCTTTTCAGACAACCTGCAAAACAAAAGGTTTTGCCAGCCTATCAGGAAAAACCTGCAGCCCAGGAGCCAGCAAGTGTTCCAACTCTTTAGCGGACGTAGACAGGAGCACACGTGACCCAGCCAGTTGTTCAGGTGAAAGAATCAGAGAGGAAGTGGGACAAACCACCCAACACAGGTGTGAGCATCAGAGAAGCAGTGGGAAAAACCACTGAACAGCAGACACCAGAAAGCCTCCTCTCAACTCTGGGAAAAGTAGAGTGATAGCACTTGGCATTATTAAGGGAGGCAATGGTGAAGAGGAGAGGATCAACAGGAGACCTAGGTCACAGCTCAAGTTGTACCTCTGACTCTAAGCAAAGCCCAGCCTCTGTGGGTTTCAGGTAAACTAAGCAGTCATATATTCACGACGTCTGAGGTACTACCCCTGGAACCAACTCCTCATCCTTTCAAGGCACCACTATTTCCCATAAACCCTAACCCCCAAACACGCCTTTACCAGTGCCTGACCCTGCACAAAATGCAGAATGACCAAGTTTCCTGAACTATCCCTACCCTCCTCCACACTGGGCAGGCTGTTCCAACTGCTAGAACCAAGAGAACAATGATTACAAACAACATAAGACAATTCCCTGCCTTACATTTGATATTCCAGGAGCCTCTTTACTAAATTCAAGAACCACATTATTTAAAAAAAGAGAGATCATAAAAACTAAAAATAGACTGGCCTAGCATATGTTCTTGAACAAGTGAACAACAAAGTGCACATGAATTTTGTTTTGTTTTTGAGGAGGATCTACAATTAGAACCACAATGCTTTTTAACAAGTTTATGGTAATTTTAAAAGGGCCTCTTTCTAACTGCATTTCATACATGGGATAAGAAATCCTTGATCAGCCCCTAGTTAGGCATGACAACATGCTACCAGATTCTTGTTTCAAAAATTGGGACCAAGAGATGAGGGGGAAAGGCAGAGGATTCAGACTTCAGACCTTACATTTAATATCACCCATACTCACCCAGAGGCATCCAGAGACAGACAGCCCCTGCTGAGACTCTCCCTGGGGAAGTCCTCCGGGGGAGGGTGCCCCCGCTAGGCCTGAAGGCAGGATCTGGCCGGGCAGTACAGCCCCATGGTCAGACCAGGGCACAGGGCCGTTGGGGGTGGGGGGGGGGTGCCACCTGATGGAGGCTAGAGCTGGGTTTTCACACAAGGAGTATCTTTATCTCACTCCCCAGGGTCGGGTATCTGACCTGCCACCACTCCTGCGCCCTCTTGCCAAATGCCCTCCTTCCTTGCAGCCATCCAGGCATCACTGCACTGCCACTAAGGTGCTATGGAATCTAGGGCAAGGCACTCACCTCTCAGAGCCCCTATCTTTGCCCCTGTAAGATAGGATGGCGACACCCACCACCCAGGGCCTCATGCTGTGAGAAGGGGTGCAGCAGCACTTTTGAGGAAGCCAGCTCTCCTTCCCACTTGATGAGGACCCTGGTGCATGGTCCCCTCCTCCGGTCCACCCCATGGCTGCCTGTGGGGCATTATCAGCCTTCCAACCGCAAAGACCTTTGACTTGCTCAACTCCAGCTGCCTCCACACCTCCAATCCACATCTGCAACCCACTCTGCCCAAAAGCCTCACCCGGACCTTATCTGCCACATCTCAAACTCCAGTTCAACCATCACTGGCCTCTATCTCCCACTTTTCCTACCATCACTCTAGTGTACTTCATAAAGACAGACAGTCCCTGATGTTTCCCTTTCTTCTGTACTTTCCGACCTGGTCCCTCACTGGCAAACCTCCACGCTTCCTTGTCTTTCCATCATACCCTCCCCATATATCACTGAACGTGAATGCCTCCAACCTTCAGTTTCTTAACTCCAGCAGAGGGGACTAAGATACTGAAGCCTCACCAGGCAATGCAGACACCTGTATCCACAATTGTGGCCCCACACTGGGCCCTCATACCAGCCTCATGACCTTCCTCACGCTTCTGCCCCTCAGTCCACAATGCTCAAAGTAACACTCAACATACCAGAGTGTCTCTCATACCCAGAGTACCCAAAGTCTACCACTTCTCCTTCCTCAACAAATGACTTGCCAACCTCGGCCCAGAAAAAAAGCCAATTCCCAGGTTCTCAAGCCCTCAGCTTCAACACTGACAGCCTTCTCCAACCAACAGCCATGTCCACATCCTCATCCCTTTCACTTCTTTTCCTCTTGAGGAGCTGGGATTCTTCTGGTCTAAAGTTAATCCTTCCAATTAATCTCTTCCTTTCCTGTCTACTGTGGGATCCTCATCAATTATTCCTACCAAACTTTTGTATTTCTAAAAAAACAAAATATCCAAATCCATAATAATCCCCACGTGCTACAAACATGCCTATGGAATCAACCCGTGGTCCAGCCCACATACACTGTGCCCCTTGGTCTGCCCGAGCCCCACCTCCTCTTTAGTACCTAACTGCCTACTACATGCAAACCCATACCACACACTTCTCTAGCCAGCTCCCCCCTCGGCTCCGTTGCACCCTCACTACCTCTGTGTGCAGTAAAGTCCATCTGATCAATTCCTAACTGAACCCAAAGAGCTCAGTCCAGGGGCCCCTTCCCCCAGACACTTGACAACTGCCCTGGGCTAAGGTCATCACTCCTTCCTCAGCCACCAACATGCCGTATGTTCACTTCTGTGACATTTCTTCTGTCATATGCCACTTCTGTCTCTGCTAAAACGCCATCGATTGTACCACTAAAAAAAGTTCTCAATTAATTGACACAAAGCTCCCGTGACAGTCCCATGTGATGTGCGAACGGGTTACGTGAGCTTCTGCTTCTCTCATCTATTCCGAGGGAAGTGGCCATTTCCTCTCTTGTCTTCAGTGGCAGTCCTAGAGTGTAACAGGACTCCTCAGTTATAAGTTATAAAGTGCAGTAAGCTTCATTTATTAATGGGCACCATCCTTCCTTAGGTTCCATAGTGCACTTAGCTGATGCTCTGTCAGAACTTCAGAACTGGAGCCCTGGTGGCGCAATGGTTAAGCATTTGGCTGCTAACCAAAAGGTCAGCAGTTCAAATCCACCAGCCGCTGAATAAACAGAGCAAATCTCAAGAGTTAGAAAGTATCTTCAAGGTCATTTAGGCCAGTGGTTCTCACACTCTTCAGACTATAGTGTACAGTCAGACCACACTGCACAGTCAGAAACACGATTTACATCATTGCCAAGTACACACCACATCCATGCAAAACCAACATTTATAGAAACAATATTTACATTTACTATATATGGCACACTGATACTTTCTATTCTTTTAAATACATTTTAAAAAAGCTAACAAGAATGTGCTCCATTCTTGTGCTACCTCTGCCCCACCCAAATGCTAATCTAGCCAATGTTTGCCAAACTTCATTCAAGTACCATACGTGTATGTTTTGCCATAACCATGCATTCATTTCCTGCACTGTTATTTATCTAGTACTTTCTTTAAGTGAACAACTTTCTTAACTTGTATAAATGAAAAGTTCCCTTTTATAATAGCACTATAATAAATGGAAAACAAGTGTCACTTTTAATACACAGATATAACCCTAAAATGCACCCTTTTCCCTACCTTCCAGTCCCTTCTTTAGACCTAACTTGGAAACACCCTAATGTGCTTCCCCCAGTCTCTCCCCATTCCACTTCAGATGAATTCTGAGGCCCTGCTCCCTCTAGCCACACAGAGCTCACAGCATGTGTGCCTCTCTGCCCCATCCATCCAATCACCACCACGTACCTGCACAAGCAAACACTTGCTCACCCGGCAAGATGCAGCTCAAGCCTGTCTCAGTTTTATATAACCATGTGCCAATCTTCTAATCCTTTCCAAACTCTTAGCCGTCTATTATCAAGTCTACCTCCACAGGTAGGCAGGCAGTTCCTCAAGGTCAAGAACTGTACCTTGGCTCGTTGGCAACCCCAACACTGGAGCACAATGCCCAACACACAGGGGGCATGCAATGGTGCAGTCACACCACAGTCACAACACCTATCTGACTCCCTGGCCACAACTGCATGCTCCTGACCAGAGGGAATGACTGTCACCTACGCCCGTACAGATGGGTTTTCACTTAGGCAGTAACTATGTGCATATTCCCAGAGATTATACAAAGAAAAAAGTCTCCTTAAGACTTTCTAAACCATAAAACCAGCATATACAGTTCAATGACAGAATCAAACAATTCCTTTAAAATGTAAATTAAAAGAGCAAGGTAAATTAAATATTAATGCTAATGTTCAAGAAAAAAATCTCAGTGATCTCTCAGAAGTCATACTGTGGACTCTAAATCTCTTCAAAGCAAACCTACTGAAGCATCAGAACAAGAATCTTATTATCTTAAGGAAAAAATCATTAACTACCATATTACAGAAACCCTCAAACCAAAAAGTTGAAATTAAAAATGCAAGCCTTATAAATGACCCAAGTACAAAAATATCTTCCAAATAATCTTCAAGTATGCCTTATTAAAAGCAGGCATTTAACTGCACAAAGTTAGTGAATTTAACATTTTAAAGAGAAGCTAAACTGTAATGAGGATGACAGCACCCTAAAATCATTTTCAAAGTCAAAGGCTATACTGGAAAAACAGGGAGGACCCCAGCTGGCAGGGCAGGTGGAAAGCACTGCTCAGTCAGCAGTTGAGTCCAAGTGAGTCCAAGTGAGTACAAGCAGGAGGCACAGGAGCCCCTTCCTAATCCCCATCCTGCCTCCGGCTGCTTCTATGAACACAAGCAAAACTGCACGTCCCAGACATAACATGCCATCTGCGCCTTTTGTATGTGCCCATATCACCATTTTACTGAGCTCTTGTTAGCAACTAGCAACCTCTTAAACTAGCTTAATTGTTTCAGTCTTCGCTATTTCAAATCAGCAAGTGAAAAGGGAAATTCAAGAATAGAAACAGTAACAGAGACAAGGAAGCATAACGGGGTCAACGTAAACAAGGAGCTCTTAAAATTGGTTATTTAAAAAAAATTATACACTTTATATGCACGCACACATATGTTACACACACATATATGCACATACACCTTCCATATTCTGCGGTACAGGGAAAACGGCATGCATGCGCACGTACATGCACTCGTTTATCCTCACACTAATCTCAGAAGCTGAAACAGAGGGCAAGTGACGCGCTCAAAGTCACAAGGATAGGGCAGAGCCAAACTGAGAAGAGTGCAGTCCTCCTGCCCCAGTTCTGGCTCCTTCTACTGTACTGCACCCTCCTACTTCACCCCCATGTGACTCCTGCCTAAGGAAGATCTGTGTGCTTTATTTCAAGGGGATTTTTTCCCATGGAATTTTTCAGAGGCAGGCCTAATACTTCAATTTGAAACATGATTACATGACAGGTAAATATTTATGTATTTGCTAAATGTGTCATATTTCCCCCACGTTAAGGGGAAACTAAACTGTTGACAATAAAGTGAGATAATTCTGACTTTCTCCATCCCTGTTTTCTTCTTTACCTCTATGCCCAAATTTTACATCACGCCATTAACCTCAGACCTCTAATTAAGAACCCTATTTCGGTTATTTAGCTAACCAGAAAACTCCTGAAACCAACTTCCAGCTAAAGAACATGCCATAAATTATTTTTAATCATTTTAAATTCAAATATCTAAGAAATCCACGCACAAACCACATTGTTACATACCTCTTTTCAAACGTAAACTTATTAGAAACATTGTGGGACATGGAATAGTTCTCAGTATTCATCAAACTTATTTTCTAGCTCCATGAACCACTTTTGTTTTCTTGTATTATAGGTTCTACATAATTTACCCCCAATTTACTACCAGCTATTGCCATCTAATTTTGCTGACAGAAATACAAACTATGCTAAATTGTTATCTTTCTTACAAGGAAAATGAGCACAGGTGATAAGAAAGGATTCTGGCTTAATGCCAAAGGATAGAAAAGCAGTATAAATATCTCAGAAGAGTTCTACTTTTGGGACAGGTAGACTCAGTGAAGGTACCCAAAACAATTATGTCATTTTATATAAATTCAAGTATAGATATAAACTGATCAAGTTAATCACTTCATCTTCCTGGAGCTCTTTATATCTTACAGACAAGAATTCATCACAGGAAAAATTAAGATATTTGAACTAGCCCAGAATATAATTAAATTCTACCCCAACAAAGTTCCCAGAAAATCCCAAAATATGCCTCAATTCTACAGCACACGCCTGATTACTCCCAAGACCCACCCAACGCTGGGTTAATGCATAAAGGCTGAATTTCATTAAACTGCAAAAATAAACCAGGAAGTAGCCCATGGTTCTAGTCACAGAAGTGGTGGCTGGCTGTTTGTAATACTCGGAATGACCCTCAAAATCCAAAGATCCAAATACCAGATTAAGGAAAATAAACAAAATCCATGGACCAGAAACGCAATGTCCTGAAATGACCCAGGGCGAGGTGGGTGAGGTGTTTCTGTGAACCTCCAGAAAGGTCAGATTGGTTCCAAAAACACAATCTCATTCTACTTTAGCCTCTCATTTCATACCAATCTTAAATGGCCTCCTGATAAGCATGTATCAGCAGTGTACTCCTGCTGAAAGCAACTGCAAAGACACATGAAGCCTGAGACACCTGCGGCACTGAAATTTCCAGGATAAACATGTTTCAAGAGCCCTCAGGTAGGGCTGGGAGAATCACAGGACTAGGAGAAGCCTCTCGAAAGGATTCAACTTCTCTTCCAAGGCGCTGCCTCCAGGCAAGTTTCACTCAAACCTGTAATTTACACTGTATTTTCCCCTAGTCATGGCAGGCCCAGGAAGAAACTAGCATTGGGACTCACTGCAAAGTGAGGGGCATCTGGGTACACCTGTGAGTGAGCAGGAACCTCGGCAGATGCGGTGACAGTAACCCAGAAGAGAGTTAACATGGCACAAATAAAGGTGCATACAGGTGCACACTACACTCCCAACTTTAAAAAATTATCCTGTTATTAATGATATCCTGGAGCCCTGGTGGCGTAGTGGCTAAGAGCTCGGCTGCTAACCAAAACGTGGGCAGTTCAAATCCACCAGCCGCTCCTTGGAAACCATATGGGGCCATTTTACTCTGTTCTAGAGGGTCGCTATGAGTTGAAACTGACTCAACAGCAACGGGTTTGGCTTTCTGGTTTTTGTGTTTGTTTTTGTTTTTAATGATATCCTGGATATTCTGATCTCTCCTCAGATCCCAACTGAATGCCTAGCAACTCAAGAGGTAATGGGAAGATGGTCACAATACAGTAAGAGAAAAAAGAGTCAGTAAACAGTATATCTTACCCCTCTCCACTTTATAAGAAAAAAAGTGCCCAAGACATGTTGACTGAAAAAAAGCAGATATCAAAACAATACGTATCCTATGATTTCACTTTTATTTTTTAAAAAACCCTACATTTTGACATATATACACACCTATTTTTATCCACCCAGACTAGGCACTGGGTGATTCTGTAAGAATATACAACAAACCCACCACAGGGGTACTCTCTAAGGAGAGAGTAGATACAAATGGCTTGTCAATTTCTGCTACTACGCACCTCAGTGGTGTTCAGAAACAGCACTTTTACAACTGCAGAAGGGAATTTTTTCATTTTGAAAAAAAGCAGGCAAAATCGTAAGCCTCAGAGCTGGAATGCAAGAATATGAGGGTGTCTAGCTGGCAGGACGGACACCTTTTACCTAAGCACCACAATAGAAAGAGTAGGCCATCAGAACCAAACCCACACCTAAGCAAGTAGTTAGTTCTTCCAGTTAAATTTAACTCATCAATATTTAAAAGTATAAAGTTTCACTCTAAATCCTAAGCCCGCTCATTTTAGTATTTATTTAGTGCTTGCTTATTATCCTACAAAACCCAAATCCCTCCATGTGGTTATTATCATTCCCAAACTCTCCTTCTAAAACTTACTACTACACATGCATTCCTAAAATTCCTAATTTCTCTGAATTATCATTCTAGAGTTTACCTTTATCTTCTCAGATATCTTCACATTTTACCCAATTTTCCCAGAAAGTTAGTAAGTATGCCTTGCACCACGCCATCAGAACAACAACGAAAATGTAAGCTACCTTGGGAGTTAATCCTGCTTCTGTGGAAAGTCCAACTCGTTCCTCACAATCTAAGAGTTACAGCCTAGGTCAGAAGGCAGCAAACTACTGTTTTTGTAAAGAAAGCTTCACTGGAACACACTCACTCGTTTACCTATTGTCTGTGGTGCTTACGCACTTCAGCAGCACAGTTGAATAGTTTCTGCTGAGTAGATTCAACAGAGATCAAACGCCACAAACCCCAAAATATTTACACCAACTGGCCCTTTACAGAAAAGGTGTGCCAACTTCTGACCTATGTTAGAATCCAAAGTTTTACTCAACCAAGAATAAAATCCATCTCTGTATGCTAGCCTGACAGTAAGTGGGTAAGGTACAGCTGCTTTTAAGTGTGTTTAAGGATTCTGATTTTAAAAGTTAATTATGTGTAAAGGCAAGTCCATAGAGACAGAAAGTACATTAGTATTTGCCTGACGCCAGGGGTGGGAACAGAAATTACCCATAAACAAGCATGAGGGACCTTACTAAAACTGCATATGGTTATAGTTTTGCGATTCAGTAAACTTAATAAAAATCACTGAATTACACACTTAAAATGAGTGGCTTTTATTATATGAAAAGGACACTGCAATAAAATTTAAATATTAAAAAATGTTATATTATCTGTGTAATTTTTTTTTGTAATCTAAGACCTAAAGGTTATGGACATTTGCAATAAATCTACTAAAGATTCTTTTCGAAACATCAAAATTTTCATTCTAGCTTCTGACATCAGATGCTCGTTGGTGACAAGGAACAGAACTTGCAGGCATGTGCAACGGTGCCTCCTCCCGGACTGTAGCTGTGATGCAAGGCCTCCAGGGACCTCCAGCACCAAGTAAGCACAGAGTCCCACGCATCAACCCCGAAATTCTCTAACCGTCATCAAGTAAGTAATAATTAGGATATCAAATTCTGAACATGATTTAACCTGATATTACATTCCCCTTAGTAACAAAAGTAACTGAATTCATAGATAAGGACATAGCCATTTACCATTTTTTAAATCAAGAATAAATACTTTTTAACTGTGGGGACCATGGTCTCAGGGAACATCTGGCTCAACTGGCATAACAGTTTATAAAAACTATGTTCTACGTTCTACCTTGGTGAGTAGCACGTAGGGTCTTAAAAGCCTGTAAGCAGCCATCCAAGATACTCCACTGGTCTTACCCTTCGGGAGCAAGAAGAATGAAGAGAACAGGATACAAGGAAAAGATCACTTTGGTGCCCGGCTACCACCACTGACTGCTCTGACTGGGATCACAACAGAGGGCTCTGGACAGAGCTGGAGAAGGATGTAGAACAAAACTCTAACACACAAAAAAAAAAGACCAGATTTACTGGCCTGACAGAGACTGGAGAAACCCCAAGAGTATGGCCCCCGGACACCCTTTTAGCTCAGTGGTGAAGTGACTCCCAAGGTTCACCTTTCAGCTGGGGATTGGACAGCCCTATAAAACAAAATGGGGTGAATGAGGCAAAGCAGTCCAGGGACAAGAACTAAAAGGCAGGAGGGGACAGGAAAGCTGGTGATAGGGAACCCAAGGTTGAGTAAGGACAGTGTTGACATGTAGTGGGGTTGTTAACCATTGTCACAGGGCAGTATGTGTACTGCTTAATGAGAAACTATTTTGTTATGTAAACCTTCATCTAAAGTGAGAATAGCAGCACAACTGGAAGAGCATAGTCGATGTCACTGAACTGTGCATGCAGAAATTTTTGAAGTGGTGTATCTCTGGCTATGTATATTTTCACCAAAATAAAAAAGGTCGAGAAGTGAGAGGGTTGACATATCGTGGGGTTGTTAACCAATGTCATAAAACAATATGTGTACTGACTGTTTAATGAGAAGCTATTTCTTCTGTAAACCTTCACCTAAAGTACAATAATAAATAAAAAAGAATATTTTGACTTTTTTAAAAAAAATTAAGAAGTCCTACATCATCACTACATTATGTCCTTGTTTCCACATGGTCTTCAGGAAATAAGTTGCACAAGTCAGTTTTTCTGTGCAGTTGCATATTCCACATGTGTAGAGAAAGACATGACATCTTAAGACTTTTTTTTATATATTCTCTACTATGCTAGTGGTTAAAAACTATTCTGCTGTCATCAAATTTTGTTTTAGTTTGCTGACATCAAAGTTTGAAATCCAGGAAATAAGATTAATTATGGCTCAAGGTAAATACTGCATGTTTATATAAAACCACTTCCAACTTAAAGTTGTGCAGGAATCCCTTAAACAACACCTACTTTCCTATAAAAGCTTCCAAAAATTCTAAAAGGAATTTACAGCTAAGTTAAAGTATGAATTAGCACAATAAAAAGTCCTCCTCTCCCTTCACACAAAGACACCATAACAAACCAAACTATCCTTAACATCAATATTAATGTTAATCCTGCCTACTAAGGTATCACCTGGGACAAAGTTTCAGTAACTAGCTTGCTATCATTTATACTGAGTACTTCAAAAAGTATGGCTAACAGAAAAGGCGCAACAGAGATGTTTTAAAAATAAAAGCATGAAGTATCCTATCAAGAACATAAATGGAAAAATACTAGAAGAGCACAATGTAGTTTAAAGATATTCATCTGGCACTGTATTGTGTGCTGGAGAAACAGCTGATAACAAAACAGACTTGTTCATTGACCACATGGTGTTAACGTGTTCAAAAAAAAAAAAATATAAGGGCATGTGATTGGCGAGACAAAACAGCAGAGTGGATGAGAGGATGGACTCTGGAGCCAGCCAGCCCAGGGTCCAATCTGGGTGTTGCCACTTATGACCTATGTGACACAATCTTATCATCTATAAAAAATCGCAGTATCTAAACCTAGAGGTTACAAGTTTAAATGAGTTAATCTTTGTACAGCACAAAAAATAGTCCTGGCAAGTAGTACATGTTTTATAAATGTTTCCTCAACAAGGAAAATAAATGATACACTTGCTCAACTCATAGTAGGGAAGGTGCTTTATACAAGGCCTGGAGGCAAACTGTGACTCCCTCTCTGACTGATCACGGGCCGCTGTGAATCCAGTCAACTATGACCAGCAGAGGTAAGGAAAGCTGCTCTAAGAACCACCATGCATGGAAACCCCTGACAATCAGGGCAGAAGACTTTGGCCAGAGATCATGACCTCTGCAAGCAAGGGCCTTGAGTTCCAGGGTACAAATCTTACATGTTTGACCCAACGGATAAGAGAACCCTGAGAAAAGGCATAGTTCACGTGAATAACAGACTAATTCTTTAATAAACACCCCCTCTTAAATTAGTACAGGCCATTTTTTTTCCTTCACAAATTACCAATCTGAACTTCCTAAACCAGGCTTCTATCAAAACAGTCTGTAGACAAGACTCTCAGCAGTAACCTCTGTCATAAGGTTCTTCAAACCCATCCCAAACCGAAGCTCTTTGGCACAACTCAAAGTCATCACAGGTGTGTCGTGCCCACACAGCAAGAAAGTCATGAACCACTGAAACATGCCACAAAACAGATGAATCACAAAACTTTACCACGCTAGGTGAAGGCAGTACTGAAAATGGCGAAGTAGGAAACTCCAAAACTCCATCCCTCCACAAAAGCAATGAATAAGCTGGCAAAAACTGTCAGAATCAACTTTTCTGGAACTATGGAATCTAATCAAAAAATTCCAACTAGGAGATTGCTTAACGAAAAAAGCTGCTGCTGAATTCTGGTAAGAAAGCACTGTGGTGTATTAACTTACCCCCCTACTATCCACCACACCCCAGCAGCCCACATTCCTAGTATAAGAGGGAGCAATTCTCAAAGAATCGAGGCTATGTGTTTTGTCCTGTCTGGTGGGAATGCAGAATGGTGCAGCCACCTCAAAGAATTGTGGCTGTGGGTTTTGTCCTGTCTGGTGGGAATGCAAAATGGTACAGCTGCTAAAGAAAACAATTTGGCAGTTACTCAAAAAAGTTAAAACAGAATTATCATATGACCCCGCTATTCCACTCCTAGGTACCTACCCAAAAGAAGTGAAAACAGGCATTCAAACAAAAGTTTGTGCATGAATGTTCATAGCAGCATTATTCACAATAGCCAAAAGGTGGAAATGACCCAAATGTCCACCAACTGATAAGGATAAACCCAATGTGGTACATCCATACAGTGTAGAATCATTCAGCCATAAAGAGAAATGAAGTTTTGATATATGCCACAACATGGATGAACCTCAAAAACATTACGTTCAGTGAAAGAAGCCAAACAGAAAAACCAAATATTATATAAGCATTTACATGAAATATCCAAAACAGGCAAATCCATAGAGACAGAAAGCAGATTACTGGTTGCCAAGGGCTGTAGCAAAGAGGGACTGAGGACTGACTGCTAACGTATACAGGGGTTCTGTTTGTGGTGATGAGACTGTTCTGAAATTACACAGTGGTGATGGTTGCACAACATTGTGAATGAAAGCCCACTGAATTGTACACTTCGGTTGTTGTTGTTAGTTGCCGTCAAGTTGCCTCTGACTCATGGGGACCTTATGTATAACAGAACAAAGCACTGCCAGGTCCTGGGCCATGTTCGTGATCCTTGGTATGTATGAGTCCATTGTTGCAGTTATGTGTCAGTCCATCCCATGGAGGGTCCCTTACTCTCAATGACCCTCTACTTTATCAAACATGATGTCCTTTTCTAGAGATTGGTCTTTCTGATGACATGTCCAAAGAAAGTGACTCAAAGTCTTGCCATTCTCGCTTCTAAGGAACACTTTGGTTGTATTTCTTCTAAGACTGATTTGTACATTCTCCTGGCAGTCCACGGTGTATATTCAATATTCTTCACCTACACCACAATTCGAATACACCAAGTAAATTTTATGTTATGCAAATTTTAGCTCAACAATAAAATAATCACGCTAGATGAACACTGTCAGACTCACAAGAATACATCCTGTGGGATTCCACTTATGTGAAATTTTAAAACAGGCAAAACTGGTCTGTAATGACAGAAAGCAAATCAGTGGCTGTTGGAGCCAAAGGTACAAGGGATTCACAGCAAAAGGTTACAAGGGTCCATCAACAGATGATGGATAACAAAAGGTGGAACATACATACAATAGAATATTACTCAGTTATAAAGACAAATGAAGTTCTGATGCATGCTACAACATGGAAGAACCTTGAAAACATCATGGCGAGAATATAAGTCAGTCACAAAACAACAAACATTGCATGATCCCGCTTATATGATATAAGCAAATACACAGAGTTTACTGGTTTTTGCCAGAGGTGGAAAGGCAGGGAAGGGGAGCCGATGCTGAGGCGCAGGAGCTTGTTATGGTGGTGGGATGACTGGAAAGTCATGGTGGTCACCGCTGCTCAGCATACTGAATGTGATCACTGAAATGTACATGTAAAAACTGGTGAATTGGCAGATGTCTTCCTGTATACTTTTACCACAATAAAAAAAATTTTAATAAAAATGTTACAAGACAACTTTTGTAGGTGATAGAAATGTTCTATATCAATCTGTACTGTTGGCCACAAAAAAAGAAAATTACAGACCAATATCCCTCATGAACATTGATGCAAAAATCCTCAACAAAATTCCAGCCAGTAGAATTCAACAACATATAAAAAAAGAAAGATTCACCATGATCAAGTGGGATTTATCCCAGGGATTCAGAGATAGTTCAACATTACAAAAAAAAAATCAATGTAATCCATCACATAAATAAAACAAAAGACAAGAACCACATGATCTTATCAATCGATGCAAAGGCATTTGACAAAGTCCAACACGAACTCATGATAAAAACTCTCAACGAAATAGGAACAGAAGGGAAATACAATTAAGGGCATTTATACAAAGACAACAGCCAAAATCATCCTAAACGGAGAGACTTTGAAAGCACTCCCCTTGAAAACAGGAACCAGACAAGGATGCTCTTTATCACCACTCTTATTCAACATTGTGCTGGAGGTCCTAGCCAGAGCAATTAGGCTAGAAAAAGAAATAAAGGGCATCCAAATTGGTAGGGAAGAAGTCAAAGTATCTCTATTTGCAGATTATATGGTCTTATACACAGAAAACCCCAAGGAATCCACAAGAAAACTACTGGACAGAGCAACCAGATATCAACCAGATAGGGAAGTCACAAAAATAAATAAAAGCTAAAACACTGAAAACAGGGAAACAGAGATGTTAATATGCAAAAGACGACAAATTAAAACAAAAAAGATGGCATAAAAAAAAGGTAGTCATAGATCTTTCATATGGAGAGGAAGTCGAGGCAATATAAAAAAATAAAAGAGTGGTTTAAACTTAGAAAAACAGGGGTAAATATTAAGGTACCCACAAAGGAAACTAACAATCCTACACATCAAAATACACAAGAAAAACACAAAGACTCAGCAAATACAAAATCTAAAACAATGAAAAAGATGAAAAGAAAACACATAAAGAAAACTGAATCAGCACAGAAAACTAAGTGGAACAAAAACACTGTCAACAACACACAAAAAAAAAGACATCAAAATAACAGCACTAAAGTCATACCTATCAATAATTACACTAAATGTAAATGGACTAAATGCAATAAAGAGACAGAAAGTGGCAGAATGGATTAAAAAATAGATCCATCAATGTGCTGCCTACAAGAGACGCACCTCAGACTTAAAGAAACAAACTAAAAGGATGGAAAAAATATATCAAGCAGACAATAATCAAAACAGACCAGGAGTGGCAAGATTAGTATCTGACAAAATAGACTTTTAACTAAAATCCACCACAAAGAATAAGGAAGGACACTATATAATGACTAAAGGGTCAATACACCAGGAGGATATAACAATAGTAAGCATTTACGCACCCAGAGACAGGGCTCCAAAATACATAAAACAAACCTAACGGCATTGAAAACAGAAATAGACAGCTCTGCAATAATAGCAGGAGACTTCAACGCACCACTTTCGGTGAAAGACAGAGCATCCAGAAAGAAACTCAATAAAGACATGGAAGATCTAAATGCCACAATCAACCAACTTGATCTCGTAGACATATACCAAACATTCCACGCAATAGCAGCCAAGAATGCTTTCTTTTCCAACATCCATGGAACATTGTCCAGAATAGAACACATATTGGGCTCATAAAGCAAGCCTTATCAGAATTCAAAGCATCAAAATATTACAAACCATGTTCTCTGACCATAAAATCATAAAAGTAGAAATCAATAACGGAAAAAGCAAGGGAAAAACATCAAACACATGCAAATTGAACACACCTTGCTCAAACCCTACTGGGTTATAAAAGAAATTAAGGATGGAATAAAGAAATTCACACTATCAAATAAGAATGAAAACACATCTTACCAGAACCTTTCTGACATAGCCAAAGCAGTGCTCAGAGATCAGTTTACAGCAACAAATGCCCACATCCAAAAAGAAAAAAGGGTCAAAATGAAAACATTAACCCTATTAACTCAAAGAAGCAGAAAGGGGGGGACCTCATACCATCAAAAAAGCAGTGCCAGGAGCAGAGCGCATCGTTTGGAC
>NW_004443989.1:12338948-12340171 GCF_000243295.1 Trichechus manatus latirostris
AACAACATATCAAAAAAATGATTCAGTGTGATCAAGTGGGATTTATACCAAGTATGCAGGGATGGCTCAACATTAGAAAAACAATGTAATCCATCAATCCATCATATAAATAAAACAAAAGAACCACATTATCAATCGATACAGAAAACGCATTTGACAAAGTCCAACACTCACTCATGATAAAAACTCTCAGCAAGATAGTAATGGGAAATTCCTCAACATAATTAAGGGCATTTATACAAAGCCAACAGCCAACATCATCCTAAATGGAGAGAGTATGAAAGCATTCCCCTTGAGGGCCAGAACCAGACAAGTATGCCCATTAACACCACTCTTATTCAACACTGTGCTGGAGGTCCTAGCCAGAGCAATTAGGCTAGAAAAAGAAATAAAGGGCATCCAAATTGTTAAGAAGGAAGTAAAAGTATCTCTACTTGCAGATGATATGATCATATACACAGAAAACTACTGGAAAAAAAATAGAAGATTTCAGCAAAGCATCAAGATACAAAACAATCATACAAAAATCAATTGGATTCCTCTACACCAACAAAGAGAACTTCGAAGAGGAAACCACCAAATCAATACCATTTATAACAACCCCCAAGAAGATAAAATACTTAGAAATAAATCTAACCAGAGATATAAAACATCTATACAATGAAAACTATGAGGATCTACTGCAAGAAACCTAAAGTGACCTGCATAAGTGGAAAAACATACGTTGCTCATGGACAGAAAACTCAACATTGTGAAAATGTCAATTCTACCCAAAGTGATCTACAGATACAATGAAATCCCTATACAAATTCCAACAGCATTTTTTAAGGAGATGGAGAAACAAATCACCAACATTATATGAAAAGGGAAGAGGCCCCGAATAAGTAAAGCATTACTCAAGAAGAAGAACAAAGTGGGAGGCCTCACACTACCTCATTTTAGAACCTATTATACCACGACTGTAGTCAACACAGCCTGGTATTGGTACAACAGATACACAGACCATGAAACAGAAATGAGAATCCAGACGTAAATTCATGCACCTATGAGCAGCTGATATTTGACGAAGGCCCAAAGTCCAATAATTGGGGAAAAGACTGTCTCTTTAACAAATGGTGCTGGCATAACTGAATACCCATTTGCAAAAAACTGAAACAAGACCCATACCTCACACCATGCACAATAACTAACTCAAAATGGATAAAAGACTTAAATATAAAATC
>NW_004443989.1:12350596-12385960 GCF_000243295.1 Trichechus manatus latirostris
TGTCATAAAACAACATGTGTACTTCTGTTTCATGAGAAACTATTTGTTCTGTAAACCTTCACGTGAAGTACAATAAAAAAATAAAAAATAAAAAGATAAAAATACAGGAAAGAAAGAAAAGACCAAAATCGAGGTCAGACAAGACTCTGAAACTTGATGTTGAAAGCAGAGTAGCTAAAGTTAATGACAGATATGATGAAGTACAAGAGCTGATCGGAAGATTTCAAAGGTCGGCTCGAGAAGACAAAGTAAAGTATTATTATGAAATGGGCAAAGATCTGGAGTTAGAAAATCAAAAGGGAAGAACACACTTGGTATTTCTCAAGCTCAAAGGACTGAAGCAAAAATTAAAGCCTCAAGTTGCAATACTGAAGCATTCTATGGGCAAGATACTGAATGACACAGGAAGAATCAAAAGAAGATGAAGGAATATACAGAGTCACTGTACTAAAAAGAACTGATCGATGTTCAACCATTTCAGGAAGTAGCATATAATCAAGAACCAACAGTAATGAAGGAAGAAATCCAAGCTGCACTGAAGGTACTGGCTAAAGAGAAGGCTCCAGGAATTGATGGAATACCAATTGAGAAGTTTCAATACACGCATAAAATGCTAGAAGTCCTCACTGGCCAACCAAGTGGGAGAGATCCATATTTCCTGCCTATTCCAAATAAAGGTGATCCAACAGAATGTGGAAATTATCAGGACAATATCATTAATATCACATGCAAGTAAAATTCTGCTGAAGATCATTCAAAAACGGTTGCAGCAGTACGTCGACAGGGAACTGTCAGAATTTAAAACACATTCAGAAGAGGACGCGGAACCAGGGATATCACTGCTGATGTCACACGGATCTTCACTGAAAGAAAATACCACTAAGATATTTACCTGTGTTTTAGTGACTATGCAAAAGCATTCAACTGTGCGGATAATAACAAATTATGGATAACATTGCGAAGAATGGGAATTCCAGAACACTTAATTGTGCTCATGAGGAACCTGTACATAGATCAAGAGGCAGTTGTTCGAACAGAACACGGGGATACTGTGTGGTTTAAAGTCAGGAAAGGTGTGTGTCAGGGATGTATCCTTTCACCATACTTATTCAATCTGTATGCTAAGTAAATAATCCATGAAGCTGGACTATATGAAGAACAACACGGCATCAGGATTGGAGGGAGACTCATTAACAACCTGAAAGCAAAGAGGACTTCAAGCGCTTACTGATGAAGATCAACGACTACAGCCTTCAGTACGGATTACATCTCAACATAAAGAAAACAAAAACCATCACAATTAGACCAATAAGCAACATCATGGTTATTTTAGTTATCCAGTGCTGCTCTAACAGAAATACCACAAGTGGATGGCTTCAACAAGCAGAAGTTTATTCTCTCACAGTCTAGTAGACTAGAAGTCCAAATTTAGAGTGCCAGCTCCAGCGGAAGGCTTTCTCTCTCCATCAGCTCTAGAGAAAGGTCCTTGTTATCAATCTTCCCTTGGTCTAGGAGCTTTTCTGTTCAGGAACCCCTGGTCCAAAGGACGAGCTCTGCTCCCAATGCTGCTTTCTTGGGGGTATCACATCCCGTGTCCCTCTGCTCGCTTCCCTCTTTTATATCTCAAAAGAGACTGATTTAAGACACAACTTAATCTTGTAGATTGAGTCCTGTCTCATTAACTTAACAGCCGCTAATCCCACCTTGTTAACATTACAGAGGTAGGATTTACAACAAATAGGAAAATCACATCAGATGACAAAATGGTGGACAACCACACAATACTGGGAATCATGGCCTATCCAAGTTGACATACATTTTTGAGGGACATAATTCAATCCATAACGATGACAAACAGAAAAGACTGAACTTGTGAAGGATTTCATTTTTACTTGGATCCACAATCGATGCCCATGGAAACAGCGGTCAAGAAATCAAACAACGTACTGTATTGGGCAAAAATGTGCACAAAAGACTTTTTTCAAGTGTTAAAAACCAAAGATGTAACTTTGAGGACTAAGGCACGCCTGACTCAATTCAAGGTATTTTCAATTGCCTCATAATGCATGTAAAAGCTAGACAATAAATAAAGAAGACCGAAGAAGAATTGATGCCTGTGAATTACGGTCTTGGTGAAGAATACTGAATATACCATGGACTGTCAAAAGAACGAACAAATCTGTCTTGGAAGAAATACAGCCAGAATGCTGTGAAGCGAGGATGGAGAACTCGTCTCACATACTTTGGATATGTTATCAGGAGGGCCCAGTTCCTGGAGAAGGACATCATGCGGAAGGAAGACCCTCAACAAGATGTACTGACACAGTAGCTGCAGCAACAGGCTCAAACATAGCAATGATTATGAGGATGGCGCCAGATGAGCAGTGTTTCATTCTGTTGTACATATGGTCAATATGAGTCAGAACAAACTCAATAGCACCTAACAACAAAAACAAACCTCATTTTGCTCATCAGTAAAATAGAAATAATTAATAATACTGCCCATCAAACAGGATCATTAGTGGGATGTAGAGTACTCTGATGGTGCCTAGCTAAAAAAGTAAATTAATATTGGGGAAAAACCACACAGACATCAAAGCCAAAAAAAAAAAAAAAAAAGTTTATAAAAATGGGACAGGTTACCCCTTGGGTTAAAAACTATGCTATAAAAAAAAAAAGAAAAGAGAAGAAAAGAAAAGAAAAAAAAAAGATAACTAAGTAAAAATGGAAGATCCAGTCATTGTTGTTATTAAGTGCCATCGTGTCAGCTCCAATTCATACCAACCCCCATGTACGACAGAACAAAACATTGCCCGGTCCTGCACCATCCTCACAATTGTTGCTATGTTTGTGCCCTTTGTTGCAGTCACTGTGTCAATCCATCTCGTTGAGGGTCTTCCTCTTTTTTATGCTGACCCTCTACTTTACCAAGCTTGATGTCCTTCTCCAGGGATTGGTCCTTTCTGGTAACATGTCCAAAATAAGTGAGATGAAGTGAGACCATTACTCAAGTTAAAAACAATAACTAAGGAACGTATGCCATTTTTCAAAGTTCATTCATAACTACAACTCCTGAATAAGCTTGGGAGAGCCAGAATGAATCCCTCAATTAACATTCTGATACTAATAAAATCATCCTCATAAAGCAGTTACCAGGTAAGTGGTAACAGTGCCCCACACTCACAGAGGGCTATAAATAGTGCCTGTTCCCACCAGTCAGACTGGAAAACCTCACTGATTCACAGGGCACTGGGCAGAATACGTATTAGGGTCTTGTTCTAGTGGTAAGCAATAACTGGCCCTAGACTGAGCACTGCTCTGACAAATCTTAAACACAAAATCTGAAAGTATAAAACTGTTTCCAAGTGGCTACACTGCATCCTAGAACAAAGCACAAGAATATTTACAAGAATATAAAAATATCCATCACCCAGTAGCGTCTGGGGTCTTAAAAGCTTGTGAGTGGCCATCTAGGATACATCTATTGTTCCCAACCCTTCAGGAGCAAAGAAGAATGAAGAAAATCAAAGTCACAAGGAAAATATTAGTCCAGAGGACTAATGAACCACATGAACCACAGCCTCAACCAGCCTGAGCCCAGAAGAAGTAGATGCTGCTCAGCTACCACCACTGAAGGCTCTGAGAGGGATCATAACAGAAGGTCCCATACAGAGCAGGAGAAAAAAACAGAGCAAAATTCAAATTCACAAAAAAGACTAGACTTACTGGTCTGACAAAGACTGGAGGAATCCCCGAGACTATGGCCCTAAGCATCCTTTCAACTCAGAACTGAAGCCACTCCCAAAGTTCACCTTTCTGCCAAAGATTAGATGGCCTATAAAACAATAAATAACACACGTGAGGAACAGGCTTCTCAGATCAATCAAGTAAACAAGACCAAATGGCAACACCTCCCCAAAAAGTAAAGACAAGAAGGCAAGAAGGGACAAAAAACTGGACACATGGAAATGCGGAAACCAGGGTGGAAAAGGGGAGAGTGCTGCCACACTGCTGGGATTGCAAACAATGTCACAAAACAATTTGTGTATAAATTTTTGAATGAGAAACTAATTTGCTCGGTGAACTTTCACCTAAAGTACAATACAATGAAATTACAAAATATCGATTACCCAACAAGGTAAAACTCACAATGTCTGACATCCAGTCAAAAATTACTAAACATACAAAGAAGTAGAAAAATACAACCTATTATGAGAGGAAAAAAAGTAATAAAAACTGACACAGATGTTAAAATTAACAGAACATTTAAAGTTATTTATAACTGTACTAATTATGTTTAAAATGTTTAGAGACATGGAAGATATAAAAAAAGACAAACTGAACTTTTGGAAATGAAAACTACAATGTGTGAGATGAAAAATACACCCAATAGGATTAACTGGCAGATAAGACTAATGAACATAACAATAGAAACTATGCAAATGATACACAGAACACAAAATATATTAAAAAACACATAGCATTAGCGAGCTGTGGAACAACTTAAAGAGATCTAAAAACATGTAACAGGAGTAACAGTGGTGGGGGGGGACAGAAAAAATATTTAATTAATGGCATAAATTTTCCAGATTTGATGAAAATTATAAATCCACAGGTCCAAGAAGCTCAATGAATCCCAAGCACAAAAACAAACACATGAAGAAAATTATACCAGGGCACATCATAATCATATTGCTCAAAACTAGTGATCAAAAAAAAAATCTTAAATGCATCCAGAGTCCAGAGAACCAAGATGGAGTAGCCCCCTACCTCCCAAAGCCTCCCTCTTTGAAAAAAAAAAAAACCCTAGACATATCATCACAAACACCAAAGACTCTGAAAGGTGGAAAAAAGAAGACAGACTACCTATGAACCTCAGGACTTACGGAACAAGACAGCAGGATTTACCCATGTCTAGACCCTGCACTTGGCATTAAACTTCCAGGGCTTCAAATCGGTTTGTTCCAGTTAGAACACCTGATAAGAATCTGCATTTCTACCCCAGATATACTGAATCAGAATCTATATGATTTTAATAAGATCCCCAGGTGATTCTTATGAACAATAAATTTTGAGAACCACAGTTCTACTAAACCCATTGCTGTTGAGTCAATTCTGACTCATAGCAATGCAACAGGACAGAGTAGAACTGCCCCACAGAGTTTCCAAGGAGTGGCTGGCAGATTCAAACTTTTGACCTTTCGGTTAGCAACCGAACTCTTAACCACTGCACCACTGCTCTACTAGTGGTTCTCAAAATTGGTCCCTAACCAGTAGCATTAGCATCACCTGGAAACTTGTTAGAAAGGCAAATTCTCAGCAAGGGTTTGAACCGAATGAACCCAGCTCAAAGCCCTGTGAACTTCCTGGCTGCCAAGGCAGAAAGGGAAGTTCTGTTGCCAGGCAACAATTCAGCGCCCCCTAAAAGAAGATGCAGCCATTGCCCAGCGGGAAGCACAGCTTTTCTGGCACATCAGGGATCAGACAGGGTCTCTCTGTGCCTCATGGGGGGACCTCATGGGACACACTTCACAGTGCTTTCTTGGGCAATCTCCTAACAGATGCAAGGTGTGCACTGCTTGGAAAGACCATCAGCATGGTGCACAGCATGTCCTGCTAAGCACAGAAGCTCTGTGGGTTTGGGGTGTGGTGAATGCTATGCCACATTCCTCCAGTTTCTCTCCAAGCAGTGAGGACTTTCAGACCAGAAGGTGTGATAGTTAAGATTGTGTATCAACTTGGCTGGGCCGTGATTCTTAGCGTTTATATGTGATCACTCCTACGACTCAATATGCTGTGAGTGGCCAATCAGTTGAAAGGGAGTTTCCTTGGGGGTGTGGTCTGCATCTGAATATAAGCAGACGTTCTAGGTTTTTGCTCGCTCTGGATCCTGTGGGTGCCTCCTGTTTATCTGACCTCGAGTTCTTAGGACTTGAGCTAGCAGCTTACCTGCTGATCCTGGGATTCGTCGATCTTCACAGCCTGTGAGCAGAGTCCTGCTTTCCAACCTGCCGATCTTGGGTTCGCAAGCCCCTGCAGCTACGTGAATCAGGAGAAGCCTCCATCCTAATCCACAGACTTGGGACGTTCCAGCCTCTACAATCACGTGAGCTTTTTCTTTGATATAAATCTCTCTCTCTCTCTCTCTCTCTCTCTCTCTCTCTCTCTATATATATATATATATATATATATACGCTTTACTGGTTTTGCTTCTCTAGAGAATCCAGCCTAAGACAGAAGGTATGCCAGAACAGTCTTCAAACGGTCCTGAACAAATGCTGTTGTCTTGCCCAAGCTCCAGACAACTCTCTCGTGGTCAAGAGCCAAAACCGCATTATTGTAGCTGGACATCAGGGCTGCAGCTGGGCCCTGACTCTGGACAGGTAAGACAATCAGGCTAGATCAAGGAAACTGAGGTGTCCCTAAGGCCACACACTTAACGCCAAGGTTGTGGCTACGTCAAGACCTTATGCCACCTCACAAGGACCAGCATTTCTAGAGTTACTGGGATTTCATTCATTCATCTACTGATCTGTCCACTGGATAAACATGGCTGAGTACCTACCACGAGCCAAACAACTTCTAGGGTTGCTGGGATGAGAGGCAGAAAATGAAACAAAATCATCAGCACGCAAGTATCTAAAATTCCTTCAAACACGTGACGAACAGTACCTAAATTTTTCAGTAATCAATACAGAAAAGGAGAAAGCCCTGAGAAAATGTTTCAAAGTAATAAGTTTACTGATTCAATACTTTATTTCAATTCAAAGAATATGCCTGAGTTTAAATAAAGTCTGCTTAACCAAAAAGGAGCCTTGGCGTGGTGACAAGACTGGTTAAGCCCTCAGCTGCTAATGTAAAGGTGGATGGTTTGAATCCACCACAGGAGAAAGATGTAGCAGTCTGCTTCCTTAAAAGATTACAGCCTTGGAAACCCTATGGGCAAGTTCTTCTCTATCCTATAGGGATGTTATGAGTTGGAATCAACTTAACGGTAACAGGTTTGGTTTTCAGTTGGTTAAACCAAAACTCTGAAATCAAATAAGTACTCACAGCATCTATTCACTTCAAAGGAAAAGATATAGTTTAAAAATTCTGCTTATTCTATTACTTCTACGTTGATTCAAGATTTTTTTCCCACCTTGAATAGCTTAAAATAGAAATGAAGAATGACTTGAGACCTATTATTGAGACACTGCTGAATAACTGTTCCCAGTTTATACAATGCCACTGCTGCTTACTACCTTTTAAAGCTCCTGTAACCCCGAGAGTATGGCCCCTGGACACCCTTTTAGTTCAGTGATGAAGTCACTCCCGAGGTTCACCATTCAGCCGGGGACTGGACAGCCCCATAAAACAGAATGGAACTAATGAGGCACAGCAGTCCAGGGACAAGGACTAGAAGGCAGGAGGGGACAGGAAAGCTGGTGATAGGGAAACTAAGGTTGAGAAGGGACAGTGTTGACATGTCATGGGGTCGTTAACCATTGTCATAGGGCAATACGTGTACTGTTTAATGAGAAACTATTTGTTCTGTAAACCTTCATCTAAAGTACAAAAAAAAAAGAATTATCTATGTGAGATCAAATTGACAACAGCAACTCAAAAGGTTTGATGGGAAACCTAGGGGACAGTGAGTTGAAGATAATGGTGATGGAATAATTCAGAAAAGGACAGTGAGAATAGCAGCACAACTGGAAGAATGTAATCGATGTCACTGAATTGTACATGTAGAAACTTTTGAAATGGTGTAACTTTGGCTACGTATATTTTCACCAAAAAAAGGGTCCTCCAAGATCGAGACGGGAGAGTGTTGATATGTCATGGGGTTGTTAACCAATGTCATAAAACAAGATGTGTACTGACTGTTTAATGAGAAACTATTTGTTCTATAAACCTGCACCTTAAGTACAATAAAAAAAATTTTTTTTAAGTAAATAAAAAAGGTTTGATGGGAAACCCAGGAAACAGTGAGTTGAAGAAAACAGTGATGGAATAATTTGGAAAATGATAGTGAGAATAGTAGCACAACTGGAAGAATGTAATCAATGTCAGTGAATTGTACACGTAGAAATTTTTGAAATGGTGTATCTTTGGCTATGTATATTTTCACCAAAAAAGAAAAAAAAGGTTCTCCAAGGTTGAGAAGGAGAGTGTTGACATTTCGTGGGGTTATCAACCAATGTCATAAAACAATACGTGTACTGACTGTTTAACAAGAAACAATTTGTTCTGTAAACCATCATCTAAAGTACAATTTAAAAAAAAGCTCCTGTAGCAGTATTCAACACGCAAGATTTACCAAATTTCCTAAAGCAGCCTACCAGTGCTTTAATTTCAAATATTGTTGTGTAATACATTTACGAACATAAATATTCAATAAAGATGTATATTGAATATGTTTATAAAAATCAGATAAGACAATTCAGTTACTTGCTACCTACGTTATTTAACACTGTAATCAGGAAACCAGGTAAAACAAAGAAAGGAGGAGCTGCTAGATTTAGCGTTGATTTCAAAAGGAAAATAAAAGAAGAGAACTGAATAATTATATGAGTAATCATAGCAAAAATGAGAGGATCTGGTTTTGAGCTATTCAGATAGCTATGCCCTAACCATCACCCATGGCAGATTGTAAACACGGCCACAAATTTTTCCCTCTCTTATATACCTTTACAATGTGACTTTGAGGCTCCTCCCATTAAGAGGTGGAGTGTTTGAGTCTATCTCACACCCCTTGACTCTGGGCTGGCCTAGTGTCTTGCTCTGACCAGAATGCAAGTCTACACCTCCAGAGGCCGTGTGGCTCCTGCTCAGGCTCTTGCTCTCTCACTGCTCTGGAGAACCCCACAGCCACACTGTGGAGAAGCCTGGCAAGCCTGCTGTATGATAAGCCACATGGCCCAGTCACCATGGCACCCAACCAAGTCAAGACACCCAAACAACATACAGAAAGGATGACACATCATTATCAAGTGTGACTTAACCCCAGAATACAAGGTTGGTTTAACATTTGAAAAGCAATCAATGTAATTCATCATATTAACAAACTAAAAAAATACAGAGATGATCAATACAACAGATGCAAAAAAGCATTTGATAAAATCAAACAGCCATTCCTAATATAAACTCAGCAAACTTGGAATAGAAGGGAACTTGCTCAGCCTGATAAAATACATCTATGAAAACCCTACAGTTAACATCATACTTAATGGCAAAAAATGTGAATGCTTTCCCTCTAAAGTGAAAAAGAGACACAAATGTCTACTCTTCCCACTTCTTTTCAACACTGTACTGAAGGTACTAGCCAGTGCAATCAGACCAAAAGAAAAAAAATAAAAGGTATCCAGGCTGGAAAGGAAGAAGTAAAACTGACAGTATCTGTGGGCAATATGATGATCTATATAGAAAATCCAATGGAATTTATTAAATTTTAAAAAAGCTACTAAAGTTATTAGTTAAGGGGTACTTAGATTCTGTCTGGGGTGATGAAAAACTTGTAGATAGATGGTGTAGATGGCTAAACGATACAGTGAATGTAATTAATGTCACTGAACTGTACACTTAAAAACAGTTAAAAGGACAATTTTTTGTTACATATATTTTACCACAATACAACTATAAATGAAAAAGATACTAGAAATAAATGGGCTTAGTATGGTTTTAGAATACAAGATCAATAAATAAAAATCAATTTATTTCCATACTAATATATTTCAATCAAAAATTAAAATTAAAAAACAGTATCATTTACAACAGCATCAAAATATGAAATACTCGGGTAAATCTGACAAAATCAGTACGGTGAAAACTGAAACACTGCTGAGAGATACTAAAGAATATATAATTAAGGGGAAAGGTATACTTGTGTCATGAGTCAGAAGACTCACTTTGGCTAAAATACCAATTCTCACTCAAATCAATTTACAGATTCAATGCAATCCCAATCAAAATCCCAGAGGGCCTTTTTGTGCAAATTGAGGAACTGATTATAAAATTCACATGGAAATGTTAAAGGACCTAAAATAATCTAAATAACTTTGGCAAAGAATAAACAAAGTTGAAAGAACTAGTACTACCTGATTTCAAGGCTTATGATAAAGCTACAGTACATTAATCAGGACAGTGTGCTACTGGCATAAGGATAAATAAACAGATCAATGGAACAAAATGGAGTCCAGAATTAGACCTACCCATATATGGACAACTGATTTTCAACAAAGATGCAAAGGCAATGCAGAGGAGAAAAGATCCCACTTATACAAAATTCTAGAAAATGGTAAGTACTATACAGTGACAGAAAACAGATTAGTGATTAGGGGACAGAGGGAGAGCAAGGGATATAAAGAGTACCTGGGAAATTTTGTGGGGTGATGGTTATATTAACTCGATTGTGGTGTACATTATGTCAAAACTTATCAAACTGTACACTTTAATATTGTATGCCAATTATACCTGTATACAGCTATAAAAACAAAAAACAGCAGCTATCAGGCCTCAAATGTCACCCTTGGTAAACCAAACAAAATAAAAAGAAAATTATTATTATTTAGGGCTTATGTGCCAGTCTTCCTGCTAGTTGCTTTACGGTCATCATTAGCTCATTTAACCTCAGAGTCCTGATGGTAGATACAATCCCAATTTTTCTAAGAAAACTAAAAGCAAAGAAATATTAAATAATTTACTTATGGTCACAAAGCTTATAATGTAGATTCAAACCCTATCTACAATTCCTCCTACAGACAAAGAACTGAAATGACTAAAGAGAATATAAGCACGGCAAACTGAAACCCAGAGTCAGAAATAAGCCACACAAGAACAGAGAGTAAAGCGTGTCTATAAAAGTCAAGGTAACATCAGTGGTTCAGCGGTAGAATTCTCACCTTCCGTGCGGGAGACCCAGGTTCAACAGCCAGCCAATGAACCTCAAGAGCAGACACCACCTGTATGTCAGTGGAAGCTTGCATGTGGCTATGATATGGAACAGGTTTCAATGGAACTTCCAGACTAAGATGGGCTAGGAAAAAAGGCCTGGCAATCTATTTCTGAAAATCAGCCAATGAAAACCCTACGGATCACAATGGTTGCTGATTATGGGGATGGCATAGGACCAGGCAGCATTTCATTCCATTATGCGTGGGGTTCCATTGTGCAGCTAACAACAAGTGCACATAAGTATGAAAACAGAATGCATGAGTAAGATAGGGGCAGGGAGCCAGCGCCATTTTATGTCCAGACGAAAGGTAGGCAGGTTAAAGTGGTTACCCTGACAGACTTAGGAGGAAAAAAACTAAAACATTAGCTTCCAAGAAATCTCAAGAAAGCACAGGAACCAACCCCCTCCATGCTAGATCCTAAATTTAAAAACACTACTGAACCCCAAAACTAGATACTACTTGGAAATTCTAACTATTTCCATATCACAGCCTTTGAGCAGCTCAAACGTGAAAGGAAAAGATGGCTAACCTGAAGTCTGCATCACGGAGTGACCCATTCCCCCTTAGGAATTCAAATCTGAGACAGATGATTAAAGCACATCGAGGAAAACTATGAATTTAGTTTCACAAGGCAGCAGTAACTCACCATAGTATCAGGCAGTCCTGAAAGAGCATGAACAGGAAGTGATACTTTCTATCAGAACAAACCTTTAGCTCACTAATTAAGCCCCTAGGGAAATGTTTAAAGTACTATTTATTTACTATCCAAATCAGGCAAGTACCCTTAATTCACAAGCAATACCTCACAAAGAAAAGGAAAAATGAAAATGCTTATTTAACCAGCTATTTTTAGGTATTTACCTCCCAACCCTGCTGGTGGCAGGCCACTCCCCCTGAATACCGGCATGCCAAGCACTGTAACACCCACTGTTCTTCTAGATACTTGTTAAGCTATAGTCTCTGTCAAAGGGTACCTGGGTAGTAAACATAATATAATTAGCACTGTTTCCCACTTACCAGGCATAAATTATTACTCATATTGGCAAACAGACAAATCTCCTCATCTGTAAAATAAGCAGCTGGGAGAGCAATTTCTAAAGTTTCTTCCAGCTCCAATACCCTCCTAACACTGAGGTGACTACTGGTAAAGTTGCTCCCAACTGAGCTGGAGAGAAAGCACTGGGATCGGTTACAGAAACTTTTAATGGCACCACTTTTCAGGGCTCTAAATCCAAGACCAGGCTTCCAAACATTTTTCTGAGGTTGAAGTTGCTGTAGATGCTCCAGTCAAACCTGCCCATGAACATCCCCAGTATACATTAGCAACAACTAAAAAAGGAAACCAGAAGGATGGGAAAGCAAAAAAGGACTTAAGTTTGCATTTTCATGTCCCAAATCTAGGTTCGGCCTATGCTTTTTGTTTTTCCAAGTAAATGGGGAAAGAGTGCCAATATCTCTAAGTTGGCTGTAATAGTCAGAAGATCTAGACATTTATTAAAACAAAAGAAACCATCTAAGATTCACACAATAAACCCAGCAATGAAAATAAGTAGTGTTAGTGACACCAGAAGCAAATAACAAGCAAGGTAGGTCAGATCGAGCAGAAGAACAAAGTAACTGGAGAGTTTCAGAACACACTGCATTCTTCTCTGCACCAATTTTAATGGAGGTGTTGTGCATTATATTTAAATATTTACTGGCACAATGACAAGCTTTATTAGGTATGCACCAATATGTGTGCCAAGTCCTGTGCTCGGTGCTTGAAAATACAGAGTATCCTATTTAACAGGTAAGATGGCTCCTTTTAATATAGAGCAATCAATTATTACCAGGGGGGGAAGCAGAGGGTCCTGTGAGACTGGGGGCAGAAGTCACAAGCAAAAATAGATCTAAGCCAAGGGATGAGTGTCAAGAAGGCTTATTGGGAAGGCTCAAGCAGAGTAAGCACTCCCTGGCAGAGTAAGTACTGGCCAGAAAAAAAGTGGGGAGAAGGGAATCCCCGGCAAAAGCACACCATTTAAGGCCTGGAAGATACTGAATGGAAGTGTCAGGGGCCAGTGAAGGGGCTGCAGCAGTAATAAAAGGTAAAGGGGCATGACAGAAGGTAGTGGCAGTGGAACAGAGATAAGTGGGCTGATTAGAAGATGTTTAGGAAGTAAAGCAGAAAATACCAGTGCTATCTGAGAGTCCCTAGACTGCTCCCCACCAAAGGTCCCAATACACTTGAAAGAATCCAGGCCTAGAGGACCAGGAAGTCTGCAAGGCTACAGCAAATTGACGATTCCACACTTTACTCCTGAAAAGAACTGATTTGTTGCCTGAAGAATGCACTAAGAGGAGGAGAAAGAGATGAGTGAGTTCACCTAGCTCAGAAAACTAGAACTCCCCAAGATGGTGAGCAGCTGGCTCAGGGCAGGCTCCACCTTTCACAGCCATTATCACCTATGATCTTCACACAAGCCTCAGAGGCAGGCAGGCAGCCAGGCAGGACAGGAGTTTTTCCTCCTTATTTGAAAGCTAAGAACATGGAAGCAGGGGGTAGTGAAAGACGTGCCCAACCCCATAAAGGGAACAGGACGGGTGTCATCCAGGACCATATTTCAGCCTAGTGCTCACCCACTCAACCTGTGGCTCTCCTCCCACCAAGCCAAGTAGTAAGAGTATGGAGATAAGAGATTTGCCCCCCCAAAACTGACATATCAGAATGCAGGAAACTAGACTTTGAAAAGGCACACCCCCAATCCAGTGTATACCCCCAGTGACAGACAGACTTGAGGGTGCGCCCAAGGATGGCTCGCCTCCTGGTGTCAACTCCTTGCACAAAAGCCCCTTCCCCTTGAGTGTGGGTACCTAGGACTTGCTTCTAACCATCAGAATATGGCAAAGGCAATGGGATGTCACTCCCATATCGACCTCACGTTATAAAAGACTGAAGTCTTAGCAGACTGGGGCAACAGTCTCTCTCTCCTTGCTGGCTTTGCAGAAGTACGCTGCCATGTTTTCAGAGGGCCACGTGGCAAAGAACTGTGGGGGTCCTTCAGGGGTTGAGAGCAGCTCCCAGCTGGCAGCCAGCAAGAAAACGGGGACTTCAATCCTACAACCACAAGGTGAGGTAGACCGTTCCCCACGGAAGTCCCTGATGAGACCACAGTCCCACCTGACACCTGGATTGCAGCCAGGTGAGACCCTAGAGCAGAGGACCTGGCTAAATAGTGCCCAGACTCCTGACCCACAGAAACTGTGAGAGAACAAATGTGTGCTATTTTAAGCTGCTACGTTTGTGGTGATTTGTTAGGCAGCAAAAGACAGCTTATACACCCACGCAAGTCACACTGGAAAGAAAAGTCACTGAACTCTTCCATACTACCTCTATATGCTCAAATGACTAAGGATATGTGCTACCAAAAAGGAACCCCCCGACCTCTTACTTGCTAGGTCCAAGAGAAGAATACCAAATGCTGGGTGTTCTTTACAACATACCACTAATGCAGATTATGCCAACAAAACTGAGATCAAATCCTTTATAACTGATCTCATAGCTGCAAACAGACTATACTCCAAGTTTTGTTACAATTTAGCCCAATGCTGCTTTTCAGGTTAAAGCCTGCCTCCAACTTTAACCCCAGGGCAATGAAGAATAGCTCAAAATTCACAAAAAATCTAATTTAAATGAATTCTTAAACATGAACGCATGCTGATGGTACAGGAAGGAAGTGAGTGTGTTTCTGGCTGGCTGGGACCGTTCCTCCACAGTGTACGCTGCAGCGCCACCCTACCCTCTTCCTACCCTTGCTGATGGAGGGAAATGAGGGCCGTCACAGTTCAGGACAGACTATAAAACTGGTCGTTTAAGCAGCCTTTTTCAACAGATCCCCCTGACTGCCTTCTCTGGGGGACGATCTCACAGGACAGGCACTGATGGAGCTGGATTGGATGACTAACTCACACCTAGAACAAAAATCCAGGACCACTCAAAGGGAGAACAAAAGCCCACAGCACTTAAACCAGGGGAAGCGGGAATCACGCCATTCTAATTATCCAGATGCTGATATGCCCGTGACCAAACCGTGATGCGACAGGTAGGCAGCCCAGCCCCGCCTCCATGGCCCACTGTCACGAGGGCTGCAGCAAGAGGAACAGAGCGCTCCATTATAAAAGCGGTGTAACCTAGCACTTGATTAACAGTCACTACCACACTGGACCGTTTCTATAGCAACCAGAAAGAAAATATAAAGCAACCGATTTTACATGAAAATTATTCTGTTACAATGAAATATTGCAGTTAGGAAAAGGATTTTGATAAAGAAATAGGTAGAAGGCATCAATAACATTAATGCTATTTATTTACTCTCCACTCACACAAATAATAATTTTTCCTTAAATTCTAAAACAATTTTATATTGCTCACACCATAAGTCTGCAACCTATTTTATGACCACTAAACACTACCATCAAGAAAGTATGTTGGGTCCCCCATTTTAAAACTAGGAAACAGTGGCAAAAGATATCACAAGGGCAATTCAACAATAAAAGAAAAAATTAAAATCAGAAATTCTGTTCTTTAATACCTACATCTGGCAAGAAATACCCTCAGAAGTATGAGGAGGGATAAGGAACATAAAAACAACAGAGCAAAACAACAATCAAAAGGAAGAAGATATGCGAATTCTTAGAACAACAAAGTTTTAGCCAATGCCTTCTCACATCAACGTACTAAATTACAAACCCAATTCGGGTATAATCAATCCATTCTCAAAATAAAAAATGGAATCAAATTCAAAAGACCCTGTCACCAACAGCCCTAAAGCTGACTCTTACTTTTAATGAGACTTAATGACCTTACCATAACCAGGACAGTCGTACCTCCCCTTACAAGACAGAATCAGAACTCTTAATTGGAAGAATTTATTCCATCTTATTAACAGTGCATATTATCCTCCAGAACAGTAAAGTGATGGCTTCATAACAATATAATTACTACTTATATATCAATGTGAGGAAGAAACAGAAACCAAAACCCGGCCAAACTAGGAGAGGTGTCTGGACCTGGACAGGCCAACTCAGCCCTCAATGTCTCGACCAGTCCAGGCAAGTGGTACATATTACAACACACTCCTGACTCAACACGGGTGGGGCAATCCAGAACAGCTGCTTTGCAAGCAGAGCAGATACAGACGCTGAGACCTCAAGCAGCAGGGATCAGCCTGCCCAGAAAGACTTTCTCTCTGACCTCACACTTGACACTTGATGGTAGTGCACTGATCAGTTCTTCCAGAAAGAGGCCCTAGCACCACCACACTCCTGCTAACACCACCACAACCACCCACTAGTACTCACACGAGCTGGAGGAGAGCTAGAGCTGACCATCGGGGCCCATCACTGCAAGGCCCACCATCCTTCTCCCTACCTCAGATGTAATAAAAGATCAAGCTGACAGCCTGACCTCTATTCCTTCCCCAAATCCATTCAAGCTTCTCAAAACTCCTTTAATCTCAGAGATGCCTCCTCCTTCCTCCAGGCCTACAAATGACCTACAGCTAGAAAGTATATGCCCACCTTGAATATCACTGAAAATAACAGAGGAGTACTAACCTCACAACACTCCACAATGATTATGCTGTTCTTTGTAGCCCAAAGTGGATTTCACAGTCTAATAAATGTGCAAATGTTATTATGCATAATTACAAACTAAATTCATGACAAATTTTCAAAACATTCGTTGTTCAATCATAATTTTTTCAGCCTTTTCTAGACACAAATGGAAAAAATAAAATTCAAACAACTACCAAACAATAATCCCCCAATGCATGAAACCTTTCAACCTATCCAGATGCTTGACTAGTTTGCTACTTTGCTGAAAGTCAGAATTTTACTGCTTATGGTCCAAGGTCACTTCAAAACATACAGAACATAGAACAGACACAAAACTAGTCTTTAAAAATAATTCACAATCCATACATCTGTGGCCAATTGATTTTTTTCTAAATTTTATTTATTTTGTTGTTGAGAATATACACAGCAAAACATACACCAATTCAAGTTTCTAAAAGTACAATTTAGTGACATTGATTACATTCTCTGAGCTGTGCAACCATTCTCATCCTCCTTTTCTGAACTGTTCCTCTCTCAATAACATAAACTCACTGCCCCCTAAGGCTCCTATTTAATCTTTCGAGTTGCTGTTGTCACTTTGATCCCATATAGACAGCTCTTTTCACCATAAACTGTGGTGGCTTGCATGTTGCTGTGATGCTGGAAGCTCTGCTACCGGTATTTCAAATACCAGAAGCATCACCTACGGTGGATATGTTTCAGCAGAGCTTCCAGACTAAGACAGGTTACGAAGAAGGACCTGGCGATCTACTTCTAAAAAAAACCTGGCCAGTGAAAATCTTATCAATAGCCGCAGATAGACTGTCTGATACAGTGCCGGAAAATGAGCCCCTCAGGTCGGAAGGAACTCAAAATACAACTGGGGAAGAGCTGTCTCCTCAAAGTAGAGTCAATCTTAATGATGTGGATGGAGTAGAGCTTTCAGGGCCTTCATTTGCTAATGTGGCACGACTCAAAGTGAGAAGAAACAGCTGCAAACATCCATTAATAATCAGAACGTGGAATGTACAAAGTATGAATCTAGGAAAACTGGAAGTCATCAAAAATGAACTAGAACACAAAAAGATCGAAATCCTAGGCATTAGTGAGCTGAAATGGACTGGTATAGATCATTCTGAATTTGTCATTCTGAATGACTACAGCCTTCAGCCCGGATTACACCTCAACATGAAGAAAACAAAATTACTCACAACTGGACCAATAACCGACATCATGATAAACAGAAAAGACTGAAGTTGTCAAGGATTTCATTTTATTTGAATCCACAATCAATGCCCATGGAAACAGCAGTCAAGAAATCTAACAATGTATCACACTGGGCAAATCTGCTGCAAGACTTCTTCAAAGTGTTAAAAAGCAAAGACGTTACTTTAAGGACTAAAGTGCACCTGACCCAAGCTACAGTATTTTCAATCGCCCCATATACATACCACAGCTGGACGATGAATAAGGAAGACCGGAGAAGAATTGATGCCTCTGAATTATGGTGATGGCGAAGAATATTGACTATACCATCAACTGCCAGAGGAATGAACAAATCTGTATTGGAAAAAGTACAGCCAGAATGCTCCTTAGAAGCAATAATGGAGAGACTTTGTCTCATGTACTTTGGACATGTTATCAGGAGGGACCAATCCCTGGAAAAGGACATACTGCTTGTTAAGTAGAGGGTTGGCAAAAAAGAGGAAGATGTTCTTCAAGATGGACTGACACAGTGGCTGCAACAATGGGCTCAAGCATAACAACGACTGTGAGGATGGTGCGGATTGGGCAGTGTTTCGTTCGTTGTACACAGGGTCACTATGAGTCGGAACCAACTCAACAGGACCTAACCACAACAGATAACTTTTAAAAAAGCAAAATGCTCAAGGCAGACTTTTTTTTTTGTATTTTTATTTTATATTTTTTATTTATAAATGAATTCATGGATCTTTTTTTATTGTACTTTAAGTAAAAGTTTACAGTTCAAGTTAGTTTCTCATACAAAAAAATTATGCACACATTGTTATGTGACAGCACACTCTTCCTTTCCACCCTGGATTTCCCATGTCCATGCAACCAGCTCCTGTCCCTTTCTCAAGGCAGACATTTTTAACAGTTAAGCTAAACTACTGTTTGGTTTTAAGACTAATATAGGGGATATTTTTGGTTTAAGGTTTAAAAATTATCCCAGAGCAATAGTTGCAGAGGTTCATCCACCCTCCATGGCTCCAGAAAGTCTGGAGTCCGTAAGTATCTGAATTGTTTTGCATTTTCCCCCTTTGATCAGCATTCTTCTATGGAACCTTCGATCAAAATGTTCAGTAATGGTAGCCGGGCACCATCTAGTTCTGCTGATCTCACTGCAAAGGAGGCAGTTGTTCATGGAGGCAATTAGCCACACATTCCATATCCTCCTCCAATTCCTGACTCTCCTTTTTCCTCTGTTGCTCCAGGTGAATAGAGACTAATTGTGCTTTGGATGGCTGCCTGCAAGCTTTTAAGGCCCCAGGCACTAGAAAACGAACTAGGAGATAGAACAGAAGCCTTAAACATGGTATTAGGCCAATTAACTGGGATGTCCCATGAAACCATGACTCTAAAACCTCCAAAACAAGGAAACAAATTCCATGATGTGTTCAGCTGTAATAAGTTCAGCAGCTTTTTTTTTTTTTGTCATTGCTGTAAATATATCACACAACTTTTGCCAATTCAACTTTTTACAGGTGCACAATTTATTGACAACAATTACAATAATCAGTTGTGCAACACTACCCTTAATCAATGTGATTTTTCCATCACTGTTAGCCCTCTTTTTTCCCTTCCATCCCACTCCTGGTAACCACTAATAAACTTTGGTCTTTACATATTTTGCCTTTTTTTATCTTTTTATATAAGTGAGGTCATACAATATTTGTCCTTTTGTGATTAACTTAGTTCACCCAGCATGTCTTCAAGTGTCATCCATATTGTAGCACGTATCAAGACTTCATTTCTCCTACTGACTGAGTAGTATTCTACTGTATGTATGTACCACATTTTGTTTATCATTCATCTGTTGATAGGCATTTAGGTTGTTTCCACCTTTTGGCTATCATGAATAGTGCTACAATGAACACTGGTGTATAAGTCTCTTTTCGAGTCTCTGCTTTCAAGTCTTGGGTATATACCTACGAGTGGAATTGCTAGGTCATATGGGCAGTTCTATCTTTAGTTTTTGAGGAACTGCCACACTGTTTTCCACAATGGCTATACCATTTTGCATTCCCATCAGCAATGGATAAGGGTTCCAATTCCCCCACATTGTTGCCAACATTTGTTATTTTCTGGGTTTGTTGTTTTTTAACTTAGCCACCCCAGTGGGAGTGAAATGGTATCTCACTGTGGTTTTGATTTGCATCTCTCTGATGGCTAATGGCACTGAGCATCTTTTTATGTGTTTGGCAGCCATCTGAATGTCCTCTTTGGTGAAACGTCTATTCAAGTCCTTTGCCCATTCTATGATTGGCTGTCTTTTTGTTGTTAAGATGTCAAAGTTTTACATATATTTTGGTTATTAGATTATTATCAGATATATGGTTTCCAAAGATATTAGTCAATAGCTTTGTCTTTTCACTTTTTTGGTAAAGTCTTTTGATGAACAAGAGTTTTTTATTTTTATGAGCTCCCATTTATTTATCTTTCGCTTTTTGTGCTTTTGTTATTATATTAGATAATCAACTGTTAAAAGCTAGGCCTGACAGTGTTGCCCCTGTATTTTCTTCTAAGAATTGTATGGTTTTAATTTGCACATTTAGGTCCTTAATCCATTTCTAATATGTTTTTGTGTGTAGTGTGAGGTCCTGTTTCATTTTCTTGCAGGTGGAAATTCAATTTTCCCATCCGCATTTATTGAAGAGACTCTTTCTCCCATCAAATGGACTTAGCACCCTTGCCAAAAAAATCAGTTTACCATAAGCATGTGGTTTTATTTCTGGATTCTCAATTCTTTTCCACTGGTCCATGTGTCTATTGTTATACCAGTACCAGGCTGTTTTGATTGCTGTAGCTGTATAAAAACCAAAACCAAACCCATTGCCATTGAGTCGATTCCAACTCATAGCAACCCTACAGCTGTATAGTGTGTTTTTAAAATCAGAAAGTGTGAGTCCTCCTACTTTGTTTTTCTCTTTCAACATTGCTTTAGCTACTCGGGGCCTCTTTCCATTCCATATGAAGTTGAGAATTGGTTTTTCTATTTCTGTACATGGCCAACTGATTTTTGACAAAAGAATAAAGTCCATTCAATGGGGAAAAATAGTCTCTTAAACAAATGGTGCTGGCACAACTGAATTCCCACATGTAAAAGCTGGACCTCCACCTCATACCATATACAAAAATTGTATCAAAATGAATCAATAACCTAAATATAAGAGTTAAAACTATAAAACTTTTAGAGGAAAACATAAGGGTAAATCTTTATGGCCTTAAATTCAGCAATAGATTCTTAGATACAATACCAAAAGTATAAGCAAAAAAAGAAAAAATAGATTTAAAAAAAGGAAAAACAAATACACTGGAGTGCACCAAAATTTAAAAATTTTGTGCATCAAAGGACTTTACCAAGAAAGCGAAGAGACGATCTACAGAATAGTTTTTTGTAAATCATATACTTGTTAGGGAAGGGCTTAATATTCAGAATATATAAAGAACTCCTACAACTCAACAGCAAAAAAGACAAACTCAATTAAAAAATCGGTAAAAGACTTGAACAGACACTTCTCCAAAGATGATAAGAATGAGAAAGGTTGGTCAATATTGTTAGCTATTAAGGAAATGCAACACAAAATCACAAAGAGATACCACTTCAAACCCACTAAGATGGCTATTATCAAATAAACAGACAATAACAAGTGTTGAGGTGGATGTGGAGAAATAACACACATGTGCACTGCTGATGGAAATGTAAAATGAATGGTGCAGTGTTGCCCCTGTATTCCACAGCCATTGTGGAAAACAATTGGGCAGTTCCTCAAAAAGTTAGAATTATCATAGGACCCAGCTATTCTACTCCTAGGTATATACTCAAATGAAGTGAAAATAGGTATTCCAAAAAAACTTGTATATGAAAGTTCACAGCAGCATTATTCATAGTAACCAAAAGGTGGAAACAACCCAAGAGTTCATGAACAGATGAATGGATAAACAAATTGTGGTATATGCATATAATGGAATATTATTCAGCCATAAAAAAGGAATGAAGTTCTGATACATGCTGCATTGACCCTTGAAAACATTATGCTAAGTGAAATAAGCCAGATACAAAAGGACAAGTATGTATGATTCCACTTATATGAAATATCTAGATTAGGCAAATTCATAGAGACTGAAAGTAGAAGAGAAGTTATCAGGAACTAGGGGGAGGGGAAAATAAGGACTTATTGCTTAATGGGTACAGAGTTTCTGTTTGGTATGATGAAAAAGTCTGAGAAACAGATAATGGTGATGATTGCAAAACATGGTTAATTAATGCTACTGAAATGTATATGTAAAGGTGGGTAAACTGGAAAATTTTATAAGTATTTTATAATATTTTTTAAATAAAAATAAATCGCACATGCACGTTCACAGCAGCACTATTCTTAACAGCCAAAAGGTAGAAACAGCCCAAATGTCCAACAATGGACGAATGGATAAACCAAATGTGGTATAGCCATACAGTAGAATCATTAACAGCCATAAAAAGGAATAAACCTTGAAAACATTATGCTAAGTGAAAAAAGGAAGTCACAAAAGGCCACATGTTGTATTATTCCATTTATATCACATATCCAGAATAGGTAAATCCATAGAGAGAAAACACAGAAAGGTGGTTGCCAGGAGCTGGAGGGGAAAGGAAACGGGGAGAGACTGCTTAAGGGGTGTAAGTTTCCTTTTGGTATCATGAAAATGTTTTGGAAAACATTTGGAAAAATACTTTGCAGGTAATGCTTTTGTACTTCGTATTGAACCAGTAATATTTTCTGAGATACAAATTCTATTAGGCGAAACAAAATCTCTCTTATGATAGAGTGGCAAGACCAAAGAAGAATTTTTTTCTCACTTTCAGTGGTTTCTTAAGCTATTTATTTTCATTAATAGTTAGAGATGGTGGTTGCACAACACTGTGAATGTACTGTCACTAAATTGTTTGCTTAAAATGGTTAATTGTGTATCATGTGAATTTCACCTCAATATAAATTGTTTATTAATAAATAAAATCAATCACAAGCAATTATACATCACTCGGGTACAATCTCAGCCAAAAGCAATCTGGCAAAATCAAAATTTTTAAATATCCATAACCTCTGATCTGGCAATCTTAAGAATGTAACCTATAGCTAATACTTACACATATGCACGACAATAGCATTTTATCACAGTAAAGCAAAGGAAACAAGTAAATGTCTATCAGTGAGACACAAGTTAAATAAATTATGGCACATTCATATTATGATGGAAGAACATGAAGCAGCTCCACATGTATTAATACAGAATAAATCCCAAGATTAAGTGAAAAAAGTAAAAACATACAGAATAGTACACTTCGCTGTTTGTGTAAAAAGCTTTATGCACGCACATACGCTTCTTCACGCAAGGACCATCCCTGGAAGAATGCACAAGATATGGTTAAGAAAGACTGCCTCTATGGCAGGCATGCTAGAAGGCTGGGGGCTGGGAGTGGAAGATATTCCTGAGTCAGACTATTCCCAAAAATCACTATTTTCAATGGCAAAAAATGCATAAGAATAAAAGCAAAACAAAATTAGATGGTGTGGAGATAAGAGAATGTCAAAGTTTAGTTATCACAAACAGGATCACAATGTAGTTTAACAGCCCTGGTGGTGCAGCGGTTAAGAGCTTGGCTGCATGGAGAAACCACAAGAGTATGGCCCTCAGACACCCTTTTAACTCAGTACTGAAATCATTCCTGAGGTTCACCCTTCAGCCAAATATTAGACAGGCCCATAAAAACAAAACAAGACTAAACATCCAGCACAGGGGCAAGGACAAGAAGGCAGGAGGGGACAGGAAAGCTGGTAACAGGGAACGCAGGGTCGAGAAGGGGAGTGTTGACATGTTGTGGGGTTGGCAACCAATGTCACAAAACAATATATGTATGAATTGTTTAACAAGAAACTAATTTGCTCTGTAAATCTTCATCTAAAGTACAATTTAAAAAAAAGAACTTGGTTGCTAACCAAAAGGTCGGCAATACAAATCTACCAGCCGCTCCTTGGAAACCCTATGGGGCAGTTCTATTCTGTCCTATAGCTTCACTATGATTCGGAATCAACTCAACCTCAACAGGTTTTTGTTTTGTTTTGTTTTTTAAGTAGCGAAACTTGTTTTTCCCTCTATTTGATTTGAAAATTCTAGCCAACCCTTATCTGTCAAATCCTAAGAGTTTTACTATTCAAGTTACTTACGGTCACATCTTCTCTACGATAAAAATGGACCAGGCTTAAGTAATCTGACAGGCCCTGCTGGAACAGTGGTTAAGAGCTCAGCTGCTAGCCAAAAGGTCAGCAGTTCATATCCACCAGCCACTCCTTGGAAATTCTACGGGGCAGTTCTACTCTGTCCTATAGGGTCACTGTGAGTAGGAATCAACTCAATGGCGAGTTTTTGTTTTTTTTTCTTAAATCATCTCATGTATACTTTTATGAAGTGCTTTTAACACTTAATCTGGAACCATAATCTTAGTAGTATTCACTGAAGTCACAACAAAGTAGAGATGTCAGTATAGCAGCCTCTGCTCCACCAAAACCACTACCACATTTTCTTCCCTACCCTTTGAATCTGGCTCTCTGCTAGGCATGAGAAGAGATGGCGTGAGATGAGACTTAGTCTCTGACTTTAAGTGTCTTTTATGTGAAGGGCAGAACACAACATACATTCACATTACGTACAGTACTAGAACACAAGCCCTGGCTGGCAATCTATAATATATACAGCTCGTTAAGCTTAGAGCTGCTGTTGAGTCAGCCCCAGAATCATGGCAACTCCACGCACAATGAAACAAGATGTTGCCCTGTCCTGAGCCATGCCCACGATCAGTGGCAGATCAGACCATTCATGACCCACAGGGTTTTCATCAGCTGATTTTTGGAAGTAGATTACCAAGCCTTTCTTCCTAGTCCATCTTAGTCTAGTCTGGAAGCTCTACTGAAATCTGGTGACAGTGTTACAGCAACATGCGAGCCTCTACTGACAGATGGGTGCTGGCTGTGTATAAGGTCCATTAGCTGGGATTTGGAACCCAGTCTCCCACATGGAAGGTGAGAATTCCCCCACTGCCCCCATGCTCTGACAACAATAAAAAATATGATAGACAAAAACTGGAAGACAAGTAAAAGCCAAAGTGTTGATTTTTCCACACTTAAACATTACTTCCCAACTCCAGTCTACTCACATTCCTGCTTTTGCTTCAGTGGCTCACAGACCCCACCATGTCCTCAAACAGATCTAGTCTCACTGACTTTCTGCCCCAATACGCAATCTTAATATTCTACTCAACATACAGCCAAAGCGGGGTAATAGTGTCCTTTTCATTCTCATTATTACTGAACGGTCACACATCCCAGCAAGAAGCCTATTCCCTCTAGCCCACATTCTCAGTCCACAAGCAGGTGGAGAGCACAAATCCTGTGCACTGCCATTATCTGTAGAATTTGGCAACGACTGACATCTTTCTATGACGTTTCTCATTAGGACTTCTTACAAATAATTCCCCCACCCCAATCTTCCTTTCTGCTTTCATTTCTTCATTTCATTTCATTTCATTATTCCACATTTTTTTTATTTATATTGTTGTACTTTAAGTAAAAGTTTACAATTCAAGTTAGTCTCTCATGGAAAAATTTATACATACGTTGTTGTGTGACCCTAGTTGCTCTCCCTATACTGCAACAGCACACTCCTCCTTTCCACCCTATTTCCCATGTCCATTCAACCAGTTCCTGACCCTCTCTGCCTTCTCATCTCACCTCCGGACAGAAGCTACCCATTTAGTCTCAGGTATCTACTTGAGCTAAGAAGCACATTCTTCACGAGTATCATTTTATGTCCCATAGTCCAGTCTAATCTTTGTCTGAAGAGTTGGCCTCAGGAATGGTTTTAGTACTGGGTTGACAGAGAGTCCAGAGGCCATGCTTTCTGGGGTTCCTCCAGTCTCAGTCAGACCATTAAGTCTGGTCTTTTTACTAGAATTTGAGTTCTGCACCCCACTTTTCTCCTGCTCTGTCAGGGACTCTATGTTGTGTTCCCTGTCAGGGTGGTCACTGGTGATAGCAGGGCACCATCTAGTTATTCTGGTCTCAGGCTGATGCAGTCTCTGGTTTATGTGGCCCTTTCTGTCTCTTGGGCTAATACTTTCCTTGTGTCTTTGGTGTTCTTCATTCTTTTTTACTCCAGGTGAGTTGGGACCAACTGATGCATGTTAGATGGCCGCTCACTAGCTTTTAAGACCCCAGACGCCACACACCAAAGTGGGATGCAGAACATTTTAAAAACTTTGTTATGCCAACTGACCTAGATGTCCCCTGAAACCATGGTCCCCAGACCTCCGCCCCTCCTACTCTTGTTCCTCAAAGTGTTTGGTTGTATTCAGGAAACTTCTTAGCTTTGGTTTAGTCCAGTTGTGCTGACTTCCCCTGTACTGTGTGCTATCCTTCCCTTCACCTAATTCTTGTCTACTATCTAGTTAGTGAATACCCCTCTCCCTCCCTCCCTAGCCTCATAACCATGAAAGAATGTTTTCTTCTGTGTTTAACCCTTTTCTTGAATTTTTATAATAGTGGCCTTATAAAATATTTGTCCTTTTGTGACTGATTAAATTCACTCAGCAGAATGCCTTCCAGATTCCTCCACATTATAAGATGTTTCACGGCTTCATAGTTGTTCTTTATTGTTGCATAGTATTCCATTGTGTGAATATACCATAACTTGTTTATTCATTCGTCTGCTGATGGGCACCTAGGTTGTTTCCATCTTTTTGCTATTGTGAACAGCGCTGCAATGAACATTGGTGTGTGTATATCTATTCGTGTGATGGCTCTTATTTCTCTAGGATATATTCCAAGGAGCAGGATTTCTGGAGGGTATGGTACTTCTATTTCTAGCTTTTTAACGAAGCACCAAATCGATTTCCAAAGTGGTTGTACCATTTTACTTTCCCACCAACAGTGTATAAGATTTCCAGTCTCTCCACAACCTCGCCAACATTTATTATTTTGTGTTTTTTGGTTTAATGCTAGCCTTGTTGGGGTGAGATGATATCTCATTGTAGTTTGATTTTACAAATAATTCTTGATGCTTAATGAAAACTCCTCATTCCCATAGCACTAACATCAAAGAAAGAAGCACACGTCAACAGAATGAAACCTGGGTTATTCAGAAATTTTTTTAAGGATGAGGTAGTTTGGAAAGCTGAATATGCTGGCTACTAAGCTGGCGACTACAAGTGAGATTCGTGGAGGCTCACTAGACCCATTGTTTCCTCATTATAGATGACCCCAAAACCAGGGTAAAGGTTTCAACTTTGATAACTGTGTGCACCATGTGTCTCCTCCGTCACTATCAGACATGTCCCATAGCTTCCAACCTGCTCACAGGGACAGCAGTCCCATGGGTGACGAGTCATTACACCTGTCCAGACCCAGTCCCTTGAGAATCACTGCCCTGAAGAGTTTCAGTTGACAGATAATTGACCTCTCGGAAAGTGTCATATCACTAGAACAACATTAATTACAAAATAGGTTTGCCTTCTTGTATAATACAAACATGGCTTCATATAAAAAAAAAAAAAACTCAATACAGGAATGGCTTTTAATAAAACTGAGGGCTATTTAAAACACCCTATATAAATATTTCCCTAGATTAATCAGCACTTGATGTTTGCTTCTAAATTCATTTGTAAAATATATGTAAGTTTTTACCGTTCGATTATCTTTTAAAGCAGAAGGCATGTACAGATTCACAAGTACTATAGTAACAATGACAGAGATGGAGCAGAGGTAGAGTCCCAGACCCGGGGGAGGCCTCACAGCACTCTGTATGCACTGGGAACAAGGAGGCTGAAAACCCCGGACTGCTCCCTGCTGGTGTAAAATCATTTCTAAATGGCACCCCAGTACTAGGTGAGTATTAGCTATACCTTGTTAGTGTACTCCCTTATTAAAGAAAGTCCCATGAAACAAGGAGAGAAAGCACAAATAGTAGCAATGTTAATAATAAAACATTAATATAAATTCACTAACATCTGGAATGAACTAAAGCTTTACGTTCAAAGAATCATTTTTAGTACTTAAATCGGATCTTAACATTTGAGAATTTGGCCCACTGGGGATAAAATCTAAAACCACTCATCCACATCATGCTCTTAAGCCATTGAGCCAGTGTTCTCAGGCAAAGAAACTGGAAAGCTCTCCCAATGAGGGCATAGGAAAGCCACTGGCTAAGGGAAGGACTGTTTCTTCCCTGAGATGGAGTGAGCAACACAAAAGAGTCTACTCATGGAAACATAGACCAGACAGTACCAACTATTAATAATGAAGGTCTACTCAGAATAACACTCTAGGCTTTCAAATCAAATTGTGCATTTATTTCAATCAGGAAAAAAAAAGTGCATGAATTCTCAACTGTGCAAATGTCTATCAACTCTAAATCTTATTAGATGACAGACAAGTAATTGAATTTTCAGGGGGGAAAGCTAGAGGCTAAAAAATTTAGCCACCAATGACAAATATTTACATGGAAAGTTTTAAAAGTCTCCTAAACTGCTAGTTAGGGTAAGAGTTCTAGCTCCAGCTTTCCCACTCCTCAGCCGAATGCCCTGGACAAGTGCGAAAAGGAAGATGAGCTGGGTCTCCAGCAGCTGCTGCAACTCTGAAGAACCCCAACAATGGAAGAAATCACATTTCATTTCATTTACTGAATATTCTTAAAGCTTTCTCTCTTTAACAATCTTCTGTAACACCTAAGGAGGAAAAAGTATGTACAGATACAGACTGTGTATATATATCATATTATACATATGCACATATACTCTATTGTAGTTACTTGATTTTGTACTTAAATTGTAAAGAGAAGTAGCTGCAATAAATACCCATATATGCCAGGCCATCACAGAGAATAAACAAGTTTTTTTTTTTAATAATATTTTATTGTTTTGTTGGTGGAAGTGTACACAGCAAAACAGGTTCCCATTTAACAATTTCTACACATATTGTTCAGTGATACTGGTTACACTCTTCACACTGTATCAACATTCTCACTGTTTCCATTCTAGTTATTCCATTCCCATTAATCTAGTCTCAGAGCCCCTCAACCTTTTCATCTATGCTCTTGGTCTCAAATAGATGGTTTTTTAAGAGTACAGTGCTCAAGGGTGATATTCATTGCTTTATGGGCTAACCTGCTATTTAGCTAAAAGATGACTTGAGGGGATCGTTTCAGTTCAAGGCTTAAAGAATATCTCAGGGTAACAGTCTCAGGGATTCCTCCTATCTCAGTGGGTCCAGTAAGTCTTGTATTTTTTAAAATTTGAAGTTCTTTTCCACATTTTTATCCCTTTCTATCAGGATCCATCTATTGTGGTCCTGATCAGAACATTCAGTATTGGTAGCCAGGCATCATCTACTTCTTCAGGTGTCAAGGAAGAGGAGGCCCTGGTAGACTATTAGTCCTGTAGACTGGTTCCTTCTCTGAGTCTTGAGTTTCCTTCTTTCTCTTTTGCTCCAGATGAGTAGACACCAATAGTGGTATCTTAGATGGTAGCTTACAAGCTTTTAAGACTCCAGATGCTACTCACCAGACCAGGATGTAGAACATAAACTTTATGAACTATATATGCCAACTGACCGAGTTATCCCACGAGACTAAGACTCTAAGTCTTCAAATGAAGAAAACTGATGCCATGAGGTGATTGGTTATGTCTAAGAAGTATCAGTTTCTGTGAGCTTTATTTATTATACAGTATGCATATATATACACACATATATACACACACACATACATACACATGCACACACACACAAATAAGTTTAACATTGTTATATTTGTACAAATCTTTCCCCCTCCCAGCTCACCACCCACAACCAACTTCTAGCCTCTCCTCTGGAGGTAAGAGGTGAAAAGCTGCCATTTTAAAAGAGGTAGTAAAGATATCTGGTACCCTTGTATCTATTATTTATGATCTGCCATGTTTAAGAAGGGAAAGATTAGTCCAAAGGACTAACTGTCCACAGCTACCAAGGCCTCCACCGGACTGAATCCAGTACAGCTAGATGGTGCCCGGCTACCACCACTGACTGCTCTGACCAGGATCACAACAGAGGGTTCTGGACAGAGCTGGAGAAGGATGTACAGCATAATTCCAACTCTCAAAAAAAAAAGACCAGATTTACTGGTCTAAAGGAGACTGGAGAAACCCCGAGAGTATGGCCCCCAGACACCCTTTTAGCTCAGTGGTGAAGTTACCTCCAAGGTTCACTGTTCAGCCTGGGAGTGGACAGCCACGTAAAACCAAATGAGACTAACGAGGTACAGGAGTCCAGTGACAAGGGCCAGAAGGCAGAAGGGGACAAGGAAGCTGGTGATAGGGAACCCAAGGTTGAGTAAGGATATTGTTGTGTTGTGAGATTGTTAACTGTTGTCACAGGGCAACATTTGTAGTAACTGTTAAATAAGAAACTATTTTGTTCTGTAAGCCTTCATCTTAAGTGAGAATAACAGCACAATTGGAAGAGTGTAGTCAATGTCACTGAACTGTGCATGCAGAAATTTTTGAAATGGTGTATCTTTGGCTATGTGTATTTTCACCAAAAAAAAAAGGTTGAGAAGTTAGAGGGTTGATACGTTGTGGGGTTGTTAACCAATGTCATAAAACAACATGTGTACTACTGTTTCATGAGAAACTATTTGTTCTGTAAGCCTTCACCTGAAGTACAATAAAAAAAATTAAAAATAAAATAAAATAAAATAAACTATACCGAAGAGGAAAAAAAAAAAAAGAATCACTGTTCTTAATTGTACACTATCTCTACCAGCAGGCTAACTGCTTCCCTAACCCCCAAAATCTCTAGCTCACGTTGTTGTTTTTGTTGGGTGCTGTCGAATCCATTTCGACAAATAGCGACCCTATAGAGTACAGAGTAGAACTGGCCCATAGAGTTTCCTTGGTTGTAATCTTCATGGGAGCAGATCACCAGGTCTTTTCTCCTGCAGAGAGGCTGCTGGCTTCAAACTACCACCTTTCAGCTAACAGCCGACTTCTCAGCTAGCAGCCAAGTGCTTAACCACCAAGCTACCAGGGCTCTTTAGCCCCCTCATACATGGACACAAATCTACTACCCTTGGTCTCTAGTTTACACTGTCTTGACTGAAACTCCTTGAGAGCAAGGACCAGAAACTTTGCCTTGGACATTAAGAGGTGCCAATTTGAATTCAGGTTTTATCCCTACAATAGTTTTTTTAAGTTTCATATTTTTTTTCTTTACTGCTCTAGTTTAAGTGAAAGTTTACATTCCAAGTTAGTCTCTCATACAAAAATTTATACATACATTGTTATGTGACCCTAACTGCTCTACCTATACTGTGACAGCACACTCCTTCTTTCCACCTGATTTCCCGTGTCCATTTAACCCGCTCCTAACCCTCTCCGCCTTCTCATTCTACAATAAATTTTAAACTCCATCATCCATTTCTGTTATTTTAATTTTTCCCTAGAACATGGCATTTCTACTTTTGTAAGTGTTCCTTGTGAGATGTCTTTTAAACCTGATATTCTTCCAAAAGCAGAGGATAGTGGGGGTAAAAGTACTAACCAGAAGATAAAACAGTGCCCTTGCATTCACCTTTCATACCCTATGGCCAACTTTAGTTGATTTCTTCTGCAAATTCCTAGAAGCCACCTCTTTCTTTGTAGTAAGGTGAAGGGTACTCCAAGTTTAGGCACTGGAGTACCGCAAAGCCCGTCTACTTCTTGGTCCTTCTGACTGAGTCTGACCCATCCTATCTACCACTGTCAAATTCTGACACAGCACCTCCTACCTCAAAAAAATTCAATGCCTCTCCTTTGCCGACCCAACGAGGTCTTTATCACTCAATGCCCTACACAATTTGACTCCATTGTTCTAGCCTTCCCTGGTACCGTTCTCCTTCATGGGATCCGTGTTCAAACAGGTTTAGATGACATCGCACCTTACATTTTGCCTTTTCCAGTCTTTGTCTAGAGCCTTCTCTCAGTTTAAGATGGCCTCGTCCTGCTTTCTGCACACTGACTTTCCACCTATTCTTAAAAGCGCTCCTTCAATAGCACTTCCTACATTAAATCTTCCCAGAGCCAGAAGTGGTCTCTTTCTCTCCCCTAAACTCCTACAGCACTTTGCTTATACCTCTTTTCCTAGTACCAGCCCCTAATAATGCGGGTTCTAGTGTCTGAACGCCTCTCTCCCCGCATCAGATTGTATACTCAGAGCAGGACTGGGTCTCAGTCACCTTTGTGTTTCCTACAACAAAGTCTTCCACACACAAGCAACCAATAAACACGTTCCCCAATGTACACATAGGAAAAAGCTGTCTAGTCATAGAAGTCCCCTCCATAAAACATGTAACTCCTGGAGTTGAAAAAAGACACAAGACTGTTCTCCCACTAAAGAGCTGGCCACACTTGGAAAAGTAGTCAAGTAAACCCAAAGTCAGCTACACAGTGCTTTACAACTAAGCCGAATTGGTGAATGGCTACAAAGACTTAAAAAACAAAGACTGTACTCTTCAAAATGGTCAAGGTCGTGAAAAACAAGGAAAGCCTAAGAAACTGTTACAGAGAGAAGACAACTAAGAAGACATGACGGCTAAATACAATGTGGTATCCTGAATTGGATCCTGGAAGAGAAAAAGGACATTAGCAGAAAAACAAGTGAAATTCGAATAAAGTGGGGCTTAGTTAATAGTAATGTACCACAGTTAATTTATTCACTTTGACAACCTTACTTTTGTTATATAAAATGGCAACACTAGAGGAACTGGATGAAGGTTATAATGGAACTCTGTACTATTTTTGCAACTTTTCTGTATATCTAAAATTACTCCAAAATAAAAAGTTTATTAATTTGTAAAAACCCATGAAAAAGTTCACAAAATGTAACAATCTTTGATGGTTACCAGGGATGGGAGGGGTGGGGGGGGAATACTAAATAGGCAACAGATAAGTGGTATCTTGGGTGAAGGGTGAGACAGTACCCAATACAGGGGAAACCAGCACAACTTATACAAGGAAAGGTCATAGAAGCTCCATAGACACATCCAAACTCCCTGAGGGACTGAATTGGTGGGCAGAGGGCTGTGGGGACCATGGTCTCGGGGAACATCTAGCTAAATTGGCGTAACACAGTTTATAAAAACAATGTTCCGCATTCTACCTTAGTGAGTAGCGTCTGGGGTCTTAAAAGCCTGTGAGCAGCCATCTAAGATACTCCACTGGTCTCATCCCTTCGGGAGCAAGGGAGAATGAAGAGAACAGAATACAAGGAAAAGATTAGTCTGAAGGACTAATGGACCACAGCTACCAGGGCCTCCACCGGACTGAGTCCAGTACAGCTAGATGGTGCCCGGCTACCACCACTGACTGCTCTAACCAGGATCAACAACAGAGGGTTCTGGACAGAGCTGGAGAAGGATGTACAACAAAATTCTAACTCACAAAAAAAAGACCAGATTTAGTGGCCTAAACGGGACTGGAGAAACCCCGAGAGTATGGCCCCCAGACACCCTTTTAAGCTCAGTGGTGAAGTCATCTCCGAGGTTCACCGTTCAGTCTGGGAGTGTACATCCCCACAGAACCAAATGTGACTAATGAGGTACAGCAGTCCAGGGACAAGGGCCAGAAGGCAGAAGGGAACAAGGAAGCTGGTGATAGGGAATCCAAGGTTGAGTAAGGATAGTGTTGATGTGTTGTGAGGTTGTTAACCATAGTCACAGGGCAACATGTGTACTAACTGTTAAATGAGAAACTATTTTGTTCTGTAAGCCTTCATCTAAATTGAGAATAGCAGCACAACTGGAAGAGCATAGTCGATGTCACTGAACTGTGCATGTAGAAATTTTTGAAATGGTGTATCTTTGGCTATGTATATTTTCACCAAAAAAAAAAAGGTCGAGAAGGGAGAGGGTTGACATGTTGTGGGGTTGTTAACCAATGTCCTAAAACAATATGTGTACTACTGTTTCATGAGAAACTATTTGTTCTGTAAGCCTTCACCCGAAGTACAATAATAAAAAATTTTAAAAAATTAAAAGAAAAAAAAAAAAAGTTTGCCCAAGACTCTTAATTTACAGCATGCTCACAAATCCCCGAACAATGCCACACAATGGTGGCTGACCAATGGCACTGAAGCATTCCAAGAACTAAGATGGCTGCAACAGACTGAAGTAGATCACTGAAGCAAAACGGCTCAATGACATGACCCCAACCTCATCTGGTATAATAGCACACATGGAATCCTAGTATGCACAGAATAATAACCCCACAAAGTTCCACATCCTAATCCCCTGAACCTATAAATATTTTAGGTTACACAACAAAGGAGAATTAAGGTTACTAATCAGCATTATCCAGGTGGGCCCAGTGTAATCACAAGGTACTTAAAAGCTGAAGATGAGGCAGAAGAAAAGTCAGAGATATAACATTGCTGGCTTTGAAGACAGAGAAGAGATCACAGACCAAGGAATACAGACAGCCTCTGTTGTTACCTGCCGTTGAGTGGGTTCTGATTCATAGTGACCCTATGTACAAGAGAATGACACATCGCCCGTTCCTGCACCATCCTCACAATCCTTGCTATGTTTGAGTCCATTGTTGTAGCCACTGTGTTAATCCATCTCTTCGAGGGTCTTTCTCTTTTTGGCTCCCTCTACTTAACTAAGCATAATGTCCTTCTCTAGGGACTGGTGCCTCCTGATTAACATGTCCAAAATATGTGAGACAAAGTCTCACCATCCTCACTTCCAAAGAGCACTCTCTGGCTGTACTTCTTCCAAGAGACTTGCTCATTCTTCTGGCAGTCCACGGTATATTCAATATTCTTCACCAACACCATAATTCAAAGGCTTCAATTCCTCAGTCTTCCTTATTCATTGTCCAGCTTTCACATGCATAAGAGGCAAATGAAAATATCAGGGCTTGGGTCAGGCTCTAGAAGCTGGAAAAGGCAAAGAAAAGGAGTCTTCCTGGGAGTCTCCACAGACGGAGCCAGCCCAGTAAGCTCCAGGTCAGACTTCTAACCTAGAGAACTGTATGATAATAAATCCATATTGTTTTAAGCCACTAAATTTGTGGTAATTTGTTACAGCAGCAATAACACACCTAACGACAGCATTTTTGAAAAAAAGCAAGTGTTTCTCCAAATTCTGAGAGCATATGTTTTCCTTCCATCTTTTATAACCTTCCTTTGTTACTTCTGGAGCCATGGTGGCATGGTGATTAAGAGCTTGGCTACTAACCAAAGGTCAGCAGTTTGACTCCACCAGCCGCTCCTTGGAAACCTTATGGTAAGGCAGTTCTACTCTGTCCTGTAGGGTCACTTTGAGTTGGAACTGACTCAACAGCAATGTGGTTTTTTGTTTGTTTGTTTTTGTTACTTCTAAGAAGTTTTGGTGGTGCAGGGGTTAAGCACTCAGCTACTAACCAAAAGGCTGGCAGTTTGAAAGATGTGGCAGTCAGCTTCTGTAAAGATTACAGCCTTCACCTCCACCAGACTGAGTCCAGTACAGCTAGATGGTGCCCAGCTACCACCACTCACTGATCTGACACACA
>NW_004443989.1:12386456-12392277 GCF_000243295.1 Trichechus manatus latirostris
GAACGGAGAGGGTTGACATGTTGTGGGGTTGTTAACCAATGTCATAAAGCAACATGTGTACTACTGTTTAATGAGAAACTATTTGTTCTGTAAACCTTCACCTGACGTACAAGTAAAAAAAAAAAAACAGAGTACAGCCTTGGAAACCCTACAGGCAGTTGTACTTTATCCTATAGAGTCGCTATGAATCAGAATCAACTGACAGTAACAGGTTTGGGTTTTTGTTTCATTTTGTTACTTCTTTTTCCCATCTTCTACCTTCTATCCCCCATCTTCTTTGAACCAAAGTATTTGGAGGCTTGGAAGAAAGCTATTAGGGAAAAGAAAAAGGAGAGGTCATAGGCTAAATTCGAAGAGGTTTTCCCCCAATTTTCTCAAAATTCGTCGTATCATTACTCTTCACCTTAAGTATGCTTTTTCCAAAGCTTCAGCATAGTTTTTTCTTTAAAAAGGCCAGACATCTGAAGAGGACTCAAAATTCGTAGAATCAGATCTAATCACTTCACCAAAGAAAAACAGAAAGTTCGTATGTAAATCTCATTAAGGTTACATCTCCTGAAAGTTACTTAAGCTATGAGTGAAAGCACGTATCACTTTTCTAAGTTTCATATTAAAAGATAAAGGACACAATTCAAAGATTACTCTTCTCAATTGCCAGAAAAAAAATTCCTAAGAAAATGTTTTTGAGTTTTACTATACGTAACATAGTAAGCTCTAAACTAAAGAACTTCCAATTTTTAGATGGACTATTCTCAAAGTAATGAAAATACCTACATTGGTAACAAATATATTAGAGGGCAAAACATACAACTCTGCAAATAAAAAATTCACAAAGTCTAAAACTCCTTGAAATCAGAATCAAACATGGGCTTATAGGACACTTAGGTAAGTTACCAGTTTTCAACACATTTTTCAGACTCCTAGAGACTAGATTTTCTTCTTTGTGATCATCCAAACAGGTAAGATTTTTAATGTGAAATTCTGCCTGTCTTTTAATTAGCCGGACACTTCAGTAATTTAAAAAATAATAATAATTCTTTCAAGAATGTTGCTCTGGGGTTTTTTTGGTTTTTTTATTTTTATTTCCTGTTTTGCAGGATGTAAAACCACATTTAGAAACATGTTGCAAACTAACAAGGTTTAATTTCTTAATAGTAATAAGGTTCTTCATTGCTCCTCTCACTCTATTTAAGATAAATTCAAACACTGTAACTATAATGATCTCCAGTTTATATAAGACTCAAATAAATAGAAGTTATTGTCTTGAAATAGTTTCAGTAGGTTTTCTATTAATCTCAATTTTAATGAAATTTGTGTGCAATTCACCTTTTTCAGTTTTATATTAAAGCTATGTAAAAGAAGGTATCAGTTCTCAGCTCCTGGAACTCAAGCAATTAGAGACAATCAAGGCATAGAGTTTTAAAACACCCAGAATTAAATGAAAGTCTTTTTTGTTTACTTTGCTAGATATTGACTACAGTAGGAAAAAAGCCCATCCTAACTTTGGTCAAAAACCTCATGAACCCTATGCAATCTTCCTGTCATTTAGAAATAGTCATTATTCCAGGATATTAGCATTCTGGGTCCAATCTCTGAAAACTGCCACTGGAAAGAGGGGAAGAGTGGATAACTGCTATTAATGATGTAAGAAAAAAAGGTCTATCTGCTACATTTTGGATGAAAAAATAACTTCTGATATTTGAAATGTAGAACTTTAACCATTTCTAAAGATCACATTTTTTAGAGTTAAACGAGTACCCAGGGAGAAGGATTAAGAATTTTACTTAACCTTGACAAAAAAAATTTTGATCTAAGTGATCAAAAACATTTTGTGTTGAGAAAAGGGCAAGATTTTCGAATAATGAACAGGTGCACATTGGTTTCTTTACAAGTGGAAAAAGAGTGCCTACAGATTTTCAGGATAATAAATAATTCACTGCACAGATGCCAAGGGCAGACTGGAAACTTAGGTCTTGCCCTTAGCCAGACGGTTTAAGGACACTGTAACTCAGACAGCAATGCTGGCTCCACAGCACTCCCCTGATAGCAGCTTCAACCTTGGCCTTAAAGAAGAAAGAAGGAAAAACAGAGTGGGGAGGGTTGAAGGAGTAGGCAGCATGAAAGAAGGCTTATCCCATCAACAGAATATTCAGTCCATTCAGCCCTGGAAGAATCTTAGCCATAACAAATTAACAGATTTATTTTCACACTGAAAATCTACTTAACTATTTATTCCAGAACCAGCTTTAGAACTGTTAGATTTCTTAGATATAGAAGGATGTCTTTAAATATCTTCAACCACAACCAACCAACTCCCCTCAACCAATTTACCTCACCCCTTGCTATCCAAAAAAGGTAAAACAGTAAAGCCATACAAATCAACCTACTGTTACTAAACCAATAACTCAAGCTTCCAAGTTACACCCACAATTAGTCTTTTCAAAAGTAACTTCTTTTTTGCCAATTATATAACAGGTTCATTAGAGAAAATTTAGAAAACATAAACCTAAGTGGGGAAAAGTAACATATAATCCCACTTTGGTGTATTTCCCTCCAAATATATTATTATTTTGTAACTGAAATGCTACAACTCTCAAATGACTCCATTATCTTGGTAAACCATGTTCATGTTACATTGGCCAGAAATGCTCAAAGTTCTCCATGAAACACTTAAGTATCCTGAACAGCAGCAGCAACAAACTACACTCAGCCAAGCCTTCAATTTCAGCAAAGCCTTTACAATGTTGAAGCCTTTTTGGAAAGTATACGGAAATCAGAAGAAAAACTGCTTCCGGTCCTCTAATGTTGGCCTCAAAAAGCAGCAGTTCTACTAGAACTTTGCTTTCACAGAAAGTATTTTCTTCCCACAAAGACAACCTTCCCCTTTAGTTATTTTTCTTTACCTCTTGTTCTGTCTCAGTTTTGAAAGCCATGTCCCACACTTTGGCCTAAAATATAAAGGCAAACTTATGATAAAAACACATGGGAAAATGGCTGAAATTCACATAGCAGAATTTCTAGTCAATCAAATAAATGGAAGTTCATGATCCTGTTTCCCCTATCAAAATTACTTAAATACTTTCATATAGGCTTTAAACATAAATAAGCATGGCAACAATCCAATAAAAAAGTCATTTAAGGTTTACAGAGCAATAGATTAGATAACCTACAAAATGTCTTTCATTAAATATTTCTTGAGCAACTTCTATGACTTAGGGTGTCATGTCGTGGGCTGAGCCCTGGGTCCCTATCCTCATCAAGCTCAAAGCCCTTCTACCATGGAGAGCGAGCAGACATATATTTGTAAATTTTCATTGTGTTAAGTTCTCTGTTGATGAGACAAGGTATGGGGGGCCCACATTCCTTGGGAGTGGTGACTAAGAAGGCTAAGAGGAAGTAATATTTAACTAAGACCCAAAGGCCGAGTAGGAGTTATCTTGGAGTCGAGGGCTGAGGGAGTGTGGGAGGCCCTGGATGGATATGTGGCAGGCTAATAAGGCACGTGGCCAATGTAGCCAGTGTAAGGAGTTTCGAGGGAGAGTGACCAAGAATCAAAGCAGGGAACTACGCAGGGAGGGGAGTCATGCAAGGTCTCCCAGAGTTAGGCCAAGATAACCATTTGGGACTTTATCATAAAAATATTTATATTTCTACCATATATATAAAACACTATGTGGTCCAAAGGCAAACTACAAAGAAAACTTTAAATATGAAGGAGAGGAGTAGGACTTAAGATAAGCATATTAGAATAACAAAAACAGACATTTAAGTGTACTGCTGAGTCTAACTCTAGCTTAGAGATACCAGGAATAAGGTCCAGCAAACCAAAAACAGCCACTTAGTAACAGACACATCTTTATCAGAAGTTAAGCACAGTAGTTAAGGCACTCGGCTGCTAAGGAAAAGGTCAGTGGTTCAAACCCACCAACCACTCCGTGGGAGAAAAGATGAGGCAGTCTGCTTCCGTAAGGATTATAGCTTGGAAACCCTACCGGGTAGTTCTACTCTGTCCTTTAGGGTTGCTACGAGTCTGAATCAACTCAACAGTAACGGGTTATCTTACTATTAAAAGCAGCTCACCCATTACACTTACCATTTGAGGGATTAAGAGACTTATAAAGAGTAATGGACAGATCGAAACACTTATTTTGGCCACAAACGCAGATTATTCTCTGAACAAGCATTTACTGATAGTCTCTAATTATGTTATTTAATTGATGATGGGCTCATTGCCCATATGCAAAATACTCTCCTCTTATATTTGATGAAACGTAACCTTACAATGTCAAACCTACTTAAAAATCCAAGGCACACAAAGCTTCTTGAAAAATAGTCTCAAATACAAATAGCATAGTTTCTTTAACTAAATTTGTAGAAAATCCTATTTGTCACTGCATCAACACTATAATTACAGCTAACATGAAAGCCACTAGTCTTAAGCAGTTCATCTAGTTTAGTGAGAGGCAGTGTGATCAACACGGCTGTGTAAGAGGGTCTAGAGACAAACATCTGACAGAGGCACTGCAGTTAGAAGGTGGACAAAACAATCAGAACTGCAAATGAAGAATTCAAGACTGTGACGCCTTTAAGAACAAACTTCTCAAAGTTTCAGGTTTGAGTCAAATTTAGAAATATCTTTTGGGTAGCTTTTCACTCAACTAAATCAAGACGCATGCACAAAGAACAGAGGAAAATGTCTTAGCAACTTGGTCTTTGTTCCCTCCCATTCCATTCCATTCAGAATGGCCGGCCTATCAAATGAGATCCTGCTCTTAAGCGTGAAAACACCAGAAAGAGAAGAACAACAGCTGAATGGAGGGTGGGGGAGGAAACACCAACTATATGGAGATCCAATTCAAGGTTCACAATCAAAGTTGAGCAACATATTTAGCCTTTTTTTTTAAACTACAGTTGCAAAGTAGTATCAGAGTACTTATGCAATCATTCTCAAAAGACACAAACAGAACTCCAGGTCTTCCAGAACAGTCAACATTTAGTAAGAGAAATCAAGGTCCCAAAGGCAGCAAATAAATAGTCTCAGGGTCTCTGGTTTAGAACTATCCAAGTTATGCCATTGACTGGGTTTACACTAACCAAAAATAGTAACTATTTCAATGGCACGTTTTCCACTAGTAATATCATCTTACATAGTTCTGCTGAATACTTCTCATTACGCCTCCAAAAAAACCAAAATATTCTAAGTTTTGCAGTTAAACAATTGTGCACTCCTATTCCTCAGTTGAAAAGGAGTGTTAAGGATATTGCTCAAATCACTGCAGACTCACCAGATTTTTGTTTAAGAAAGGCTGAAACCCGATTTCCCCTCCAAAAAATTTGCAAAACCATCCTGTTCTTGCAAATGGATATAAAATTGTTCTCCTAACCTGAGAAAAACCACGCATCTAAGCAAGCTACATCTTAACTGTTATAAAGAAAAAGGTTTTCAAGGGTAGGGCCCTCTCAGCCCTGCTTAATCTTTCACAGTCTCTTCTAACACTCTTTGGAAGCTGGTATACAAATCTGGTTTTCCAAAAACACAACAGAAGCAGAAACCTTAAAGGTGCACCAGGAAGAGCAGGCCTCGAGGAAAATTAAGACTCCCCCCAAAATGAAACAAGATGCACGATTTAAACACACCCCAATCCCTCTTTGAGAGGGAACCGAATCCATGTGGCAGGGCCAGCCCTACACAGGCACACTCAAACACACTCAGACACACATACAGCTACCGCCCTGCCAGGGGATGATGAAATGAGGAACGGAAATTAACATTTCAGGCAACGTCTCACATTGTTCCTTGAGGCCAAGGGCTGCTGTTGCA
>NW_004443989.1:12393310-12504046 GCF_000243295.1 Trichechus manatus latirostris
CCCATTGGCCCGCCGTATCCGCCACCGCCATTGGTCCGCCCCGGCAGAGCATCAGAGCCTGTGTACGTCATGGCGTCGGGGAGGAAGTGCCCTAACGCGGGTGAAGGGGCGAGAGGGAGAGTGACAGCTTCTATGCAGACCTGGGGCGGGACTACAAGCACGTCCCGGCAAGGATTGGTCTCGGCCGTGCGTAAAGGCGCACGGGGCGCTGGGTAATCAACAACCGGATTGGCGACCTGCATTGTGAAGGGGGCGGGTCTTTCGTTCTCGGAGATGACGATTGGTCTTTCCAAGTGACAGACGCGAAGAGGAGGAGAACGGTCGAGAAACAAGGTCTGATATTGAAAGTTCTGGCGGATAGTGTCGGGCGTCTGTACCGGATCTCCCACTCAATGTGGAGCCATCGCCTCTCGCCCGCCATCCGTCTTCTTGGGCCAGGTCTGCCGGGCCTCCAGCGGCGCGGTTGCGGCGGCGCTGACCGGCAGACGGGCTAAGGGCCCCCCCGGCATCGGGCTCGCGGAGTGTGGCCGCCCTAGGTCCGGCGCCGCGCGGCGGCGGGCTTGCAGACGGGGCTAGGGAGAGCCGTGTCCACGGTGAGACTTTTGACTTGATTCCCAGTTGGATATCTTCAGGAGGGACGTGGGCTCTTGGATGATAGAAACCATGGGTGGTAGGGAAGAGGTGGAGAAGAGAGAAGACGAGCTCCGCCGTGTGCTCTGCTGGTCCAGGTCTCAGGCGCCTGTGGAGAACGAATGCTGCTTTGGTGGCCTCGGAGGGCGGTTCGCAGCCGTCCTTGACTCTCACCGGTGTTTGGGTGACTCACCCAATCCCGCTCAGTTTCAGTTTTCCACATTATTAATACAAGATGTTGTGAGAACTGAACCGTGCACGTAAACCTTCCGCTTCGCTGTTGACAGTGACATTCAGCAAGACAGGTCACAGCTGGTCATGTCTGGAGAACTTCGGCTCTCGAAAGCTTCCCAAAAATCTATGAGGGCTTCTCGGTGTTTATCTAATGTAATAAGAAGGTAAAGTACTGTTGCGAATCAAAGCCATAGTGGTCTTTTATTTCACTATTTAGTTACACAAGACGTGGAAAAGTTGGATGAGCATTTGTGCGGTGCTTATGGTTTGCCAATTTGAGCTAAAATGAAATGAATCAAGTCTCCGGTTAGTCAAGGTCCTCTTATAAATGCATCCGTGTACTTGTCCAGGAGAACTAAAACAGAAAAACTAATGAGTACAAACGATGCTGTTTTGATTTTTCACCCTGTATTTTGCTGGGCTCTAATAAAAAATATTTACACAGTTCAAACTATGAAATCATAGAATCAAAAACTCCAGAGTGGACATGACCTTAAAGGTCACCTTTCCCACTTAGGCAGTACTGGTTCAGAGGTCGCTCTTGTTATAATGCCCCTGTTCAAATCTCACAGCCCAGCTGCTGACTCACTGTCAGCTATAATTCACTTCTTAAACTCTCAGTTTCTTTACCAATAATATAGAAACAGCAAATAGCACCTCTCACATAGAGTCCCCAGGAAGATTGACTGAGAAGCAGCCCCACGTGTTGATATGCATTGATGAAAAGATAAGCCAAGCCAGGGTTCCCATGTTTGCCTCATTTTAAGAATTACCTAGTAAAATTAAAATTGATAAAATCCAATCCCAGACACCACCCTGTTGGGGTGATCTAGTTGGGGATGGTATAAGAAGTTTTCCCTGAGATACTGATATTTGAGCTGCTGCCAGAAAGTTAAGAAAGAGTTAAGTGGGTAATATGTGGGGAGAACATTCTAGGACTGTGCTGTTCAGTAAGGTAGCCCCTAGCCCCATATGACTATTGAGCACTTGAAATGTGGCTGAGATGTGCTGTAAATATAAAATACACACTGGATTTTGAAGACATGAGTGGTTGTTGAGCAGTAGTAACTGGTTGGAACTGAGATGTGGTATAAGTGTAAAATACCAGATTTCAAAGACTTAGTATTAAAAAAAGAAGGTAAAATATCTCATGAATAATTTTTTTAATTACATATTAAAATGATAATTCGGATATGTTGTTAAATAAAACATAGTATTAAAGTTGTGTTCTTCTTTTCAATTGTGGCTCCTAGAAACTTTCCACACATGGCTCAGGTTCTGTCTCTGCTGGACAGCCCTAGCCAAGTGTCCCTAAGGTGATGGAGGGAAGCACATTGGCTTGAGGGACCAGCATTCATTCTTTCATTCAACAGATACTTGAAGCATTTTAAATGCTTACTATTTCCCTGGCATCACTAAGCCCTGTATTGAATACAGGGTAACAGGCAGGAACAGTCCCTGGGTGGTACAAATGGTTAACACACTCGGCTGCTAACCAAAAGGTTGGAGGTTCAAGTCCACCCAAAGGCACCTCAGAAGAAAGGCCTGGTGATCTACTTCCAAAAAATCAGCCACTGAAAAACCTATGGAGCACAGTTCTACTTTGACACACATGGGGTTGCCAGGAGTCAGAATTGACTCCACAGCTACTTTTTTTAGGGGGAAGTGATAGACGTGCTATTTTATATACATTGATGGGGTAGTAACATGAATGGAGGGAAGTGCATTCCACAGGGAGTGGGGAGTGAATTCCAAGGCCCTGAGGTGAGGAGTGGGGGGGAGCTCCAGGAACAAAGAGCAAAGTAGGAGCAGATGGAATCCAGGAGGTGTCCTGTGAGGGCTCCTGGGCCAGATTCTGCAGCCATTATGGCCAGGGTAAAGAGTTGAGATTGTATCCTGAGTGAAAAAGTGAGCCCTCGGACAGCCACAGGAAGATGAATGATTGCCTTACAATTCTGAAGGATTGCTCGGGAGATGGCAATGGCGTCTGAAGTGAAACATGGTACATTCCAGATATGTTTGAAAATAGAGCCACTGTGAGAGAGGGGAGGGTCTAGGACAAAGTGGGCATTGACTGAAAGGTACAGGTTTGGGTTAAAAAATCAGGAGTTTCATTTTGTACAGTTGAGATGCCTCTTGGTCCTCCAGGGTGCGTGACAGGTGGGGACAGGGACCTAGGGGAGCAACAGCTGGAGAGATGGCCAGGCCAGGCGAGACCTTGGGCACATGAGTGATTCCCATCTTAACCCAAAGCAGTGGGGAGCCAGCAGAGGATTTTAAATGGGGGGGGGGGATATGACCAGATTCCAGTTTTAAAACATCACACTTGGAGCAGTGTGAAGGGCACGAGGATGATGAGCAACCAGGTGGGAAGCTGTTCCAGAGTAAAGAGAAGGGACAGGAGGAACAGATGAGGAAGAAGTTAATTCAGTAAAGGCTGAGAGGTAAAGTAAGGGTCAGTAGGAAACACAGCGCCCGCTGGGGCCATGGGGCAAGACAGGAGGGGCCACCTGCTTTGCCACTGAAGGCTACCAGGGAGCCTAGCCTTGCCATATCTTGAAACTCTTCAGTAGAAACTGGAAATTAGTTTTTGTAGGCCATTCCAGTAATGGCAACCGATATTTAAAACACTGTGTGGGCCAAACGAAACACATCAGATCTACAAACTCCTGCAAAACAGTTACCTTGGCCCCATCCCTAGAGATTCTGATTCAGTAGATGTGGAGTGACAGCCAGAGTGTGGGGTTTTTAAACAGCACCTAGTGTGGTCCCAGAGCCCTGCTTTTGAAAACACTCTCAAGTCATCTTGTACCTCCAGAGTGATCTTCAGCCTCCCGGGAAGGCCTGGCCTTTACAATGCCTGTTATTGGACAACCATTCCATTACTACTCCACACTGTGCTTATTACAGTCCACCCCACCCCTCCCTTCACCTCTCCTGAATCCATTCTGCAAACATCTGCTCAGGGCCTCCTATCTGCCAGGCACTGATCAAAGAGTTGTGGATTTAGCTGTGAGCAAAAACAAGTCCCCGCCAAAGGCACTTACATTCCAGTGGGCTTCTCTGTTCTTTGGAGCCAAAAGAAGCTAATTGCTAACTAAACATGAGCCGCATGTGACTCGAGAGAAGTCCAGCACTGTTGTATGTAACTGAGCTCTTGAATGTGTCTCCAGCCTCTCTGACGCCCTCGCAAGTTTCATGGGCCACACTGGAGTGAGGACACCCAAGGAAGTGGTCACCCTTCAAGGTTCATAATAATACTAAGCAGTTATTTGTCTTTTGTGGGCTCATTCTCATGAGCGTACAGTGGAGTTGTCCAGAGGTGGTATGTTGTGTGATGATGTCTGACAGCTGAGGAGTGTGTGCTGATGAGTTCTTGTGTTTTTAACATTTCTGTTTCAATATTAACATGGCAAATACCAATATATATAACCCACATAAACAAAGCTCTTTAGGCTCCTTGGTAATTATTAAGAGTTTAAAGAGGGTGTTATGGACTGAATTTTGTCCCCAAAAAAATATGTTGTAAATCCTGATCTCTATGCCTGTGTTAGTTAAAATCCCATTTGGGAATGGGTTGTCTTTGTTATGTTAATGAAGCAGTATTAGTGTAAGATGTGTCTTGAGTCAATCTTTTCTGAGATATAAAAGAGATTAAACAAGCAAAGGAGAGAAGCAGAGATGGGGGAAGATTGATGCCAAGCCTCTTGGAGATCACCAAAGAACCAGAACACAAGCTGAAAAGACAAGGACCTTCCCCCAGAGCTGACAGAGAAAGCCTTCTCTCTCTGCAGAAGGAGGGGGCTTACCCAGTAGTAAAGGCACCCTGAATTCAAACTTCTAGCCTTCTAAACTAGGAGAAAATAAACTTCTGTTTGTTAAAGCCATACACTTGTAGTATTTCTGTTATAGCAGCGCTGGATAACTAAGACAGAAGGCCTGAGACCAAAAGGCTTGTGAGCCACTGGCTGAGATGAACCGTCTGGCATGGAATGGATGTTGCAGAGAAAACCATGGTGTCTCTTTACACATGGGAATGTGCAGCTGTTAATGTGGCAGCACAGAATCAATGAAGGAAATTGTTAAGTACCAATTATGCCAGGGTCAAACCCCAACTAACATGAATATATTCTTTAAATTATGCCTAATCTGGATTTAATAAATAATAAAATCGCATCATAGACTCTGAATTGGGCTTGAACTCGGTTTTCCTGTACACAAAGCCACATGATCACTCCCTGTGTCAGATAGCAGTTAAGAGCATACACGCTGGAGCCAGTGGAGCCTAGCTTCAGTCCTGCCCTTACTAACTGGGTGACCTTGGGCAAGGCCTCTCAGTGCCTGTGTCCTTTGTAATGGGTCTAATGATAACACCTACCCAGTACGATTCTTGTGAAGATTAACACATCCAAAGTGGCCAGAATAGTGCTTGGCATACACAGTAGACATGATCTAAATGTTAACTGTTATAAAACAAAGTAAATACCTAAATTAACGCTGTGTCATTTATTCCAGCAGTTACTATCCTACAACACTTTGATTATTGAATGTTTAGTGAGAGACCACTATGTCCAGAGTGTGGTGCTAGGCATTGCAGCTACAATGAGCATAAGGGACAGAGGCACAAGTCACAGGCTCTGGTAGTTTGGTGGGTGTTCTGAGGAATGGGCTACAGAGCCCTTAGGCTTGAAGACTGAGTATATCAGTAGACAGGAAAGTGAGTAGAAGGCAACTCAAAAGGAAGTGGGGTGGTTCCATTTAGTAGGAACAGAGGGAGTTTAGGGGGAAACAGTAAAAGGCAGTGTGCAAACAGACCATGGCCTTACACACCTGTACGTGGCAAGAAGTAGAGCCCCACTGGCACGTGAGACCTTTGGTGAGGGTTTGTTTGAGGAGTGAGGAAGCCCAGAAATTCACCATGTGCCAGGGCCTAGTGCAGGAACCCAGCATGTCACTTAGCTTTCCAGGACCCAGCAGGCACAGTCGCAGTCTGAGAACTGCCAAGACCTTCTTTCTTCATGGGGCTTCTAGGTGGGAGAGGCATGTTTAAAGTGTGCACATACCCTTCACAACATGCTAACACAATAGTGGGGACAGAGGAGGTGGCCAGTGTTACATGAATTAATAGATTTTGTCATTGAAACCCAGTTTTATTTTGCAGCTTTAAAAAGTTCAGAAATGTTGAAACGATAACATTTATGATTTTGGGGGGATATATTGGGTTAAAAGAGCCCTGGTGGCACAGTGATTAAGCACTGGGATGCCAGCTGAAAGGTAGCGCTTCAAACCCACTAGCCACTCCACAGGAGAAAGATGTAGCAGTCTGCTTATGTAAAGATTACAGCCTTGGAAACCCTGTGGGGCAGTTCTGCTCAGTCCTATACGGTTGCTATGAGTTGGAATTGACTCAATGGCAACAGGTTTATATTGGGTTAAATAAAATAATAAAATATATTATCAAGATTTTTTTTAAGTATTCAGATAAGGTAAGGATTTCATTTGAGTTAAATATAGAAATGCTACTGGGCTGTTCTTGTATTTTAGTTTTACATTAAACCCATTGCCGTTTTACATTACTGTAATCATCTTTAAGTTATCCTAGGCACAATAGACACACTGTGCAGTGAGGCCAGGGCTCCTCCAGGCTCTAGGGAGCAACTGTGCTCTCCACCCCGAGACTGTCCAAGACAGTGGCTTCAGTTCTTCTCTTTTACCAATACAGATCTATTGTAAAAATAATCTATAGGATTGGTTTTATGTTGTTTATTCTGTTTACAAAACTGTAACCTCCTACAGGAGTGCCTTAGGGCCCAAGTAACAAACTGTCAATCTAAATGAAACTTAATAACAGCAGAGATGGAAATGGCAAAACCCAAGTGGCATGCTTTGGTTTGAGGTATACGAATTTGGTGTGAGGTAGTCCCCAGTTTACAACATATTTGAGTTACTATGAACTGCACTACGACTGTCTTTTTTGTTCTGTACATCTTATCGTTAGTAATTATGTACTACATACCATATTGCAGTGTGTAATTTGCTGATGTTATCAGTCAGATGTTCACTTACAGCTGTTTATATGTAATGTTGCCAACCTCCAAAGCCAAATAAAGATTGGATTTATAAATACTGATAATAAAAGGCAATAATAATGAAAACTAAAAAAAAAAAAAAAAAGGTATTTGACTTACGTCAGAATCAACTTACGAGTCATTGGAACTGAACCCTGTTGTAAATCGGGGACTACCTGTATATAAAACCAGATTATCCTCCTATCTCCAAATAATCTCAAATGTTGTCCAACCAGAGCTGACCATAAGTTCTGGAGATACAGGCTCCTCTGGGGTAGACACCCTGTGTGAGCACCCACAGAATAAACCAAACCAAACCCATTGCTGTTGAGTCGATTCCAACTTATAGCAACCCTATAGCACATCTATTTTTCCAGTGATCCAAGGAGCGGGCCTTAAGAAGGTACAGTTCAAACTATATGTAGAAGTGACTGGCTCTTCTGTCAAATCACAATGAAAAGGAAGTAGTGCAAACGAATCTGCCTTAGGACTCTCATGTCCAGCCTTTGCTTCATCTATTCTCTGTGTGGGCCTTGTTCTTTTCACCCACCGATAGCTTTCTTTGTGGGTGGAAAAGATGGCTTAATAGCACCTTCCATGATTCATCCTTCTAGCTCCATGACCCAAAAGGTAAGGTCCCTTCTTAATTGGTTTGGCTTCCCCATTTATGAACCGATCAGTGTGATGAGATTACTGATGGGCTGGGTCTGGGCTGTGATCATCTGTTAGAAGGAGTAAAGAACTGAGGGGATGGGTCTTGCTAATCAGATCAAAACAACAGTTACCTTCTATAATCAGCAGCCTCTAATATGGCCCCCAATGATCCCCGCTCCCTGGTATTCATACCCTCAGTTAGTCCCTCCCATATCGTACCAGGGTTGGTCTCAGTGACTAATAGCATATGACATAAGTGATGACACATTACTTCTGAGATTAGGTTATAAAGGACTGCAGCTCTCATCTGGGCCTCTGGCTCCTTCTCTCTGATCACTGGCTTTGGGAAAGCCATCTGCCATGTCATGTGAGCAGCCCTATGGGAAGGCCCACGTGCTGAGGAACTGAGGTCTCCTGCCAACAGCCGTGGAAGTGGATCGTCCAACTTCAGTCAAGCTCCAAATGACTGCAACCTTGTGAGAGACCCTGAGCCAGAACTACCTAGTTAAGCTGTTCCTGGTTTCTCGACCCTTAAGAACTGTGAGATAAATATTTGTGGTTTTAACTTGCTGAGTTTTGGGGTAATCTGTTACATAGCAATTGGTAACTAATACATTCAACAAAACAAGTGGCTAAATGAATGAATTTGGTATGTATTGTCGGAGCTACGGGAGTTAATGTTACATAGAAAGGACACAGACCTTGATCTTTCAAGGTCTCTCTTAAATATCTGTCCAAAATCCCAAACACAACAGTTTTCAGAAACATTGAGGGATCCATACTTATTTAGTCATGCTCAGATTCTTGTATGGATTCTTTACTTGTAGAATTGGACCTTTCATCCTTTCAAGAACAAAATCTGTGATTACAAAACCTTCTTGCACATGTAATGAGCAGACCCCAGTTAATAAGTGATATGAGAAGAAATTATTTCCAAAGAAAGATTTTTAGTTCAGGAACAGAACTTATCAAAATTTGAAGACATAAATAGTTCATTCAAACATCCCACAAGGTAACATTTTATATAAAAGACATCCTAATATTACCCAAATACCTGGTTGTAGACCAGGCCATCCTAAACTCCATGACTTAGCTTCAGCAGGATGAGCTCACTAACATTATGGCTGTAGTAATTACACTGAGCAACAATCCATGGGCTGCAAAGGCCAGAGTAAGTGTGTAAGTAACCATGCTTAAAAAAAAAAAGTTTAGAATTTTAGTTGCTGCCAAATGTGGGATGAAGCCAATAATTATTTGCTCAGACATGAATAAGGAAGCCTAGATCTCAAAACCAAAAAAGATTTAAAACACCAATGGAGCTTTCAAGACCAGCTTACCTGAAGTGCCTCAGCTGACAGGAACAGGAAGGAACAAGAGGTCAGGATTCCTGTGTACTAACATGAAATAGAGGGCGGAGTTCAAGGGACAGGATGGGGACAGATGTGCTCTCTACCCATATCCCCTTTCCACAGCCCAGGTGAAAAGGGCAGCCCTGCGGTGCCATGCTGTCTACCTGCTGATGCCTCCCTCTGCTGATGGAATCGAGAGTGGCACCTGGCCTCACAGTAGCAGCCCAGAGACCTCAGGCATGTCCTGACGCAAACTAGCGAGTTCACCATCAGATGGCCTCCCCCAGACATTAGGTAACAAGGTTAAAGGGAGACACACGGAAATGTGCTGATGAACATACAGAGTTCAGAGAGCTGAGGAAAGGTAATGAGGAAGTACAAAAGAGTAAACAGAAGTTATAAAGTGGAGAAAAGACAAAGATGGAGGCTGAAGGAAATGCTAAGAGGAAAGTAAAGCCAGTATCTTGGTGGGAGATGAACCCCTCTGAAGCGAGGCCTGAGGGCAAAGAAAGACTTCCTGACCAGCTCTCCTATAGATCCTTCTCTTCTTGGGTCCAGGTTCCAGGCACCTGAGTCCTTAAATGAAATACCTATTGCCCAAGGCTACTTGCTCCCTGCAGTACAGGGATGAGACTGAAGCATGTAGCAGGATCAGGGGCATGCCTCTCACTCCAGGGCCTGGTTTGGGCCATGGTATGCAGCCAACCTTCAATGTATAGCTGTTGAAGAAATAAATTGGAGCAAATGAATCAATAGTCTGTTTTCCTAGAGCCTAGTTTCCCATGACATCCTAGTAATAACTCCTGAGGTGGATGGCTTCCCAGTTCACTAGTTGCTTTCACAGACATTTATTGCATTTTATCTTTACAACAGCAGCCTTGTGAGAAACTCAAGGATGATATTAGCATCATTTCACAGGTAATTATTATTCCCATTTTACTGATGAGAAAATTGAGGCTTGGCGAAGTTAATAACTTGCTCAAGGTCATGTGGCTAAAGACAGAACTCAGCATTCTTTCCCCAGAGGCTGGCCTCTTGCCATCACCCAGCACTGCTGTCAACCAAATCCCCAGAGTCAAAAAGGCTACACCAAAACAATTTTATTTCAGACAATATTACCAGTAGGATTGGTTAACCCTTTATCAATACTCTTCCCAAGCACATTCAAATTTTTTAGATGACTTGAGTCACAAATCATCTGAATTGGGGGATGAGGGAATACACAGGCATGAAAGGGAGGCTTGGTCACTTCCTACCAGGGTTCTGTTGCACAAGCTTCAATAGTGTACAAGAAACTACTCTCAGAAGTTTGGTTATAGTCATAGGACAAGGGTGGGGAGTAAGGGCAGGACACATTGAGCTCACAGGCAGAAAGTAGGCAGGACAATGACCTGACCCAGAAACAATAGTGGAGGAGGGAACAAAAAGGATGGATTGATTGTTAAGGAAGATTGTAAAAACGACATGAGAAACAAAAGGAAAGGCAGTTTATTGGGGTAAATTAGTGGTTGCCCTCAACTTAGGGGGCTGGTCTCTCCACAAACCACTGGAACACCTCCCCAACCATAGATAAATGCCTCTCAAAAGTGCACAGGCTACTGGCCAGCTGAGGATCAAATTAGGACAGTTAAAACATTTCCCCAAATCTTTCTAGTTTGGGGGGCACAGGGTGGAAAGGACATGTTACTCTTTTGTTCTTGTAATCTGTAAGGTATGAAGGTGGAGAGTGTAGGCTGAAAAACCAGTCAGACCAGCTCTGAAACTCTGTGCCATCACTTCTTAGCTGTGACCTTGGACAAGTTACTTTCAATTTTTTGGAGTCTCAGTTTCCTCATCTGTAGAGAAATTAAAAGTATTTCCTTCACAGAGTTGTGAATATTAAATGAGAAAATCTGTACAAAGTGTTTGACACAAAACCAGGTACTAGTTAGTACTTGGTAATATTAGTTATTGTTATAATTTTTCATTGTGAGGAATTTGGGGGATATAAAAAGCACAGAAACCCACCTAAATCATCATAATCCTACCTGTGTAACATATATCCTTCTAGTCTTTTGTCTTTTCTATTCAATGCGCTTTTCAGATCTAAGCAATCAGCAGTCAGAGAGCTAAGCAAATTAAGGTAGAAGTGGAATAGAACTAAGAAAGGTTTGGGAACAAGAGGCCTCTAGAAATTTCAGGCAGCCAGGGAGGGGGAACCCAGAGTTACCTTCATGCTGCTGCACTTGGTAGACTTGCACTTCAAAACACCCAGAAGGGAGCCTTCCTGAGCAGAGCAAGAAGGTAACAGACCATGAAATAAAATAACAGATCCCTTCTCCCTCATTTTTTGATACAGTGCCTCATTCCCCATGAACAGACTTGTGGGTCTCATGGGCCATAGTCCTGGCTGGGCTCAGTCATTGATTACTCTGGCTTCCAGAAATGAGTCAGCTCACCAGTTTTGCCTCTCAGAGAAAATAATTAAAATGTTCTGAGAAAATCGTTCTCTCTCCCAATTTAAAGATCTATAGAAGGAATATTCCAGACTCCTATCCCAGTCATGAAGTGCTTAATTACCTTCCTTTCAAAACGTTGTTTCTCTTAAACCCTTCCTGCTGCAGGTTGAGCACCCTTTTTTTTTTGGGGGGGGGACTGTCATGAAGGAAAATAACTCACCTTTCTGTCTATTAGAGCATGTATGTTTATGCTCATCAGCCCTTAGGCCAATAAATGACAGCGTTAACTCGATTTGTCAACTGACTTCTGACTCTGAAAGGGTTCTCAGGGCAGTCCCCTTCGCCTATCTCCCTCCTGAGATCGGGAACCCAGGTCTGGGTGGAGTACTTTTTAGTACTACTACTCAAATTAAGAATGGGTTGTCTTTGTTCCATGATGCGTAATTATGCTGCTGTTTGAATCAGCAAGTGCTCCACTCGGACCTGCGCGCTTTCCCTCATTTGTGCACGTTTTCCTTGGATTATTACACACAATTTGCTCTGGTAAAAACTGTCCCCCACCCACTGGGCGCCTAAGAAATTCTTCTAAAGCAGCCAGGTGATCCTTTTCAGTCCGAGTTCTGCTACAAGTGCTAGTAAGACGTGAAATGCCCCAAATTAGTAAATCTGAGGGAACCAAAACCAAAACACACTCCATTTAAGCAGGTCGATGTTAAAAACGTACAGCCAACCCAACCATCCACTCGCCAGGTCCTGGAAACAGGCTTAAACTGGAAATAAGATGGAGTTTTCTTTGATAAAGCCCTAAGAAACCCACCCCCTTCTTCCAGCGTGCGCGGGAGTCCTGGGCAGGGGACGAGAGGGAAACCCGGCCGCGGCATGGCGGGCCGCAAAAACCTGACAGGCGACAAGACACGCCCACAGCGCCGGACCGCCCGCCATTTCTTTCCGCGGTTACGCGACGGCATCTGCGCCCGGCGACGGCGCCTGCCAGGCTCGCTGTTGTACTCCCGGCGCTCGGCACGTTGTAGGACCTCAATAAATGGTTAGGGAACCCGAATGGGATTAGAAGCTGCAGCAAAGCAAGGTGGCCCACTACCGCCATCGCGCGCCCTGGGAAAGCCGAAACGGCTGCGGAAGGAGAAGTGCGTTGCGAGAACGGAGCTTTTTGGAGGCCAGACCGCGCAGGCGCGTTGACGCCCCAACCGCGCAGGCGTCCCTGAGGCCTCCACGAGTAGCCGCGGTGGCCGGGCTAAGATGGCAGCCGTGCTGCTGTTGCTGCGTGCCCTCCGCCAGGGCCGGCGCTTGGGGCCTGGGTGGTTGCGGAGCCCAGGCTCGGGCCGGAGCCCAGGCCTCTTCGCCAGGGTCGGGAGGAGGCGGCCATACGTCACTCAGGGGCCTCCGGGGGGTCTCGCCGGGGCCGGAGGCCGAGCCCTGCAGGTAATCCCTTGGCCTGTCCGGTCTCCTGGGCTCGTAGTGGGCTGGGGTCCCAGGCCGCCAAGCGCCCCGCGGGGTACTTGGTTGCCACACAGATGCCCTGGGCACCCGGTGTGGGAGCTCGGCTGCCTTCGCCCGATCCTCGGGCTGCTCTGCTCCTGCAGGACGCCCTGGACTTTGTTTTCGGAGGGCTTGTGTTTTCTAATTGGATGTTGGAAGTTTTACTTCAAAACAGCGCATCTCAGCGGTGTGGAGTAATTGAAACGCGGGCGTCTAGCCGGGCAGGACAGACCCGGAAGAGGCAGGGCTCGATCGCACAGCCCTCCACATGGGTCTTCCCAACCCTTACACTTTGTAGGGATATTTTCCCCCTCTCTTCCTGCCGTTTTGCAGTTGAATCCAGTAAGAGCGTCACTGTTTTCTAGCAGAGAATTATTTTACAGTTGGCTCTTACAGATCGGGCTTCAGGGTGAATTCCAACACCTTCCAAATGGTAGTTTGCTATTGCTTTAAATGGGCTGTCAGGAAGTTTTTTGCATGAGCAGAATATCATGTAGCTGTATTTTATTTTTGTAATGTGGTTTGACATGTTATGGGTCTTCATTTATTACCGATTTATTCAGCACCTCCCATGTGGAGATGCCCCTTGTTCCGCTAAGACTGTTGTTAACTGACTTCAAGTCTGCTTCAGACTCATGGCAACCCCAGGCACAACAGAATAAAGAATGAAACTGGAATCTTCTTTCCTGAGTCACCACAGTGCCTGCTGAAAGAGATCATGAACAAAACAGCCATGATGGAGGAGAACAGTTTATGCATCCAGTTAATAACACTGGTTTATGTCACCAGGTTTCATTTGGCTACCAACACTGAGTGCTCAACTAGTTACTGTCAGATACAATGTTGAGTCTCTGATATGACACCATAACCCAAAGGGGACCAGCGGACAATCTACTTATGTGGCCCGCAGTGGAAAATAGGGGAGAGTACCATCCCCATGATCAGTTGCCAGTTAGACTGTTGTGGCCTATAGGGTTTTCACTGGCCGATTTTTGAAAGTAGATCACCAGGCCTTTCTTCCTAGTCTCTTAGTCTGAAAGCTCTGCTGAAACCTGTTCAGCATCATAGCAACATGCAAACCTCCACTGAAAGATGAGTGGTGGTTGTGCATGAGGTGCATTGGCTGGGAATTGAACCCGGGTCTCCCACATGAACAGCGAGAATTTACAGCTGAACCATCACTACTCTCTCCACTAAGATTAACTAACATCCTGAAAACAAAAAAAAGACCCTAAGTCCTTTATACCTTTTGGCTGCTTTTTTCCCCAACCCTCTGTTAGGATTTCAACCTTTACATTTTAGGTTGTAATTTATTATTATATAGTACCATAACTTGTGAGGGTCAATTTGAATTAATACCATATGCTGGTTTACTGGCCACCCTTCCCGAATCTAAGGCAACTGTAGATTTATTACATGTTCTATTGTTATTGTTTTAAGTTTTATTGAGAAGGAAAATAATCTTTAGTCTGATCTTGTGCCTTGAAGAGAACTCTTACTTTGTGACTATAACAGCTGAGGTAGGCAATTCACACTCACTTGTGAAATCTAAGCAAATTTTCTCACCAGTGGCTATAACAGTAATACAGTAACCTCGGTTTAAACAGACATTTGAGACTCACAGTGAAGAAAGGAGCTCTTTTGCCTTATCTAACACCCCTCTGCAGCCACACTCTGTGGCTGCCCTCCCCCACTTATATGACTCTTCTGGTCATTGCTAAGCCAAGTGTAGTAGTAGTAGTTAAACAGACAATCAGTTGTACCCGACAGGATTTTCATCCTTTTGCTAACAAGAAGTGACATGTACTCCTTAGGAAAGAGCATGGAGCAAGGTGTTACTGTTCTCCATAGCACCTGCAGAACAGGGATGAGCTAAGGGGAAAAAACAAATACCAGAAATGAACCCAATGGCAACACAGAGATAGGAAAAACTACATTGGACCATTGACCTTAGAAACATAAAACACGCTCTAGTGGGAAAATATTTATCTTGAAAAGAACATTGGGATTCAGAGTGGTAAACTTGCTGTGGTGCTTGGGAATGTCCTTCAAGGAATTATTTTCTGGAGATGTCAAGAGCAAAGGGTCTGGGCAGTCACTGCTGCCTTAGGAGCACTGGTCAGCCTGATGTGCCTGCCTGTCCTGTCCTACTGGGGTGTAGTGCTTCTCAGGTCACAGAGTGGCAGCGAGTGCACCCTGCGTCTTGTTCAGTGTTTCGTTTGACTTGCTCACTTGCTTTTGACCTTTTGATTTTGTCTTATGACTGAAATAATGCTCACTTCACATGTTGTTCAGGGCAATGTAAACATTACACATAAATAAATATTCGAGCATTTTTTTTTAAAGAATTTTATAGTGGGGAGCTACCTGCATTGCTTTAGTGTGCTGTGCTTTTGGTGTGATCCTTGATATTGTTCTTTTTTTCCAGAGCTTAGAATTGCAACTACTGACCCCTACCTTTCAAGGGATCAGCGGATTGTTATTGAAACAGCATCTAATTCAGAATCCAGTCAGTCTCTGGAAGATTTTAGGTGTGTACATATTGAAAAGCAAATGACAAGGTGGAGAGTGTTTTCTCCATCCGACTAGCAGAGGTTTTGGCCTCCTGGGCATTTGTGAATAAATTAGGACAGTGTCGCTGGTTTGACATTGACAGAAGGAGAAAATCCGTCCATTTCTTTGGCCACTAAGTGGACGTTTGCTCAGTTCTCAGAGTCTCTGAAGTGAAGGCACGAAAAGAGAGCGTGTTTAAGATCTGAACAGGGCATTTTTGCTTATTTTGTTTTAAGTTGCCTTTTTTAAAAAAAAGTTCTAGTATTTAGTAATAATAGGGCTGTTTAAAAAAAGTTTTTCCTGTTATCTAGCCAGCTCCAAGAACCTTTAATGAGGATCTACCAAATGGCCCTGAATGTTTTATATCCAGAAGGTAGAAATAACCTGTAGCTAATGTGCATTTATAATAGAATTGTTCTCTTTAATGAGACCCCAGCAAGCCCTACTGCATGCTTGCCCTTAGGTTAAAGGACCTTAGGGGTTGACACGGTATCATTTCACTCCCTGCTTTGTCCAGTTGTAACAGGGACAAAAGTGAAATATTCCGACTCCTAATTTACATTAAGCAGCCTGGTGCTGTGGGTGGTGAGGAGAGCGCTGGCCTGCCGCCTAGATTGCGGGTGGCTACTTGCACATCTGCCTCATGGTTTTTTTCTCATTTAAATGATCTCATGCACCCGCAGACTCTCAGACAGGAAGCACGCGCTTTAGCCACCAAAGTAACTGAGGACTATAAGCCAAGGTAGTTTCATTTGTGATTCTATTTACGTGTCTGTAAAGAAAGTTCGAAAGTTACAGTTTAGGTTGTGGCTGTGAGCCACCCCCAACCCCCTCCGTTTTTTCTCCCTTTTTATACAGATTGTTGAGTAGAGACTCCTACAGAGCACAGCCCTTCCTCGGCCTATCTTGGTGGTCATAGCAGCTGGGTTGCTGCTGTTGTCACATGTGCCAAAGCCACTTGTGTTGTTCATTTGTTTAAATTCACTTAAAGTAACCTAATATATTGAAAGGCTTGTTCTCATGATGTTTTCTCAAGTTTATGTTCACAACTAACGTTTATTGCCTCCCATTGACTAATTTAAATAGCAAAGATATTTAATCTCATAAGTTGAAATTGTTTCTTATTCTGTAATTGGCAAATACTATACTAACAATAATAAAAAGAAATGCTTTACGATCTTTATAAACTTATAAATCGTATGGACAGAGTTTTTCACATGGTTTCTGTTTTGATTTGGTCATTTGAGAATATGGTCTTTCCTAAATGTCTCCCCAAAGTTGCAAACCTTGGCTAGTAAATACTTTTGCTGTTCCTTGCAGGGGGCACCTACTATTTTAACACCTCAAGGATGAAGCAGAGGAATAAGGACAATGACAAATCCAGGGCAAAGACCCCTGAGGATGATGAAGGTATATCTGATGTTCTTAAACAGTGCTATCTCTGCTTGTTTTTACACCTGTGGTCTAGTCTAAGCACCATGAAACCACTTAGATGCTCGAGAACTGGGGAGCTGTGTGCGCCTGGCCCTGTGCACCTGTCCTGTTCCCGTCTAGTTTGGGCTGACCTGTCAGAGATCCTTCCAGAGGTGTCCCCTGTTGTAGTCACCTGAAGGCAGATGGACAAGGCTGTATGCTGGGTCTCGTAAAAATGGTCTCTCTTCTCAAAGAGCTCACTCTTAATTAGGTGCTGACTCTGTGGTGGCTGCTTTGTATTATGGAGACATGGCCTCAGTGTGTGCTATGGAGAGGTGGCCTTGGTGTGTGTGATGGAGAGGTGGTCTTGGTGTGTGTGATGGAGAGGTGGCCTCGGTGTGTGCTATGGAGAGGTGGCCTTTGTATGTGCAACGCAGAGGTAGCCTCGGTGGAAAGGCACTGAGAGCCCTAGAGAAAGGTGTGTACCTCCACAAGACTGGCCCCTGCATGTATTCACACTTCTGTGAGCCTGACACGCATAGTGGTCCAGACCACCTCAGAAATGCTTTTGATGGCTGCCCCTGGGCCGCGTGGGCACCTTTCCATGTCTCACCTCTCCCTGACAGCAAGGCAGCCAGCATCCCCACCCCAGCTGAGCTCTCCTGAAGTGAAGGCCGGGTCTGAGCTCACTGCATCTTAGTCTTGTGTTTCTGTCTCCTGTGGCCACCCTTGTCAAGAGGAAAGGAAGCGGAAAGAACGAGAAGACCAGATGTACCGGGAACGGCTGCGCACCTTGTTCATCATTGCAGTCGTCATGAGCCTGCTCAACTCCCTCAGCTCCAGCGGCGGCAACATCTCCTGGAACGACTTTGTCAATGAGATGCTGGCCAAAGGTGAGGTGCAGCGTGTCCAGGTGGTACCCGAGAGTGACGTGGTGGAAGTCTACCTGCACCCCGGGGCTGTGGTGTTTGGGCGGCCGGTGAGTGACGAGGCACCCGTTAGGGTAGGGGAATGTAGCCTGTAACAGGTGTTTGGGAGAACTGCAGACTTATCTGAATCCTTTTTAACTCAAGCCCCACCTCCCCGTATGTTTGGTTTTCCCGTGTTAAGTTTTCATAAAACACGGTGTGAGTGTTGTTAGATTTAAAGAGTCTCATACTGCCCAGTTACATCGCATCGCTGTGTGTGGTCCCCACACTTGGCATGCACAGCCGTGCTGAGACCCACATCAGGGCCAGTGGGTGGGCAGTTTAAAAAGCAAACACCTATACCCCATTTTCCTACGGTTTTCTTATTAGTGGACAATAGAAAAAGTACATCTGTTGAAATTTTGTTGTAGTTGTGTTTGAGAAAATTAAAACTGTTTTAGACTTGGGAGTCAATTCTGAATGGCTGATGAAAGGACCTTCTTCCAGAACACCAGAATGTCTATAAAATGTGTTACAGGGGCTACACCAGAGTGTCTATAAAATGTGTTACAGGGGCTGCTGTCTGCTGACTGGGTAAGGAGAGCTCTCCCCTCTGTGCCCATCTCTCATAGTGCTCTCTACTCTGTGCCCCCAGCGACTGGCCTTAATGTACAGGATGCAGGTCGCAAACATTGACAAATTTGAAGAGAAGCTTCGAGCAGCTGAAGATGAGCTGAATATTGAAGTCAAGGACAGGATCCCAGTCTCCTACAAACGAACGGGATTCTTTGGGAAGTATGTGTTCGGCTTTGTCAGCTCTCTAGCTCTGTCCTAAGCCAGGCTCACGTGGTGGGGCTGTGAGAAACAAACACAGTCTCTGGCTGGCCTTGCCTGCCCGGGACCAGAATCCCTGTGTGCGGGAATAATCTAGCAGGGGGAGCTCTGGAAATGTGCAGGCCTGCTGGAGTTTCTTCCAGTCCTTTCTCTAGTCTCTATGACGTTTCTTAACCCACCTGTGGGATTGCTGTCTTCCACAGATAGGAAACTGGAATGAAAAGGGTGGAGACAGTAATGCCCAGTAGCAGTTCTTATTTCAATGTTGCAGAGAAAGAGAGACACATGCAGGAGCTGGTGGTAGTTGTGGACCTGACAGCTTCCCTAGTGGGAGCACGTTCACTGGGCCCTCACGTGGATCACCTCACAGTGTGGCTGGCAGGCAGAGGTGGACACGTGACTCGAGCTCACGGCCTGGGGGTTTCCTTAGAGCATGATGCTCTAAGGCTGCTGTGTTTAGTGTTGGGGTGGTGGGCAGGAGGCAGGGACCTGCCTAGGGCACCAGCACCAGCGTCCAGGAGTTGTCATGGTTACTACTGCGTCATTTTGCGTTGCAAATCAGCATTGCCAGCCTCATGTTGAAAACATAAAAGCTGCTCTTTCTGGGCACGCTGCAGGCTTCAGGCACTCAGGTCTACGTGCACTCCAGGCTGCTCTGGCTCCATGTGGCCCATCACGTCCATTCGCGAGCTTGAATCTGCAAAGACTTTATAAAAGAGCATGATTGGCAGCAACTGACAGAAAACCTGTTTTCACTGCCATTTTGTTCTGCTCTCTGGTTTCAGTTAGGTATTGCTTTTCTCATGTTGTCAGGTGTCCAGCTTTATAAAAAGGTTGATCTGTTAGTGGCCAGGTTACAGCCCTCACCTGTAACTTGCCCTTCTTCCCCCTGCTCTCTCTGTTTCTCCCTCTCTCTCACGTTAGTGCCCTGTACGCCTTGGGGATGACGGCTGTGGGCCTGGCCATCCTGTGGTACATCTTCCGCCTAGCTGGGATGACAGGCCGGGAAGGTGGATTCAGTGCTTTTGTAAGTTGCACGACAATATCTCCCTGAACTCGCAGTCTCAGTCTCGGGACTCGTCTGTATCTGTGCTTGCCAAGTATGTGTCCCATGAACAACAGGATAAGTCTGCAGTGAAAATTGACCTGTGGCCATGCCAGCCTGGAGCCACAAGTTGGCACCCGCCCTTCTCTCTGACCGGCCAGCTGGAGAGTGGACAGAAGCCAGCCACAGATGAGGCCCTCCCTGAGCTGAGTGCTTTTGTAGGGCATATTATCCTGCAATATTCAGATCAGCCAGGAATGACAGCTCAGAAGCTGAGAAATTTTGAAGGTTGTCTTTAAAAGAATAACCTTCCTTCATGCGATTCTAAACTGTTCTCCTGTTGTGGTGGCATCAACATAAAGTATTTTTCCTCTTGTGACTTCCTCTGGACTTGAGCAGGGTGTAACCGATTAGGTGAAGAGCAGCAGAGCCTGAGGGGAGACAGGCTGGGCAGCCCCAGACTGCCCCACCCCTCAGACACAGTGACAGAGCTGGTCACACTGTCCCCAAGGTGCTTCCCTTTATGCCACGAACACGTGTGCCCATAACTAAAGCGTGGCACCCTCACTTCAGTGGCAGCACGGTCACTCACTGGGCCTGTACCATGCTCCACTTAACAAGGTCTATGATTGTCACATGTCTGGGTTGCTGCTTCATGCTTTTTGTATTTTAAATGGTACTGGGATGACGTCCATGCACACGCCTCCTTTGAGTGCATGTCTGATGATTGCCGGTACATCTGCCTGAGAGGAGAACTCTAGCTGAGGTACATGTACCTTTGTCAGAACTCAATCTGTCTCGCCAGGTTACTCTCTGGAAATTTGCCAATTGGCATTTCTATCAAGACTCTGTGATACTTAGTGTCACTGCATTAATCTTATAATCAGAAAAGCAAGTTAAGCAATAGTGGGAAAAATCATGTAGAAAAAATAAGTTATTTATGTAAAACGCAATGTTAAATTATTTAGTTTATGCGGTGTTTTGGTATCGTTTTAAGGCAAATGGCTAGACAACGTTCTTACTAATTAATGACGTAAAAACTCGTTTCCCCTGGTGTTTGAACAATTACCATGTAGCCCTGTCTGTCTCACATGTGGATGGAGAGAGCTTGGGCTGGAACCCATGGACTGAAGGGGACCTGTCAGACCCTCAGAGGAGGTGTCTCTCCTACCCCACAAGATGGACGAGAGAATGTTTGCATGGCGAGGGGAGATTGGACGTGTCAGCTTGGGTGGGATGGCTGAGTCTCAGATATGGAGGGAGCCATTGTTCCCTCTCTGCTGGGTGGCACAGCTCCTTCTCCTTTATTCTTTTCTGCACAGAATCAGCTCAAAATGGCTCGTTTCACTGTTGTGGACGGGAAGATGGGGAAAGGAATCAGCTTCAAAGATGTGGCAGGAATGCATGAAGCCAAACTAGAAGTCAAAGAGTTTGTGGATTATCTGAAGGTGAGAGCCACATGTTGAGCTAGAAGAGATCTCTTTTAAAGTACGTAAGTGACCAAGAGGCCCACGTTCCGGCTTTCTAGGAGGAAGCCTGAGGCAGCAGACACCCCAGGACTGGGATTTTGTTGACAAGACCTGTGTGGGGCGATGCCTCCTCCCTGGTGTGCAGATAACCAGGTTTCCATCGTCTGTCTTCCTCCTCCGGGACACCGCGCCTGTTGGACCAGCATCCGAAGCTCAGGGCCTGATTGTTATAGTAGCAGGGCTCTAAGAACCCATTGCTAATTAGCCTTAGATGACCAACACTGGATCGCAGTGTGGCCTGTCCACAAACATACAGGAGGTGGCGGTCACATCAGTCACTCAGAAGTCCTGGCTGAGATGCCAGGGGCAGTGCCACTCTCTCCACTCCTGTTCCAGAGCCCCGAACGCTTCCTCCAGCTTGGAGCCAAGGTCCCGAAGGGTGCATTGCTGCTCGGCCCCCCTGGCTGTGGAAAGACCCTGCTGGCCAAGGCAGTGGCCACCGAGGCCCAGGTGCCCTTCTTGGCAATGGCCGGCCCCGAGTTCGTGGAGGTCATCGGAGGTAGGTGTCACTGGGGCCGTGTGCCAACTCAGGTGTCCCCTGGCCCGGGATCACTCTCCTTTCATGCCTCCTTTCTTGAGAGTGGCGTTGGAGGGAAATGGCAAAGCCTGCATGAGAAGGAAACATTTGGTTTATTGTCCTGGGGCTGCACTTTCTGTGAGCTGTGGAGGTCAGGGGACAGTAAGCTCCTGGCTCCCACCAGCCACGACCTCTGCTTGGACATGGAGGACAGTGGTGTTTGCAAGAGAGGAGAAGGCTTGTTTTGATGTAGTCTAAATAGTCAATACAATTTCCCATTGTCTCTCAGCTTCTGATACTCTGTTCCTCAGGCCTTGGCGCTGCCCGGGTGCGAAGCCTCTTCAAGGAAGCCCGCCACCGGGCCCCCTGCATTGTTTACATTGACGAGATCGATGCTGTGGGCAAGAAGCGCTCCACCACCATGTCCAGCTTCTCCAACACGGAAGAGGAGCAGACACTGAATCAGCTTCTGGTGGAGATGGACGGTGAGTGCATGTGGCAGGGTTGGAAGGGTGCCTCCCACCCAGGCAGGGCAGAGAGGGTTCCCCCCACCAGGCAGAGTCAGGAGAGCGGCCCCCACCAAGACACAGCTGAGAGGGTACCCCCGACCCAGGCTGGGCAGAGATGGAGCCTCGCCCAGGCAACAGCTTCTATGCAGGTGAAGCTATGTGTGTTTGTTGTTCTAGCAGTCTTAAACTAATGATCGAGACATAAAACATTGCCATAGATGTGGACGATATTATTTCCCAAGGAGCAGTTCTTAGCAGTTGATTACTAGAAACAAGCTGAGTTTAAGAACTCTTTATCTTACTGCACTCAAGAAACAGCTTCTAATAAAATCAAGACTATTGTTAGGGAAACTGAGACTATAAGTGGTAAGTCAGGTGATGATTCTTAGGTTTGTAATCTCAATGAATCCAGCAGGTTGCTGCTGTAGTGTGTGCCGGTGGGTGCTGCCTGGTTGAGCTGTGGGCCTGTGGCACCAGATAGGGGCTAGATGGAATGTTCGTAAGGGCTGCCGGTCAGCCAGGCTGCTCCAAGTGGGCACTGTGCTTTTGCCCTCGAGAAGGAGCTCCAGCAGGCATCCAAGTCATTCCTTTTAGTCATGGAAATGACCTGGTGAAGGTGACAGTGATGGTGCAGCTGTTTTTCTTTTGAGCTATTTTTTGCAAGATCAATTTTTAATTTTATTTTTTCTTCAATCGGAATTCTAGTTATATTTTATGGATTATAGATTACCAGTACCAGTTGCCATGGAATTGACCCCACCTCATGGTGATCCCACGTGTGTCAGAGTAGAACTGTGCTCCAGAGGGTTTTCAGTGGCTGAGTTTTTGAAAGTAGATCGCCAGGCCTTTCTTCGAGGTGCCTCTGGGTGGACTTGAACCTCTGATCTTCCAGTTAGCAGTTCCTGTGTTGGAAACCTTGTGCCCACAAAGCTAGGCACACAGACTGTTGGCAATGAGTTGTCACAGTCGTTGTGCCATGACCACGAGGGCAGAGGGCGTGGTGATGGGGTGATGGTACACTGAGCCTCCCCTCTCCCCCGCGCCATGAGCACACACAGGACACATGGCGCCCTCCATCATGGGCAGAGCCCAGACTGCGTGTGCTCCTGCCATACGCTGACCACTGGGGTCACAGCTGCTTTCAGGGCCCAAAGCAACACGTTCTTGTCCTTACGGCTCCCATGGCAGCAGTCACACGACAAGCAGCATCTGAAGGCCACGTGTCTCCGCTTCCTCCAGGAATGGGCACGACGGACCATGTCATCGTTCTGGCATCCACAAACCGCGCTGACATTCTGGACAGTGCACTGATGCGGCCCGGCCGGCTTGATCGCCATGTCTTCATTGACCTCCCCACCCTGCAGGTGGGGACCATGGGGACGAGCAGCGTCAGGGCCAGCAATTCATGAACTTTGCAGGCACCGGTCAGTGCAGCATGAGCAAGCAGCCCTTCCCACCCACCTGATTTTGGTCTACTGTCTGTGTGGAGCCTGCAGGCATCTCCTTGATCCACTCCCACCACCCCTTCCTGGAACCCCTCAGTGGCTCTTACCCATGGGTAGACATGTCACAGAAGTGCCTGGTGGCTTCCCAGAGGCATGCATGCTGGCGCCTTGAGTGTTGCCAGGCTGCATCCAATCCTGCATCTCCTTTTTGCTCTGGCAGGAGAGGAGAGAGATCTTCGAGCAGCACCTGAAGAGTCTGAAGCTGACCCGGGCAAGCAGCTTTTACTCACAGCGTCTGGCAGAGCTGACACCTGGATTCAGTGGTAGAAAGCCATTTCCTGGCGTGTCTCTCCCTGCAGCCTGTGCAGCACCCCATGCTGAGGGCACAGCAGGGGATCCCTGGGGTGGCCCTGCTGTCCTGACAGGCCTGGGTGGGAGCCACAGTACAGGTAGTCCTCGACTTACGGTGGGGTTCTATTCCAACAACTCCATTGTAAGTTGGTTCTGACGTCAGTCTTCTTTTTGTTAGTTTTCATTATTATTGCCTTTTATTATCATTATCTTTTATAAATCCAATCTTTGAACATTTGCAGTCAACATCTGTGAATGATACAGTGAACTATGTATTGCAACGTTGTATGTAGTACATATTACTAAAGATAAGATGCATTTAAAAAAAAAACAGACCATCGTAAGCGCAATTTGTTGTAACTCTTAATACGTCGTGAGTCGGGGACTACCCATACTACACCTGCATTCAGACTCCCTTGATGGCATTGTCTGTGTCTGGGCCACACATACACTCCCCACCCATCCTGGAACCACCCCCAGTCGTCATGGAACCTGCCCCCCAGCCATCCTGAGGTGTCTCAGGTTCACTCAGTGCTGTCTGCATTCACCCCACATCGTGCTGCCCCTCACAGGCTTGAGGTCACAGTGTGTCTCATCGCTTGCTGTTTGGGTTTACAGGTGCTGACATCGCAAACATTTGCAACGAGGCTGCGCTGCACGCTGCACGGGAGGGCCACACGTCCGTCCACACGTCCAACTTCGAGTATGCCGTGGAGCGCGTCTTGGCAGGTACAAGGGGCCACACTCTCCCGCCAGAGTCTGTGTCCTTGATGCTGCATGAGCAGAGGCCTTTATACCAGAAAAAAATTATGATAGGGTGGAAGGAGCCCCAGTGCACCCTATGAGGCAGTTCTACTCTGTCCTGTAAAGTTGCTGTGAGTCGGAGTTGACTTAATGGCTCACAACAACAACAACAGGGTGGAAGGAGCTCCAGTGCAGGTCTGTGTATGATCCCCTCCCCCGTGGTACAGTGGGGTGGAAGGAGCCCCAGTGCAGGTCTGTGTATAGTCCACTTGCTCTGCCGTGGTACAGTGGCATGGAAGGAGCCCCAGTGCAGGTCTGTGTATGATCCCCTCCCCCGTGGTACAGCGGGGTGGAAGGAGCCCCAGTGCAGGTCTGTGTATAGTCCACTTGCTCTGCCGTGGTACAGTGGCATGGAAGGAGCCCCAGTGCAGGTCTGTGTATAGTCCCCCAGTTCCACCATGGTGGACAGTGCAGGCCTGTGTATTACCCGCCGTGGTACAGTGGGTGGAGCAAGCCCCAGTGCAGGCCTGTGTATGCCCCCCACAGTACATGGTATGGTGGGGTGGACAGTGCAGGACTGTGTATCCCCTGCCACAGTACTGTGGGCAGAGTGAGCTCCAGTGCGGGCTTGTGTATCCCCCGCCCATGGTACTGTGGGTGGACAATGCAGGTCTGTGTGCCCCCTGCCCCTCCTGTGGTATAAGGAATCCCTGAACAGAGAGACGTACTTCAGGTGTTTCACAGATACGTGCACCTCAGAGCTGAGACACTGGCCTGTGTCCGTGTGCTCCTCTCACTGAACAGGCTCAGACAAACTGTTTGGGGCACGCTGGGAGGGGCACGTGGCCATTGAGCCTCCTGTGTGATCATCCCCATAGAAAGCAGTTTCTTGGTTTCTCATCTACCTGGTGTGAGCTCACATCTAGAGGGCGATGCCACCAGGTGCAGGGAGGGACTGAGGGACCGTGGCTCAGGCACGTGGCTTGGCAGTCCTCCTTTACTTGCCACAGTTGTCGCCTCGGCATCCTGTGGGCAGAAGTTCTCTGACCTCCACTGTAGCAGCGTGGATCACAAGCACTCCATCAGGAGCTTCCTGTTTCTCACTGACAGTTTTTGGGCAAGCCACTCTTATATGGACATTGATAGGCTGGACATCACACAATCGGGCGAGAATAAGAGTGGCTGAAGAGATGCCAGCAGGTTTATTCCAGGAATAAGCTCTGTCCTGGTTGCACAGCACGGGCTGTGAGCTGGCACATCTGGTTAAAGCAGTCATGTCAGCCCGAGGCCCATGTGCATGTCCCTGCCATCAGCTTTGGGTGAACACTCTGCATAGTGACGTGCCCTCAATGGAACTTTCAGCCATACAGTAAATGGGCCATAGATGATTCTAGGAGGAGAAGCTCTGAACACTCGAACCTAGAGCTCATCCAGGTCTTACAAGAAACATGAGGGAGTTTGGGAAGTGTTGGACAGCAAATGAAATTCCTGGTAATTTGAACAGGGGAAGTTTAATATCAAAGCTTCTTACCTAGATAAGAGGTGGCTAACTAGTAGAAGAGATGAAAGATAACTGTAACGAACTAGGGAAAAGTGAACAAGAAATGAACTCAGAGGGCCCCACGCCTGCCCAGCACTGCCTTTTCCCCTCGCCTGGCCCCTGTGCCCTTTGCTGGCACAGGGAAGGGTGCAGAAGGTGGGTGTGCCATTTCTAAAGGCTGCAGAAGCTGTTTTGGTTAATTTAACATTTACAGAAGTAGAAAAGATATGATCTCCTCTTGCACCCCCTCGCCTAACATGTTTCCTCTCAAATTGCAGTGGTAGAGAGTGACTCTGGGTGACATCCTGAGGGAGGGAGGTGCAGGGGTGGACAGTGACCCTGCCTTGATGGCTTGAGGTGGGGCAGGTCATGCTGAAGGAGCATTCTCCAGAGCTATGTGGCCCACCTCCCAACACCCTCCTAGGCACTGCCAAAAAGAGCAAGATCCTGTCAAAGGAGGAGCAGAGGGTGGTTGCATTCCATGAATCGGGCCATGCGCTGGTTGGCTGGTTGCTGGAGCATACGGAGGCTGTGATGAAGGTGGGTGCAGCAGGTGCAAACTTCCCTGCCCTGGAGCACAGCAGCTCTGGCCTGTGGCACTCCTGTATGAGTGGGAGAGTGTGTGTGTGTGTGTGTGTGTGTGTGTGTGTGTGTGTGTGTGTGTGTGTTTTGTGTGTGTGCACGCGTGCGTGTGTGTATGTGCTTCGTGGAGGCAAAGCACAGCTTGTGAAGGTCTCGGAACAGCAACCTCATGATGAGGGGAGGGCAGGAGGTGTGAGACTGAGACTGGGTGTACGTGTTACATCTAGAGCCACACAGCTGCCAGGAATTTGCTGACGTGAGCTTGGGGGTCTCCTTGCCCTCTTCTGTGTGTGCAGTCTGAATTAAGGATTGCCACATGTACTACCAGCACTAATACATGTTGGTTTAATGACTCTTAAGCTATGACTGTGCCCTCAGAGACATTCGTGAGCCTGGTGAAGCCAGTAGCAAGTTGTTGTGTTATAAACAGCTTCAGCGAATGGTGGGTTTGTGACCAGAGACCCCAGAACAACTGTGGAGGGGACGTGGGTACTTGGGTTGGGCACTCCCTTAAAGTTAAGGGCCCACGTAGACATCGGGGACATAGCCCAGGGTACACTTTGGGAGCCCATCGGGTGGTGTCTGAGGAGGGACATCTATGCCCTTGCAGGGTCTGAAGGCACAGTGTTACTCGTCTTTGCATTTCAGATGGGAGAAGGGTGGCAGGTGCCTTGTTCCTGATGTATAATGAGCGTTGGCTGTGTTGGATGATGACCTGCTGGTCAGGGCTGGATGTCTGGTCCTGTGATAGTGTTGTCCTCTGACAACATCACACATAATTCTGGGACTCAGGATGCACTGGGGCTATCACGTGGGCTGGGATGAGGCAAGTGAGGCAGTGATCATGGTGGATCATACTCGGTGCTGCATGTCAGGAGGTCACAATCAATGCAGAAGAACCCACAGTGAGCAAATACCAAAATTTCACATTCCGTTTTGCTTTCAGGAGAATTTTTACTTTATTTGATGACTACAGGTCAGATAAACTAGTCGTAATGAGGAAACATCTCTCTACCAAGAGTGGATTTTCTGCTAGAAAAGTTTGTGATGTTAATGTTTTGGTTGTTATGATCATCACTGTAATAGTGACGATTTAAGGCCTTTTTAACTGCACTTTAATCCAGCATCAGGTTCTCATGGCTCTGTGAAGTAGCATCTCTGCATCACTCTCAGAAATGGCAGGGCTGCTTCTCCCTGGGGCCCCATCCCTGTCCTCACATTAGGCGCCAAGGTGCCTCCTTGCTGGCCGCCCACCTCACGTGGTGTTGGAATCAGGGAAGAAGACCAAGGCCAGGGGGGCTCACTGCCTCCCAGGCTGCCGTGGGCAATGGGCCTGCTGGGGGCAGCAGGATGGCTGTCAGGGTGTTGTGGTGCTTCACCTCCCGAAGTCTTCTGTTGTGTGTCCCTGCCTTTTTCCCCCAAATATACATAGTAATGATACACGAGGAAAATGCAACCCTTATAGTATATGAACAGTTGTTCCCAGGAGCTGTCCTCCCTGATGTCAGAGTTCTCTGTTGTTATAAACTGAGGCCAGTGTATGCTGGCCTAGCTGCTCTGAAGCCTCAGTGAGTCTGTCTGTCTCTCCCATCTCCACCCTGAAACCTCCTTGTCTTGCTGACGGGACCTCCTGACACCTGCAGGTCTCCATTGCACCACGGACCAATGCAGCCCTGGGCTTCGCGCAGATGCTGCCACGGGACCAGCACCTCTTCACCAAGGAGCAGCTGTTTGAGCGGATGTGTATGGCCCTGGGCGGCCGCGCCTCCGAGGCCATCTCCTTCAACAGGGTCACTTCTGGTGAGGAGCTCCTGCCAGGCTGAGTCCCGGCCAGCCAGTGGCATGGCATGTGGGGCCTCCTAGTGTCTCAGTGCTTATCTGTTGTCACCCTTCTGCCCAGGGCAGGGGGTAGGGGGCCAGCCTGGTGCAGACTTGGACGTGTGACTCAGTAAAGTTTTCAATCTCGGTGATTAAAAGGGACTGTGCTCCAAGGAGGCTGGGAGGAAGCAGGACTTTTCTGTACTTTGCAAAACAAAATTTCGCGTGCACACACACCACGAATGCATTTAATTGGTTAACTGTTGGTGATAGCAACCCAAAATTGAACAGAACTTACGCAGCCTTGCTGTTCTCAAGCCTCCATTCATTGGGCACTGAGAGGCTAGCGGGTTCCCAGTGACATTGGGGCATGTCTTTTCCCTGGGTCTGGTGTCTCCCTGGACCCGTGCTGGCATGGCAGGAGGAGCTTAGCTCATGACCAAGCAGGCGTTTAGTGCGAGAGAGTTGTTAGGGTGTTATGGCTCTAAGAAGGAGCAGTGAAGAGGTGCAGATACCCTCTTTGGCATTTTGATGTTTCTCCTGAGAGGGGTTGGGGGAGCCTGGTGCCTCTGTCCACCAGGGGTGGGGGTGCAGGGGGAGTGCCCTGTGTGTGTCAGGCTGCGGCATGTGCTCACACAGCCCTCTGGGCCATGCTGCAGGGGCACAGGATGACCTGCGGAAGGTCACCAGGATCGCCTACTCCATGGTGAGACAGTTTGGAATGGCACCCAGCATTGGCCCTGTCTCCTTCCCCGACGCCCAGGAGAGCCCAACTGGGATTGGCCGGCGACCCTTCAGCCAGGGCCTCCAGCACCTGATGGACCACGTGAGTGCCTGGCTTACTCCTCCCCGCCAGGGTACCCGTAGGGTCGCCCTGCAGGGTGTACAGGCCACATGTTGCTGCCGATGTGCCCCTCACTGCATACCTGTGCCTCCTTTGTTCACAGGAAGCAAAGCTGCTGGTGGCAAAGGCCTACAGGCACACGGAGCAGGTGCTGCAGGACAACCTGGACAAGCTGCAGGCGGTAAGGGTCTTGTGGGGAACGTTGCCCCAGAGTGAGCACAGAGAGGGGGGATGCTGCCCTGAACTGAGAGTAGGGAGGAGGGACACTGCCCTGGTCACCTCCCCGGAGTGAGAGAGGTAATCGGGGGGACACCATCACTGCCCAGTCACTGCCTGGACCCCAGGGCTGAAGCGGGGGCAACGTCATCCTCTCCGCTCCCCATTCATAGGCCACACACCTTGACTGGTAAGGAAATGGAAGCAGCCAAGACTGAGGGGGACTTGGGCAGGAAGTGGAGACTGATGAGGCTGGCGGCTTGCTGGGAACGTTCCCAGTAGAGACAGGGCAATTCTTCTCTGTCCGAGCAGCTGAGTCACTGCCTCCTCAGAAGGTGCCATTGGGTGTCCTGTGCACACAGACACCCTTTCAGCCTCAATCCTCGTGCCTGCAAGGCTGGGAGGGCCTCAGTGTGCGTGGACATTGGCGACAGAGACACTCTGCTCTCAAAAGGCCCTTGTCTGCTTTGTACTGGGGACTCACACAGCTGCCTTGTCCTTCAGCTGGCCAATGCGTTGCTGGAGAAGGAAGTGATAAACTACGAGGACATTGAGGCCCTCATCGGCCCACCACCCTACGGGCCCAAAAAGATGATCATGCCCCAGAGGTGGGCTGATGCAGAGCGGGAGAAGCAGGACTCGGGGGATGAGGAGGCTGCACAGCAGCCCCCACTCCGTGGAGAGGAACCCGACAAGGAGCCTTCCTGACCCAAGTAGTCTGAGCCTTCGATCATGTGGGGCTCACATGTCCTCCAGCGCCGGGGAGCGGACTGCCCTCTGAGGCCTGTCCTCCTTTGTCAGCCCTTGATGTCTCTGCTGAGGGGTCTGAGGCCCATTCTCCATTTCCCTGTGCACAGTTAGTAAACTTCTTTGCAGAGATAAATGGTTTAATTTTGCATTTGTGTGTCATTTCTCCTGTGGGGAGGATTTTGGTGCGTGTGACAAGTGTGGTGTAGAGCAGTCCTCAAATGCCAGGAGTTCATAGATACTCTCGCTTTCCACGTAAGGCATTGCTGACCCCAGGGCCGAGCAGTCAGATGTCTGAGCCATTCTTTTTTTTCTTTTTTTTTTATTGTTGTAGTTTAAGCGAAAGTTTACAAGTTAGTCTCTCATGTGAAAATTTATACATACATTGTTATGTGACCCTAATTGCTCTCCCTGTATTGTGACAGCACACTTCTCCTTTCCACTCCTGAATTCCCATGTCCATTCAACCAGCTCCTGACCCTCTCTGCCTTCTCATCTCACCTCCAGACAGAAGCTGCCCACTTAGTCTCATGTATCTACTTGAGCTAAGAGGCACTCTTGTCGTGTCATTTTATGTTCCACAATCCAGTCCAATCTTTGAAGAGTTGGCCTCGGGAATTGTTTTTAGTTCTGGGTTGACAGAGAGTCCGGGGGCCATGCTTTCTGGGGTTCCTCCAGTCTCTGTCAGACCGTTAAGTCTGGTCTTCTTACTAGAATTTGAGTTCTGCACCCCACCTTTCTCCTGCTCCATCTGGGACTCTCTGTTGTGTTCCCTGTCAGGGCGGTCATTGGTGGTAGCTGGGCACCATCTAGTTTTTCTGGTCTCAGGCTGATGAAGTCTCTGGTTTATCTGGCCCTTTCTGTCTCTTGGGCTACTTCTTTCCTTTTGTCTTTGGTGATCTTCATACTCCTTTATTCCAGGTGGTTGGGACCAATGGATGCATCTTAGATGGCCGCTTGCAAGCTTTTAAGGCCCCAGACGCCACTCACCACAGTAGGGTGCAGAACATTTTCTTAATAAACTTTGTTATGCCAATTGACCTAGATGTCAATTGCATGGTCCCCAGACCCCTGCCCCTGCTACTCTGTCCTGTCTGAGCCATTCTTGGCCAATGTCCCAGCCCTGTGACACCACAGAATGCTGGCAGCACACATGGCGGAAGGGCCTCTATAGCTTTGCTGAGCTGACTGTCCCCCGCCCTCTGCTGGGCCCTGTGGTGTGGTCCCTCAGAGTCAGGGATGAAGGTCCCAGCTTTACAGCATTAACATACTGCCACTTACTGCCAATTACAGTGTGCAGGTCGAGCTAGCTTCCCTTCTGGGTCATTTGAACGGTGTGGTGAGCCCCGAGAATGGCTGTGATGCTAGACTAATAAATTTTGCAGATGGAGGGCCTATCTCTGTGCCACATGGCCAGCTCCAACCCGTGTACACGCCGCTCCCCCCCCCACAGGGACCCGTGTACAACCCCTTGCCCTCCACAGGGACCCATGTACAAAACCCCTCCTACATGGGAACCTATGTACAACACCCTCTCCCAGGGATCTGCTTACATCCCCCCCTCACAGAGACCTGTGTACAACACTACCCTGCCCCTCCACATTGTTGTCCAGGAATTCCCTGGCCCTGCTTGGTTCAGTACTGCATTCAGGGGCATTAACTAGCCCTTCTAGTGGCCTTGCAGGCCCAAACCTGACAAAAGCCCATAGGCACAGTGAGGTTTGCAGTCCTGTGCCAAGGGCGACAGAGACTGTCCCTATAACTAGACATTTTAAAACCCTTGAGCTAGCCAAGTCTTTGTATCAGAAGGACTCCTCATAACTGCTCACTTTTTCAGCCTTTCTGCCTGGGAAAGCTGAGAGTGCAGGCAGCACAATTTCATATCAGACCTTTTCTGCCTCTGCTTTGAATACTTCTCAAAGGAAGTATGGAGCAGTCAGGAATGGGAATATTGGACCCCATGTCTGTCTGGGTTGTGTGCAGCAGGCCAGGTCGTCAGATTACAGCTTGGTTTCTTCACAGCTAGCTGGATTCTGAGCAGGGCTCATATGGCTCACCGCCACCAGTCTCCCAGCAGCTCTTAATGAAGAGCAGCTGGAAGTTGGGTGGAGCAACAGGTGTGTCCCAGAGGCGAAAATGTTGACAGGGATAGGTCTGTCCTAGAGATAGAACAGGCATCTTCGTTGTGAGAGCAGTGAAAGGGGTCTGAGAGAGGGAAGTTGGGGCAGGCATGTTAATTGGTTTAGTTCAAAGAAATCTGTCCTGAGTCAAGGCAAGCATTTATCCTACAAACGTTTTCCCAAGTTATACGATATGCTGCCAGTATGGATTAGGTGGAGGTTCAAACCCCAGCTCCAGAGGACAGAGTGGTGAAATGAGGATGATAATCCCTCCCTCCTGATGTTTCTGTGAGGATTAAGTAGAGAGGTCACCCCTGGGGTAATAATCCCCTTTTCCGTCTCCGCTGCATTGAAGGCCACACCATGATGGCAGAGCTGTGTGACGTTAACAACCACCATCGACTTATCATGTCCTGGGCACTGTGCTCCGTGTTCTGTGGGCTGTAACATGTACAGTCCTCACAGCAGCTGCTCCCACTACTCACATGGGAAAAGCTTAAATAACTTTAAAGTTTAATAAACTTGCCCAAAGTCTCAAAACTAGTACAAAGTAGAACGCAAGCCAACTCCACAGTCCATATTCTTAAACATCGCTCCAACTTCACAGATAGGTACCACTTCAAAGTTTACTAAGTGGTTCCATTTATGGCATTTTGTTTGCTCACAGCTGTGTGCAGTGCAGCAAGGCAGACAGGGCCCGGGTTTCATAATGGAGTACACATCTATTAAGCAGCAGAGCCAGGGTTTGTACTTTCCATGTAGGCTCAATGCATTTGACAGACCGTCCTATCACACATTTTCTCTGCTCTTTTTACATGTTCCATTTTCCTTATCATAAGCTTGTTATTCATCAGTGAATCCCAGCCTTATTTTTCCAACACCCACAGGTGTCTCAATAAAGCAGAACTTTATCAGCAAGCTATTCATTCAGTGCAGGACACAAGCCTCCAAATATCTCATCGTGTGTCACAAAAATCTTAAACTGCTCATTGAATTTTGCAAGATGCCTGTGAGTGGGTGAAGGTAGGAAGAAAGAGTTACTGGGATGTAAAGGTGTACAGAAAGCAGTTGGATGTTGCCTTGTCCTGGAGGACAGATGAACAAGGTATGTTGACTGGGAACAGGTACTGGCTACTTTTTTTTTTCATGATGTCTCTGCAAAGGGCGTTAGCTTGCACATTGGGTGAGGGTGTAGCCTTTGGAATTGCTCACTTAGATTTTTATCCCAATTCTGCCACTTACTGCTAACTGTGTGGCCTCAGGTAAGTTACCTAATCCCTCTGCCAAGTTGCCTTATTTGGAAAGTGGGGCCAATGGCCAACAACAGCCCCTACTCCATCAGGTGGCTGTGAGAAATGTTAAAGTGCATGTAAAGTAGTGTTTTTCTTGCCTAGCCTATAGTAATCACTCAGTAAGCGTTAATTTTGTTTTAAAAAAAGGATGGTAATTGTTCCAAATGGATGGTGGGGGGGTGGGGGAAGAGACTGGAACAAGAATTCACATTTCCTTAAAGCCTGCCTGCCTGCCTTTGCGCCGCTCAACCACCGTGTCCCATAAACATGCACTACAGTAAAGTTCCCAGAACCCTGAGTTCAAACCGCCACTTTTTCCCTTCATCCCCTACGATAGCTGCACTTGTATCCCGTGATGAAGTCCACGACGGTAGTTTTTGTTTTGTTCCGCACACAGGCGGGTAGCGGGACAAATTCACAGCCACACGACATAGCGTTAAGTGGCTGAAGTGCTGTGGGGCGTTCCCGCAGCTGCAAAGAGCAAAGTGACGACGAAAGGTCGGCAAGTCGGCTCGACAAACCGCCACGTTCCTGGACTTTCCCAGCGGGACAATCGAAAGCCGACACTAAAACCTAGCTACCGAGGCGGGCGCCATATTTACAAAGGCTCATGGTCGCGTGCTGACGTCACTTCCGTCGCTCTTGACTGTGATTGGTCGGGAGGCTCCGGCACTTCTGATAGGCAGGGCCCACTACATCCCAGGGTGCTTTGGGCCGCCGCTTTCTTTCTGATCGGCTGTTCCGCTTTGAGGAGGTAGGTGGGCTGGAGCGCGACGCGATCGGGCGCCATCGGCCTCCATCAGCAGCCATCGGTGCGGGGCAGCTGCCGCAGTGGCTATGGAAGGCCCGACTAAGGGCCGGTCTCTGCCGCAGAAGGCGTTGGGCAGCGGCCTGGCCGTCGGAGGCGCGGCCAGGCGTGCCGGGGTGGAGACCCCGGCGGAGACCTGGGGGTTCGGCGGGCGGGGCGGCCAGGTAGTGGGCTTCGGCGCCTGGTCCGTCCGGAGCCCGGCCCCTAACCTGACCTTTTCCTCTCCGTGGGGCCCAGGGCCATAGGCAGCCATGGCGCCCAGCCGGAATGGCATGATCCTGAAGCCCCACTTCCACAAGGACTGGCAGCGGCGCGTAGCCACGTGGTTCAACCAGCCGGCGCGGAAGATCCGCAGGTGAGGCTCCCAGTCACGTGATGAGACTCGGGAATCGCTGTGCTGCTTTGATGAAAGCTTTTTTCGACCTGATGACCGTGGGCTTTTTCTTCAGGGTCCTACAGGGTCCTGCTTGAGTTTCTGGGGTTTTTGTCTTGGGTGGAGGTAATTACATCGCAGTCGTGTGGCTGATGGAGAGCAGGGATTGGGAAAATACTGTGCTGATTGGAGTGAATAGCAGGCCTCGACTGAGGGGAGGATGGCCCTGAAGTGAAGGTAATTGCTGCCTGGCTTCTCTCTGACCAGACGTAAGGCCCGTCAAGCAAAAGCACGCCGCATCGCTCCTCGCCCTGCATCCGGACCTATCCGGCCCATAGTGCGGTGTCCCACGGTGCGGTATCACACCAAAGTCCGAGCTGGCAGAGGTTTCAGCTTGGAAGAGCTGCGGGTGAGTGTCCACGAAATTGCTATGTTAGAAGGTTGTCTCTGTTGGTAGCTCAGTCACATGATGACAGTCTCCGGAATCGCTGTACTGCTTTGATGAAAGCTCTTTTGAACCCTTTTCCATCTGACGACCGAGCGCTATCATGCGGGCCTGGAGCCCAGAGGGCCCGTGGAGCTTCACCTTCTCTACTTCTGGAGCAGGTGGCTGGTATCCACAAGAAGGTGGCCCGGACCATTGGGATCTCCGTGGATCCGCGGAGGCGGAATAAGTCCACCGAGTCCCTGCAAGCCAACGTGCAGCGGCTGAAGGAGTACCGCTCCAAGCTCATCCTCTTCCCCCGGAAGCCTTCTGCCCCCAAGAAGGGAGACAGCTCTGTGAGTACCGTGCACTGGCACCACTGGTGGTAGGTTGTGTAGTTAGAGATGCTACCAGATGGCTCAGGGGGCCTGGCGAGGACCAGTAGAGAGGTTCAGGTCAGATGAAAAGAAGTCTGTCTTTTGTTTGGCTGGGGTGAGAAGAAAAAATATATTTGCCTTTTTACCTTCCAGACTTTGGCTATCATACATGGGTGGTCGAGAGTTGAGTGACTTGAAGTTGGCCCCGTAGAATTCACAAATTGAGTATCAAGACTGCGTGGACCCCCACTGTTCTTTTGACTGATTGTTTCCTACTTCTTAGTCACAGTAAAAGCTGTTTGTTGTGGAGCTTGTTTTTTCCAGTGGAAACTGTTATTACTAAAAAAAGTGTTTTCTGTGCAGAGAAAATATTCTTAGGTCTTGTGAAGCTGACAGCATTTACTGTATGGGAGTCTTTGCTGTCTCTGAAGTTTCCGGCATCGTGTTGGGGTATGGCTTTGTGCTCAAATGGATACTTGATTCTCACTTGCACCGTAGTTAACGTGCTAGGCTACTGGTTTGCAGGACGAGATGAGTGTATCTTGTCTGTTCTATAGGCTAACTTGGGGTCCTGTGAAGGGGTGTGGCTCCCTTGTTTGGCCACAGCACTGGCTCCTTTTCCAAGAGTATGAGGACACCCGGTGAGAGGTAATGATTTGAAGTGTGAGCCTGGGTTGGATCCCTCAGGGAGACTGAGCCCTGGAATCTTCTTTGTCTTTAATAACTAGGCCGAGGAACTCAAACTGGCGACTCAGCTGACCGGACCGGTGATGCCCATACGAAACGTAAGTGGACGGGTTTGTTTTGCTCTGTCAGTCCTGGTGCTGCTTGTGTTTCAGCTGCATCTTGGGAACAAGTGGGTGTTGATTGGGGCTGGTGTGGGGTTGAAGGAGTTGGGTGGCACCTGAGGCCCTGGGAAAAGCATTCCTGAAATCCCAACAGAGGAGTCTGGGGGGGGACCTTGTGTTCCCTTTCAGAAAGCTTGGGGACCCTCACTTGGCTGCTCACCACACCTCTGTGCTGCTTGGAAAGCCCCAGCCACAGACCTGCGGGTTTCTTGGGAGAGATGGGCTGTCCTGGGGCCTCCCTTTGTTTAAGTCTGTGCTGTCTGTAGCAGTGCCTACCTCCTCATAGGACAGACTGTGGAGACTGTGGAGACTGAGATGGTCCTCTTAGTTTTTGCTCTGAGTTTTTGTTCTTAATTTTTCTTTTTTCTCAGAAGCAGTTAGCAAACAGGAAGCCACAAACACAGGGAGACTGTTAGGTCCTATGGAGGGTCATTATCAGCCTTTTTCTCGGCAGCCTTAGTGTCACCTTATAATTGCATAGGTCCCTCTTGGTGTCCCTCACTGAACTCTGGCAAGCTTGGCTCTTACTTAGTCGTTCGGTCACAGTGGCTCAACTCATGGCTCCAACCCCACCCTCCTTTACAGGTCTACAAGAAGGAGAAAGCCCGGCTCATCACGCAGGACGAGAAGGACTTCAAGGCATTTGCCAGTCTCCGCATGGCCCGCGCCAACGCCCGACTCTTCGGGATCCGCGCAAAGAGGGCCAAAGAGGCCGCAGAGCAGGATGTGGAGAAGAAAAAGTAAATCTCTGTCAGGGACCTTTAATAAAAGCAGTGAAGCCTTTTCTCAAGTAGTATCATTGTGGCATGAGTGGCCAGGTGGGCACCAGGATCCTGGATAGTGCTTCACCCCTTTGGGTCCGGGCTGAGTGGGAGATGAACGGCTTTGGTGTGGCTCAGAGATGTGAAAAATGGCAGCTTGTTTTGTGCAGAGGTCATTAAGCAGAATTATTTTTTTAATCAGAGTAATTTTTAATCCAGTTGATATCCGAGGACATGGGGTGACCTCATGACTGGCAGTATCCTGGAGCCAGTGCGGGCTGTGTGTGTGGCCACCTCGTGTCCCAGGCAAGATCACACCATGTATGAGGTGCTCGGGTACTGCCTGGCCTTGTTCCTCCTTCATCACAGCAGAGTGACAAGCCACACACAAGTAGTCCTGCCTCATACAGTCTTTGTAGTGTGGTCACTATGGTCCCAGGAAACCATGTGGCAGAACCGCGAGTCTGATTGTGTGGACCTGATAGTTAAGGTGGTCATTGTGATGAGTCCCGTGTATCTGTAATGTGTGCTGCCACTGCCTGATTCCCCAAACTCCCTTGTTTGTTTTAAAGCAAATTACAAATGTCCTTTATGCAGGATTTGTTTACCTTAAAGGAGAACTATTAACTGCCCACACAGCCTAGGCTTGGCTCTCAGAGCTTTGGGGAGCAATTCCTAAACCTGAGTGGGGCCACTGCCGTACTCTGGATGACTTCCTGGTGGTGCTGTTTTCCTTGCTGGGTTCCCAACACACTTCAAAGAGCCATATTGGAACCAGGCTCCCTGGGGTACTGCCTTGGGAAGGTCAAACTAAAAAACTGAGTAGCTTCCAGGTGAGGGATGTAACTGGCAGGGGCAATGGCAGGTTCTGCAGATCAGCCCATGTGTATAGCTGTGGGGCGGGGGGGAGGGGTGTTGCCTGTTTTTCCCAGGGAGCGAGAAGCTTTGGTCCTGATGGTACTCCAGGTCCATCTAAGTCTGCCCTGCCATCAGTCTGCAGCAGTCCATATCCCTCTTCCTCAAGAATGCTGAGATTGGGGGTCTTGGGCAGCAGGCTGGTGAGAAAGCAGCAGGAGGGAGATGCTTGCATCCCCAGCTCCATCCTTTTGTGGTCACATGGCATAGCTGAGCCTCACCCCCCAGCCTGTTTCCACATCAGATCCCATAGTGCCAGGGATGGTCTGAAAAACTTCCCCAGGGGGGTGGTGCTCCTGGGGCTAGAGGCAGCAAAACTGGGTTATTGTGAATGGCCTGGAGCAGAGGGAACATCAAACAAAGGTGGTCCAGGTAGCTCAACCAGGAGCACCTTCAGATGCCTCTGATGTGTGACCTGGGCAAAGGTGACATGTCACATCTGAGCTTAGGTTACATTGTGTGGCTTGCATTCTGGGCCTCAGGGGTGCCAGCTGTGTGGGGACCTCACAGCAGGGCCTCCCTGGGAGAGGAAAGGGAGTCTTGAGATGGCAGATCCTGGAGCCAGAGGCCCCAGCTGAGCCCCACCCAAACACCTGAGCCATAGAAACATCATACTGTTTTAGCTGCTAAGTTTTACGGCAGTTTGTTAGCCGGTAATAGCTGACTAATGGCTATGGTTTTTCCACCCAGTGAACCCCCCAGGGTTCCTTCTGATGCTAAGTCAAATCACTTTCCCTGGCCCCATCTCTGCCACCTCCTCCCACCAGCCACCTTCCCTGGGAGACATCCAGGGCTGGGCTGGCAGCTGGGACCAAAGGTCAAATTTGCTGCCCTCTGACCCCACCCTGTCCTGACTTAGAGCTGGTCTCAGGTGGCAGGGGCAGATGGGGGTGAAAGAGTTGAATATCCTTATGACTGAAATGGTAAATAAACAGCACCTGTTAGCTAAGGAGCTGATGGGGCAACTGCTCCTGTCAGCATGAGAATACAGTGAAAATAAAAACCAGGAGACGTTTAAAACAAGTGGTATCCCTGTTTGCACAGTGTGATACAGTTGTAAACTGTGAGCAAAGCCACGAGCCCCCGAGTTGTCTGGGAGACAGTTGCCAGGTCATGGGGTGTGGACTGGCTGTTCCTTTGCCCATCCGGAAGACAACGTCCTGGTGAGGGTCTTCGTTTGTCCTGACTGCCAGACCCAGGGTAGGGACAGACACCTCTGGGGAGGGGCTGGGCTTGTGGCTGGTTTGTTTTGGTCATCATGAACTGTTGGTGAGTCTTCACAGAGCAGGAAGTGCTGTAGCCATGTCAGCAGAAGTCCCATGCAGCTCACATTAAGAAACAGGCAGCAAAAGAAATCCCTGTTATTAGCAATGGGCATTTTCTGAATGTTGCATAAAAACACCCAAACCGGTTGCTGTTGAGTTGATCCTGACTCATGAACGTCCCATGTGTTACAGAGTAGAACTGCTTCACAGGATTATCAATGGCTTGATTTTTGGAAATAGATCACCAGGCCTTTCTTCCGAGGTGCCTCTGGATGGATTCGAACCTCCAGCCTTTCAGTTAGCAGTCGGTTAACCGTTCACACCACCCAGGGACTCTTGATACCTATGTAAATGCAGGGGAAAAGATCGGTAGAAAACTTGCTGTATTGTGTGCATCTTAAATCTGAGCTTATTTGTAAGGTCCCAGTGATACCCACAGCCCTTTCTCCATCTGGAATTTGGGGGCAGCCCTGAGGCACACAGTGTTCCCAGGGATAGAGCAATTGTACAAAGAAATCAGGAGAGTTGAGGGCTAGGAAGTGATCGCAGCAGGGATCTGCCAATGGGTGATGATTTTTCCATTCTATAATGGAGGTATAATTTACATACAAATGAAATTGTCCATTTGGGTTCATTTCTAGAGTTTTGACAGATACTTCTTGAAGCTTCAAGTGTGACCGCCACTGGTTCCATTGACGATACTTCAGTGAAACGAAAAAGTTCCTTTCTTTAACTTATTAGTGGAAATTTGGCAACATGCCCAGAAGCAGAGATTAATTGAATGGACCCTCATGTACCTGTCATCCAGAATTTTCAGCATGGGGGAGAGTGGCTCTTGAATTCTTGGTTTGCTTAGATGTGATGACAAATGTCAGGGACTGTTTGCAGCTGGGGTCTGGGGCCCAGTGGGGATGGGAGTTGGACCCTCAGAACCTGGGGAGCCAGCATCAAGTCAGACCCAGAGGTGCTCATGGCTTGGGGAAGCCCGAGGATAGGGACTGGACTGTGCTCTTGGCGTATACCCAAGCAGGTGTGCTAACTGTTTGGATGGCCCCTCCGCTGGTGCTCCTCAGTGACTGAGATGAAACAGGGTCGGGGGGCAGAGTCTCAACCCTGACACCCTTGAGGAATCTGGGAGGGCCAAGGAAGGCTAGGCACTGGGGCTGGCTGTCCAGGTTGGGTTCAGCTCCACGGTCATTATGTGGTCTCAGCCAGCCCTGAGACATGGCTGCCTCATTGGCAATGTGATGAGGGCCCCACCCAGCGGCAGGACCACTGGGGACATGGGGTACTCAGAGCAGCTGAACTTCCAAGTCCAGCTGAGCAGATGCAGCAGGCTGTGGCACCACAGGTGCCACCAGTTAACCCTGTCCTGGGGGCTGGGTGCCAAGGAGGAGATGGCCTTGTTGCTGGGAGAAAACATTAGCTGGGGCGGCTGAGAGGAAGTTGATGACCCAGTCAGAATAGGGGTGTTGCCCCAAAGGTGGGAGAAGGGCTGTGTGTGTGCACACATGTGTACGTGTGTGTGTGTGAATGTGTGTCTTAGTGTCTCTACAGTGCCTGTCTTCGTGCATGTGTGCACGTCTCTGTCTCTCCACGCGTGTTTGTGTCTGTGCACGTGTACATATGTCTCCGTGTGTGTGTGTGCACGTGTATTGTTGGGCATGCACTGCTCCCTGCCAGTTGTGGTGGAGAAACGTTCCTGTCATCTGAGTTTGCAGACACCAGACTGTCCTGTCATTATGTACTGCCATTTATGGAGGAGGTGGCTAAGGGGTCCAAGAGCTGCCCACTGCAGACAGACCTGGCATTGTTGACGTCACCCACATGGACACCGCCAGGCTTGGCTGCCTGATTTCTACAGTGAGATAAACGTCAGCTCCTGCAGGAAATATATCTGACCCAGCCAAGTTACAGATGTCCTGAGATAAAATAGCATTTCTTCAGGAGGAAGGGCAGGTTTGCAACCAGGTTATAAAAAGCAGCACCTAGCTAGCTGTGTGTGTAATTCCTGCTTGTAAGATTCCATTAATAAACCCTCCCAATTCCAAAACTGTCTCCAGGACACTGGGCAGTGGGCACTGTGTCCACTGGACAGATGAAGACAGGAGGGCATTGACGGGTGTAGCAGGGGAGGGGGTGGCAGCCTGCTGCACCGCCCCTCAGCACAGCAGCCTGGTAGCTTGCCCCAAGCCAGGCCCTGTTCTGAGCATGTCACTCAAAACTAGCCAGGAGGGTGGCACTTCCAGGTGAGGGACAGAGCTTGCTCAAGACCACACATTAGCAGGTGGAGCCAATTCAACCCGGCAGCCTGCCCGGCCAGCTCTTCACCTGGTGCTTCCAAATAGTGCATGGTTATGAGCCATGAAATCTGCTGCATAGGGACTCGCGAGGTCCTGCACGTTCACATGGGCCTGCTGGGTCGGACAGGGACAGAGAAGGCTTAGATCCTGAGTTTGGGTTGATGGGGGCGGTATAGGTGGGCAGCTGGCCCCTCCTCCTCTGACGTTCACCTGCTCCCTAGTCTGAGAACTGTGCGATCACAATGGGGACCCCCAGTCACCTGTCTAAGCCCGTAGCACTCTGACCAGCAGGTGCTGTTGTCCCCTTGGGGGCACCATGGGAGGGTGGGTCTGAGGAGGCCACAGGACATGGCTCAAGGATGCTGGGGGGATGCTGGGCCCGAGGGCACGTTGCCTTGGCCTGTGCACACCTTGTTGGGGGGCCAGCAGCAGACCAGAAGGGGCCCGTCTTCCCTGTTCATCTCTGCGTGTCTCTGTGTCCTCATTGGATTTCGGACCCTCACTATTACAGTAAAGGAACCCTGGTGATGGCAGTGGTTAAAGTGACTGCTAACCGAAAGGTCAACACTTCAAAACCACCAGCAGCTCCGTAGAAGAAAGATGTGGCAGTCTGCTTCCGTAGAGATTTGCAGCCTTGGATACCCTATGGGGTCGCTATGAGTTGGAATCAACGGCAGTGGGTTTTTTTGGTTCTACTATGGTATGACCTCATCTTTACTGAATTAATTACACCTGCAAAGACCTATTTCCTAATAAGGTCATGTTCTGAGGTTCCAGATGGACATGAATTTTCAGAGAACACAATTCAATCCTCTACAATGGCCCAGGATCACCAGCTCGTAAGTAGGAGTGGGGTTACACCCAGCCAGATGGGTTCAGCTCCTAGTCACTGCCTGACACGCCCACAGTAAATAACAGATGATATTTTGACCGGGGGATAAGGGGAGGGGAAAAAACGTAGAGTTCGGGAGTTTGAGTCTCGGAGGCCCAGAAATTTTAAACGACCCACTGGGGTCTTCAGCAATAGCCTCACAGCAACAGGACATCCTCCCCAAGCCCCATCTCTGGTGGGGTGACCCTGTCTGGAGAAAACGCCCGTGCAGCATCCCTCTTAGCTCCAGGTAGCCATGCCATAGCTGTCACTGAGGAAACCACAGAGGAAGAGCCAGGTGCCACTTCAGCAGGATCTGCGGTGCCTGGGCAGGGCGGCAGCCTGTGTGTGAAGGACAGGCAGCCAAGCTGTGGGATTCCACTGTGGACAGAAGGGAGGGGCTGGCAGAGGGGTCAGAAGGCCTGTTGCCTCTGGCTTCCAGCTCCTGGCCTTTTCCCGCTGGGCCAGACATAGGAAATGAGATTTTCCCCTTTGTTTATCTTGTTGTTGTGCAGGAAATAATAACACGTTTGTTGTTGAAAAATTAGAAGATGTAGATAAGCAAGTAAAAATAAAAACCAGGCACCCAGATAAACACCATTAGCACTTTGATGTTTATCCTGCCAGCTTTTTTCCATGCAAATATATATTAATAAAAGAAGATGCCTCAGGCCCTCACAGCCCTTATCATGACTAGTTATCTATTACAGTTGTTTCCTCGCTGTCATCTGTGTGCACCACTGGACTGCCAGCTCAGGGCCAGGCCATCTGTATCATGACTGAGGCCCCATGCCTTGGACCAAGCCTGGCACGTAGTAGGTGCTCAGGAAATGTGTGCTGAATGAGGTCACTATGCGTGCTGTTTCTGTTTTGTAATCTTTTTTTAAATTTTTATTCACAATATTGCATGGCCTTTTGTGGAGTTAAGAATTAACTTTACTCATGGAATTTGGCCTTTGTCCCTGTTCCTGGAAGGTAACCTCTAAATCTTTGGAATTTCCTGAGAGATTGGAGTGTCTCTATTTTTCCATCCCTCCTAGTGTGTTTAATTAACCCTATGATTGGCTAAGATGCTTCCAGCTCTTGGGTTTTATGAGCCACAATGAGGTATACTGACCAAGTGTCTCTCTGAAGCTTCTTTGTTGACTTGCCTTCAGGCTGTGTTCTCTCCAGTGGCCAACTCTTATTCATACTTCAAAACCCAGTACGATCCGCTCCCCAACCACCGTCCTTTCTGTGCTCCTTGGCCCTCACCCCAAAGGGCATCAATTCATCAGCCTGGAGTTGTGTGGGTCCTTGGCCTTTTCCACCATTAAACTAAGAGCCCCCTGAGGTCTGAGTTAGCTTCATGAATGTTATGGATTGAATCATGTCCCTCAAAAATGTGTGTCAACTTGGCTAGGCCATGATTCCCAGTATTGTGTGGTTGTCCACCATTTTGTGATCTGATGTGATTATCCTATGTGTTGTGAATCCTAACCTCTATGTTAATGAGGCAGGATTAGAGGCAGTTGTGTTAATGAGGAAGGACTCAATCAACAGGATTATGTTGTATCTTGAGTCAATCTCTTGAGATATAATAGACTCCAGCAGAAAGGGGAAGGACCTCATTACTACCAAGCAAGAAGAGCCAGGAGTGGCACGTGTCCTTTGGACCCGGGGTCTCTTTGCTGAGAAGCTCGTAGACCAGGGGAAGATTAATGACAAGGGCCTTCCCCCAGAGCTGACAGAGAAAGCCTGGAGCTGCTGCCCTGAATTCAGACTTCTAGTCTAAACTGTGAGAGAATAAATTTCTGTTAAAGCCATCCACTTGTGGTATTTCTGTTACAGCAACACTAGGCAACTAAGACAATGAGTAAATGAGTGAGTAAATGAATGAGGGATTGAATGAGTGAATCAGTAAATGAATGATGGGTGAGTGAAAGAATGAATGACTCCATGAGTGAGTGGATAAATGAACCAGTGAGTGACTGAATAAATGAGTGAATCAGTGAGTGATGGAGAAAGGGACCTTGGGGGCTCTTCCCTGGCCCCTACTGGCCTGTCTCAAAGGTGTTCTTGCTCCAAGCAGCTTCGCAGAGTGGCTAGGTTAAGGCTGGGCTCTGCTTGGGTTGAGATCTTGCTTCTGTGACACAGCTCTGTGTCTCCAGGAGACTAACCTCCTCTCTCCAAGCCTCAGTTTCCTCCTCTATAAAATGGGCTTGGTGCTCTGAGTTAGATTTAAAGAGCCAGGAATTCTTGGCCCTCCTCCCTAAAAAGGCAAAGTCTGTTCTCCTCCCTTGAGTCTGGGCAGCCTTAATGACTCCCTAGACCCACAGAAGGTGACGAGGTGACATTCTGGGACTGCCAACACTAGGTCCTCAGAAGCCTTGCAGCTCCAGCCTGGGCCTTTTGGAACACGCTCCCTTGGAGTTGTTTGACCACTGCCTGAAGAGACCACATGGACAGGCCTAATTCCTCACAGGAAAGGCGAGGGCCCAGCTGATCTGTGCCTCTGCCATCCCTGACCAGGACCAAGCATACCAGAGACCCCGGTCCGCACCACGAGGAGCAGAAGAACAACCCAGCTGAGCCTGGCAAAGTCCTGACCCATAAAATCCTAAGAGACAATAAAATAGCTTCAAGCTACCATGCTTTGGGGTCATCTATTTTGCTACAAAGAAAACCAGACCCTCCTCCCAGCCTTTCTTTCAGGTCATGGAGGTGGAGGAGATGTGGCCGGCAAGGACTTTGTGCATCGTCTGCTGACAGCAGTGAGAGGGAGGGAATTGGCCCCTCGGTAACCCCTGCCCCCTATCCCAGCACTCCTGACACCCCAGGGTACTGTTTTTTTGTCTAGGGTGCTCCCATCCCCCGCTGTCTGTCCTAAAGTTGCCTGCAAGGTCAGCTGTGAGCAGAGATACCACAACAGACCCTGCCCCCAACCCACTGCCTCGAGGGTGGCCTCTCACGAGGACACGTGTCAGAGCATGGTGAAGACGGAGGCAGAGATTGAAGTGAACAAGCCAAGGAACACTAAGGATTGCCAGGAGCCACCAGAAGCCAGGAGAGAGGAGTGAGATTCTCCGTCAGAGAATCCAGAGGGAAACGACCCTGCTGACACCTTGATTTTGGTCTTCTGGCCCCGAGAACCGTGAGAGAATAAATTTCTGTTGTTTTAAGCCACCCCATGTGTAGTGATTTGTTATGGTAGCCATGGGAAACTAGTATAGCAGGTTACTTGTCTTTTTAATGCCTCTGTGTTCTCATCTGTAAAATGGACTGTTGTGGGGATTAAGCAACTCAATAGCATGTTAGCATGGGAAGCGTGGGGCCCAGAAAATAACAAATGTCAGTAGACTTCATCGGTGGTGCTGAGACAAGTTCTGGGTGGTGTCCAGTCATGAAGTTGGGCTTGAGGACGTCATCCTCTGGGAAAAGTACCCAAGGGCTGGCTGCCAAGGACCCTGGTGGGGAAGACCCTGAGCTAGAACTACCTCCACCTAGCCCCTCAAAGAGATTTTGTATAATTGCCCCCACAGAGCTCAGCAAGGCCAAGGGACCTCACCCAGGTGCAGGTGGGTGGGTGTCCCAGGGGAGCTGGCCCTTGGAGGGCCTGCACTCTGCAAACCCCAGAGCCTCCCCCAGGCCACAAGTGTGGCTGGTGGGCTGAGGATGTGGACTTGCATATGGCCAGGAGCTGGGCTGAGGTAGGAAGCAGGGGCTGGAAGACCTGGGAGCAGCTCTAGGCAAGTTTCTGCAGAGAGAAGTCAGCACTCCATCAGCTGGTTTCTAAAGTTTTCGGGGCCTGGGCCAACTTCTGTGAGGGGTTGGGGGAAACAGGAACAGTGGGGCCCTCATCCCTCAGAGCTTCCTGACCCACCCCTCGCCTCTTCAGCCGCTGCGCAGGAAGACAGCATGGTCCTACAGTGCAGACCCCTCAGAGAGACTGCTAGGCCTTTCCTTCCTGCAAGCAGGGTCTACAAGCCACACAGCAAAGCAAGGGGGGAGGGGAGCTTTGCCTTCCAGGCCCGTTTGGCGTGTAATCCCACCGTTTGACGACCAGGGGGCGCTGTCCACAGCCTTGGGCCCGTGGGGACCGCTGCTAGCTGGGCCCAGCACCTGTGTTGTGCTTGGCGGCCCTTCTAACTCCAAGATCTTCTCTGGAGTCCTGGTTGTGAGCCTGAGCCTGAGCCTTGGGCGACCTGAGTGTTTAGGGCCTGGTGCACCCTCGGCCTAGTCTCTGCTCGCTTCCTATCTCTTTAACGCTGGGCTGAAGCCCCCTTCCTCACTCCCCAGGGCTTCTGTCTAGGTTTGCGCCCTATTTTTAAGAAATTGGCAAAGAAAATGGGCTGCGAGGTGGTTTCCTCAACACCTCCTCTTCCGTACTGCTTCTGCTGCCACGACTAGGGGTCCAGAAGGGGTGCAGGGCCAAGTGGTGGAGGTAGGTGTGGAAAGTGCCCCTGCCGGGCCTGGTGTTGTCTCCTGGTGCTGTCACCTGCCTGGTGAGGTCACAGTCAGACCCTCAGCCCAGACACCCCCAGGGCAACGAGGGTCTACCCTCACTCTTAGAGTACAAACTTTGTGAAAGTGAGGACCGCCTAACCTGGCCCCATCACCAATCCAGCCTGGTGCCCATTAATGCTTGTTGATTGAGGTGGCACATCACTTATCTGGCAGGGCTCAGAGGTGGAGTCCAAGAGACCCTGGGAGGAGGCTCAAGGATTTGGTGAGAAGCTGGGCTCTGTGGCCCCGTCGCTTCGCATAGGGGCTGTGGAAGGAGGAACTCCCCACTCCCAGGCAGGTGGCAACTCAGAGTCTCCAGCTGTAAGCAGATTATGGCTCCAGGGGCTCTGTGGCAGGTGCACACAGTCGAGGAGGGCGCCAGACCCTGACGCCAAACCTCTAGACCCAGCTCCCGTGTCCAGCACGTGGCCACACCGGGGATTTGAACCCAGGGGACCGTGTGGAGCCTCCTACCTCCCCGGCCGTCCCTCCGGGGACCACTGTCTCTTATGCTCCGCGTCCTCGGCCCCCCACCTCTGCTCCGCCCCCTTCTCTGTCCCCATCCCCGGCGCCCCTCCAGTCCTCGCGCATGGCGGCCGCCGAGCCACGTGTGCCGCGCCCGCGGGCGTGCCTGGAAGCGTGGCCACGCCTGGCCCGGCCACCATTTCCCCGGCGCGGCAGCGCGGACCAGCGGGCAGCGGCCCGTAGAGCGCCGAACGCGACTCCTAGCCAGCCCAGCGCCTAGCCGGCCGGCATGAGCGCGCCCTCGGAGCGCGGGGGGGCCACGGCCCCGGGGGTGGTGCCTGCGCCCTGCGCCTCGAAGGTGGAGCTGCGGCTCAGTTGCCGGCACCTGCTGGACCGCGACCCGCTCACCAAGTCCGATCCCAGCGTGGTGCTGCTTCTGCAGTCGCAGGGCCAGTGGGTGCAGGTAGGGGTGGGCAAGAGGCCCACGGGGTGCAGAGCCTGGATGGGATGCTGGAACTGGGGACACAGGGACCGACGTGGGGCGCTGAGGACTGGGTCCCAAGCAGGGGCGTCCAAGGGCTGCAGCTGAGGTCAGAAGTGCGTCCCCAGGTCTGGAGAGTGAGTGCCGGGCTGTGGGTGGGGCATAGAGGCTGGACTGGAAGGCCAGAGCTGGGAGGGGCTCCGTAGAGAGAGGGGCGCCCAAAGTGCCGGCACCGCCCAGGGTCCGGTGTGGGGCTCCGAGGCCAGGGTGAAACTCCCAGCAGTGAGCGGCGGGCCAGGGCATTGACCCGGCACGGAGCCGAGTCCAGGAACAGAAGTGAAGGGTGGGGCCGAGTGGAGGCGCTGGGGTCGGGCCCTCTGGCGCCAGCGCGGGGCAGACCACGGAGCGCCGCGCTCTCCTGCTGGTCCCCCTTCAGCCCCCGTCAGGAGCAGGAGAACGTGGACGGGCTAAGGAGCTGGGGGCGACCTTCCCGGGGAGGGGCGTTGCCAGGCTCGCTGGCGAGGGCGTGGGCTCCGGGAGCCGGGCTGAGTGTCCCAGTTTCGGGGCTCCTCGGCTGGGGGGCTTCCCCTCTTCTCCTCTTGGAGACTCTAGTGTGGGTCTCCAGCGCCCGAGGTGACCCGGCAGGCGCACTCATGTGAGCAGGGTCGGAGACAGCAGGGACCCAGCGGCTTGAGCGCCCCGCGGACCAGATTCTGGGAGGGCGTGTCTCGGTAACGCCAGCTTCTCCCCTTCACACCCTGGGGTCCCTGCTCGCCGCACTTGTCACCTCCTCAGGATACCACTGGCTGGCCGCTGCAGGGCTGCTCCAGGGAGCGTCCGAGGGGGCTGGTCGGGGAGATAGCTTGGGGCGCTCTGCGCCATACCAAGTGCTTTCATGGTCACAGTGTCGCGTGAGACGTGTGGCTTCACCTCCAAAGGGCGAGAAATACGGGGAGCCTCCTGAGCTGCGGAGGCCACTGGAGGAGGGACACGGTGGGGAGAGGTAAAGCTTTGCGTTGGGGGGGCTCGAACCCGAGGCCGAACCTAGGCGCTAGCGCTTTCCCTGCCATGAGGGAATCCTGCTCTGCTCCAGCGCCCCCACCCTGGGGCAGGTGGCAGCGCGCGGGCCGGTGGGGGCAGCAGGGGGCGCCAAGGTGGGAATGAGACCCTGGCAACGGGGGGGGGAATGACTGGGGTGGGGACAACGTGGGGCAGAGATCCAAGGCGGAGGTGGCAGAGGAGATTCAGGTGGGGGTTGTGATGAGGGCGGCAGGGAGACTGGGATGGGGTCCAGGGTGGGGATGGGGGGACCCCAACAGGGGCAGCAAGACCAAGCGGTGGCGGTACGGTGGGGCTAGGATGCTGGGCTAGCGCCCGCTTCCCTACCACTCTGCTGGCCACTGGCGGTGGCCTTATGCGTGTCTCTGGGCCACCAGCGCCTGGCCTGAGAAACTCTGCAGATAATCAACCCTGAGAGCAAAGGGCCACCACCCAGGGCCCAGGCTCAAAGAAGTGGGCCCTGCACCCCAAACCCCACTATTAGCACCTGGCAGCTTGGAGGAGTGGTGCCAGTGGGGGTTCTTTGTGAGGTTACAGGCACCCTTTTATCAGAACCATAGGGGTGACCTGTGGAAAACCTCCCCAGCTGAGCTGGAGGAGGGAGCTGTGGCCCCCAGAGGCAGGGTTGGCCCTGTGAGCCTAGGGGTCCCCTGTGCCTGGAGGGTCTCTGCCTATCCCCTTCCCTGCCCAGATGGGTGCTGGGGGAAGATCTTGCCTCGAGTTGGCCTGGGATGGAACCTGACTTCCACCCCTGACTTTGGGCGCTGTTGGGCAGGATCCTTCCCCCCAGCCTCAGTTTCCCCATCCAAAACGTGGGGATAAAGCAGGCCATGGAGATGAGAAGATGTAGAGAAGTCACAGCCCATGCAGACCCAGGGGGCCTTTACTGCAGGGAGGGAGATGCCCAGAGTCCTGGAATGACCACATGCCCTGCAGGGGTGGGGGCAGAGCTGGTGGAGAACAGGCCAGGTGGGCTGGGTCTTCCAAGGAGTGGCCTGAGAAAGCACTCATGAAGAAGCAAGGGGATGGCAAGGGCTGAGCTGGGAGGGACTAGGCCTGGAAACCCTCTCCCTTGGGTGGGGACTCCTCCCTGGCTGGGCATCTCACAACCCACTGGTTGCAGGTGGACAGGACCGAGGTGGTCCGGAGCAGCCTGCACCCCGTGTTCTCCAAAGTCTTTACACTCGACTACTATTTCGAGGAGGTGCAGAAGCTACGCTTCGAGGTCTACGACACACACGGGCCTGGCGGTCTCAGCTGTCCGGAGGATGACTTCCTTGGGGGCATGGAGTGCACCTTGGGGCAGGTGGGCACTCGCCTTGGGAGAAGGGGTAGAGGGGCCCAGGGCTGGTCCAGAGAAGCTGGCATGATGGCAGTGGTGACATGGACGACAGTTTATTAAATGCCTACTGTGTGCAGGGTGCCATGAGAATCCCTGCTGTGAGCAGCATCAGCTCTGTCCACCTCCAGAGCTCTTTGTCTTAAAAAATTCCTTATTCATTTTTTTAAATATATGATTTTGAATAGGGTAATACATTCACACAGTTCAGAATTTGAGAAGTATAAAGACATGTTGCCAATCATCACCCTCCTGTACCTGACCGAAGCCATGCACTCCCCCCATGTCACCAGGTTCTTGTGTATCCTTCCCTTCCCAAGATATTTATTCTTATAAAAGTAAATGCAAATATAACTTTTCTCTGTTTTCACAAAAACACAAATCATACCTGTTAATCTTTTACCTGCTTTTCTCACTTACATAAGAAGCCCTTTTCCTCTCAGCCCAGAACAGTATCCTTGCATCGCTGGCTGCAGAGCGGCTGTTCTGTCCTTTATTTACCCAGCTTCCGCCTGCTGGACACTGGGTTTCCAGCCCTTTGCTGGTGTCCTCTTCCCCCATCAGTGTAATTACAGCTTTTGTGAGCCACCAATTAGAGTGTCTTTTTATGTGCCAGGCACTGTGCTAATCTGTTCTAAGGCTGCACTCTTAATCCCATAATTTTCTAAGGGGGGGCTCTGCTCTTTCATCAAGGTCTAATTTACATGCAATAAGATGCACAGACCCCAAGACTGACAAGTGGAGACGAATGAGGACACCTGATCACCCCCCAATCAGAATAGAACATTTCCATCACCCCACTTGGACCCTGCACTGCTCCCTAGCAGACCCCTCCCCAGCAGCTTCATTCTGATTTCTGACTCCATACCCATGAATCACACAGTATGTTCCCATTTGTGCCCGGCCTCTTTTACCCAGCATAATGTCTGTGTGACTCACACTGCTGCTGCCTGCGTTGAGCTGGTTCATGGTAGACCCTTCTGTCTCCCCATTTTACAGACAAGAGGACTGAGATTTAGAAAGCTGTCCTGAACATGAAAGCACTAGAGCAGGGTCTGACCCAGGCCCATGCCTCACACATGCCCTTGTCAGCAAGGAGGGGACAGCAGGGTTCAGAGTAATAGGGAGAACGCCTGCCTCCATTCTCCTCTGCACCCCTCCCCACAAGGACACTCCCAGCCCAGAGCCTGCATACAGGAAGCCTGTGGCCGTCCTGGCCCTTCTGGTGAGCCATGTACTTTGTTGCGAAGTCACTGAGTCCTCCCAACAGCCCCCATTCTGCAGATGAGGAAACGGGGCCCGGAATGCTAAGCAAATCCCACCTACCTGACCACCACCCTGTACTCAGCAGATATTTGCTGCATACAGCCATGTCACTGTGTCAGCTCACCCCAGTGGCGGAGGCAGCCAGCAGGGCCTGGTGAGCAGGAGGGGGCGGCCCAGGCTAGGGGATTGAGGCTTTGTGCGCTGATACGCAGAAAGGACTTCCACCAGTTGTTTCCTGACCGCGGGCAATCTCACCACCACTCTGAGCCTTTTTCCTCATCTGATAAATGGGTGTAATGATGTCTGCCTTCTTGTGGGCGATAGGGGTCCATGAGGTGGCAGAAGTAAGGGCACGTAGAAAAGCAAGAGGTAGCGTCCTCACAGGGACCAGCAGGAAAGGCCAGCTGAGGGCATGGGCCCTGGGTACTGAATTTGAAGGAAGAAGTTCGGGAGCCTGAGGCACGGGGTTGGGGGAACTGCCCAGGGTGAGGGAGGCTGAGGGGGACAGGGAGACTCAGAAGGGTGAGGCTGAGGGGAGGCCAACCCAAGGGCTGAGTCAGAGTCCCAAGGATCAGGGGCCATCCTCCATTCTCAGCCTCTCCTCTCCACCTGTCTCCTGACTTTCAGATTGTGGCCCAGAAGAAGGTGACCCGACTTCTGCTTCTTAAGTCTGGCAGGAACGCTGGCAAGTCCACCATCACGGTGAGGCCAGACGGCCCGGCTCCCAGCCACTGCCTCCCCGTAGGCCCTGAGGCCCTTAGGCTCTGCCCCTCCCTGTCCTGCTTTCTCTCTCTGGGCCACACTACGGCTCTGAGGGTCTTTTCATCCAGGACTTGGGGAGGGGTCCTCAGCCCTCCTCTCAGGTTGGGCAGCAGCCCAGGGATGGGTTTTCTAGGCCTTTGTCCCACTTAGCTCCGGATGGGGGAGAGTTCGGGGGTGGGAGAGTAGGGTCAGCAGCTTGGAGCCAGGGTCCCCATCAGTGCAGTAAGATGTGCCTTGCTCCTCCCAGGTGATAGCAGAGGACATCTCAGGGAATGATGGCTACGTGGAGCTGTCCTTCCGGGCCGAGAAGCTGGACGACAAGGTGAGCAGGGCAGACCTGTGCCCTAGTGCCAAGTCTGGGAGCACTCGGTGAGAGCAGACACTTCCCTACTTTGGCCTCAGTGTCAGTTTCTTCATCTGTAAAATGGGCATAGAACAGGACTGTCCTGGAAGGTGTCAGGAGAAATGGATGACTTGGTGCAGATGAAGCAGAGTAGTGGGTAGAGCCTACCAGGTGTGCCTGAGTGCTGCTGCTTTGGTCATTGTTACTGCTATTGTTACTGGTAGTGCTGGTGTTACTGTTATTAGCAGGGACGGATTACCTGTGCTTACTTACTAATTTAGTGCACAATTTCACATGGGTTTCATCAAAGATGTGGTGAAACCCATGTGAAGTTGTTCACTGCAGATTAGTAAGTAAACACAATTAAGCCCATGCATAACTTGCTTACTGTAAACCCATGCATACTTGCTTATTGGTTAATCTGCCTTGGTTATTAGCCACATTTCTGCATCCTGTCTTGGTGCTGGTATGGAGCTAAGCCGAATTTCCCTGCATTATCTCATTTATCCTCAGCTCCCTATGAGTTAGGGATGCTCATGATCTGCATTTAGTGATGGGAACAGGTTCAGGGAGATCCCTGAGGCCACCATCTAGAAGGAGAATGGCTGGGCACAGAGCGGGGGTCTGATAGGTGTAGGGAGTCAGGAAAGGCCTCCCCAGAACTAGGTGTTTGAGCAGAGATCTGAGGTTGGGGTGGGGTGGTCTGAGTGGCAGAGACAGCATGTCAGACCTGGGCAGGCTGCGGAAGCTGGAGGGGGTGTGAAGATGTGGTAGGGGCTAGGATTTTCAGGGCCTGGGAGTCAGTGGAGGCTCTAGAGGGGGAACAGCAAGACCTCCCAGCTGCTCTGCTGAGCTCAGGGAGGACTGGCCGCCTTATCTTACATCTGAGGAAAGCTAGGCTCTGTGGGGTGAGGCGGAGTCAGCCTGAGCCCCACACCCCTCTCACTGCCTCCCGCACCTCTGTGGCCTCTGCCAGGATCTGTTCAGCAAGTCAGACCCCTTCCTGGAGCTGTACCGGGTCAACGACGACTGGAGTGAGCAGCTGGTGTACAGGACCGAGGTGAGAGCCCTGCCCAGCGCCCTGCCCAGCCAGCAGGCTCCCTCAGGGCCAACCCCAGACCCCTGAGCTGAGGCAGGGACAGAGAAAGAAATGACAGGAGGGAGTCAACCCTGTCATTCTCCTGCCCCTCCTGGCTGAGGCAGGAGAGCCCACCCTCTAACAGCTGTGAGGGTCTTTACCTCCAGCACCTACTATCTCCTTTCCAGATGTGGGTGTGTCTGTTGCTAGAATTCAACAACGTTGTTTTGTTGTCACTGTGATTATTTTTAGGGCTACCTTGTACTTCCTGCAGGTGAGATGGGGTGTCATTTTCAGCAATGTATGTGTTTCCTTTTGAGATAAATTATTTTGAGTTTAAAAAAGAGTCTATTTAAAGAAAAAAGGTGTCCAGGTGGCCCAGGAATATGGCGGAAGTTAGGAAGGTGGTTCCCAAAGGAGTGAGGTTTGGGAACACGGCTCTGGGGGCGGAAGGCCCAGTCCTGTGCCCATGGTTAAAGGATGTTCCAGTATTTGGTCTCCCTGTCACCTGAGGCTCTGGCCTGGGCCCCTCTGGGCTCCACTGGACTCTAGGGGCCTTCCTGGGGCCCCCACCTGAACCTGGCCTCACAGGTGGTGAAGAACAACCTCAGTCCCGTATGGAAGCCCTTCAAGGTGTCTCTGAACTCCTTGTGCAGCTGTGAGGAGACAAGGCCCTTGAAGGTGATCCAGGTGGGGAGGGGGGGACTGGGGGACTGGGTGGGGGCAGGGCTGTGGGGCTGGGATAAGGGGCCAGGCTGGGAGACCAGGCAGGGGGTACCGGGAGCCAGTCACCCTCAGACCACACTCACCCTTAGAAATGGGATTCTTGGGAAGGAGATGGATCAGTTGGGGAAAGGGGATGCCATCAGGCAGTATGGGGTCCCGGCTGCAGGCCGGGGTCTTCATGGGCCCCAGAGGAGCAGGTGGGCTGAGGAAGGCCTGGGTTTCCCAGTGCCTCGTCTGGGATTATGACTCCCGAGGGAAGCACGACTTCATCGGCGAGTTCTCCACCACCTTCCAGGAGATGCAGCAGGCCTTCGGGGAGGGCCAGGTGAGCAGGCCTGGGGCACCTCCCTCCATCCCTCCCTCCCTTGCCCTTGTCTGGGGAAGAGCCAGCTCTCAGCACCCCTGAGCCTAGGTTGTTGCTGAAAACTCAACTCGTACTGACTGTCCATGGTGGGGTATCTGGGACAGGGAGGATAAGGTGCCTGTGAGTGGCCTGGGCTACCTGGCTCACTCAATTATTATTCTAATCCAGAGAGGAAAGACTAATGATGATGATGATGATAAAAAAATAATGCTAACGGCTACCATCAGGGCAGGGGCAGTGGGGATGGTTACTGCATATTACAGCTGGAGAAACCTGGCAAAGATTGAAGCCCTGTCCCTCCCTCAAGGCACAGTGGAACTGTGTGAATGCCAAGTACAAACAGAAGAAGCGCAACTACAAGAACTCAGGGGTGGTTATCCTGTCCCACCTGAAGGTAAGACAGGGCCTGGGGGAGGCTGGACCCGAGTCCCCCGCTCATAGCCCCTTCCCCACCAGGGCGGGTGCTCTGCGGTCTGCGCTTGTTGGATTTATTCTCAATGACCACCATCCGGGAGATTTGGTTGTCCTCAATATGTGGAGGTGGAGGGAGACAGAAAAGGATGCGAGAAAGAAAGAAAGGGAGAGGCAGGAGGATGGAGGGGAGAGAGGGGGAGATAGAGCAAGAGATAAGAAAGAGGGATAGAGAAAGAGAGATGGGAGGAGGGAAAGACCAACAAGAGACTTAGAGGAAGGAGGAAGAGGGGTGGGGCTCAAGGGAGAGAAGGGGCTGAAAGCCTGTGGAGGAGACAAGGAGGAGGGGCGAGACATCTCACCAAGGCTGCCTCACCCCACTTGCTGGGAGGGAGGGTGCAGGTCCCCGGTCCTGAGTTTCCCCAGCTTGGAGGACCAGGTGAGCCCTGCTGATGCCGCTGCCTGGAAGTTCCACAGGGTCTACTCCTTCCTGGACTACATCATGGGTGGCTGCCAGATCCACTTCACTGTGAGTTCCCCTCCCTGCACTTCCATGCTGGTCCCCTACCTCTGTGCCACCCTTTGGGGTCCTCTGTGCCCTCACACTAGAACACCCCCCCACGAAGCCTCAAGGAGCCAACCTCGGGGTGGACACCCTGAACAGTACCCAGGTCTGCCTCTCTGGGGTCCACCCTTTCCCCTGCCCCACCTGACGTGCCTGGAGCGAGAGCTGAATCAGATCCAAGTCTTGGCCCCCCAGTTGAGGGTGAGGCAGCACTTCCTGAACATGACATTATGCTCTAGTCCTTCCCCCATGTGCAGGGTCCCTCCCACAGTCCTGGCCCTGGAGCCAGCATCCTCTACATGTCCTCTTAGTGGGTCTAGGCAGGCCCCCCTGCAGGAGAGGGGCCCTAATGGTCCCAGGAGGTGGTGAGGGCTCAGGGTGATGATGCCCTGGCAGGGCACTGGCTGATGCATCCTCGGAGACAACTCCTTCCAGAAACCCCAGGAGATTTGTGGTTGGTGGGGTCTAGGGGTTCCCTCTGTTCCCTGTGGACCCGTGACGTGAGGTCCCTGGGGCAGGCAGGCCTGCAGGGATGGACATGAAGGGAGGCCAGGTCTGCAAGGAGGAGCCTGTGGGCAGCAGCCCTGCCCATGTGGCCCTGGCCACCTTGGGTCAGCACCTCAGCTCTGAGATGGCTGTTCCTCTCCAAATCACCTTGGCTCCACCCTAGACGGCCGCTTGGGCTCTCTGTCCATGGGCGGCTCCTGTGATGTCCTCTCAGGACCCTGGGACCACTCTTGGCTGCATCCCCCTTGCCGAGCACCCCCCAAGCCTCAGCTTCCCTTACCTGTCAAATGGGGGAGGTATTCCCTACTGTCTATTGGGGTAGACTGAGGAGGCAGCAGATTAGCCACCTGGCAAGGGGCAGGTAGTAGTTGCCGCACGCGTGTGAGGGTGTGCTCATGGCCTGGGCCTCGCAGGTGGCCATTGACTTCACGACCTCCAACGGCGACCCCCGGAACAGCTGCTCACTGCACTACATCAACCCCTACCAGCCCAACGAGTACCTGCGGGCCCTGGTGGCCGTGGGCGAGATTTGTCAGGACTACGACAGGTGTGGACCCAAGCCTGTGTCCCCTCCCCTCCCCTCCCTTCCTAGCCCTACACCCATGGCCAGTTTCTTTCCTGCTCTGTGCCTCAGTTTCCCCTCTGTGCCTGGCAGTTATCAGCCCTCTCAGAGATGTCGTGAGATTTCATGGGCTACAGACGTTATTGTGATTCGTGGGGCCAGAGGTGGGGGGAACATAGCTTCCTGGTCCCTGTGTTCCTGGCAGGGTCTACCAGGGGAAGACAGGGCTCCCAGTGTGACTGGGCCTCCTTCTCTTCTAGTGACAAGAGGTTTTCTGCTTTGGGGTTTGGAGCCCGAATCCCTCCCAAGTATGAGGTAGGAGAGCCTGAGACCATTTTTGCTTTGTGCCTGTCCCTGGCAGAGGGGATCCTGGATCCCTGGGACCCCCTGGCTGCTGCCACCCTGACTATGTGATGGGGGAGGGAAGGAGGAACAGAGGCTGGCTTTTCGACCAGGGAGGATTAGATCGTCTGGGACTTGTCATGAGGGAGTCTGGAGACTGGCTCCTGTTCCTGCTGGGATAAAGGGCATGACATTAGTCTGGCATCTTTTGTTGCAAATAATTGCTCACGTGGATTATGCAGAAAAAATGATGGGAGGGGGAGGGGGTTTATTGACTAATGCAATGAAAAGCTTCAGGTACAGCTGGATCCAGGTCTCGGTTTGCTTTCCTCCTGCTTGGCTACTTCTCCAGCTTCAGGTCTGGTGGCCACAGAGTCTTCAGCCCTGAGAGAGTCAACAGAAGTTCCAGGACGGAATTTCCCTGGCCAATCTCCTTGGGTCCTGGGACTGGAGTTGGGGTTGGGGTGGTTCCCCATAGGAAACTTGGGGTGCTAGCCATGGCAGGCGGTGAGAAGGACCCTGCAGGGCTGAGGGCTTTTCCTGAGGGTCCTGGAGAACAGAGCCAGGAAGCCAAGGAATGAAGAGACTCTCTTGGCTCCCCCAGCCCACTGGGTCAGGGTCCAGGACACTGGCCATAGGGCACAGAGGGGGCCTCAGGGGGCTCAGCGTTAGTGCTGGTGCTGGATACGGGAGCAGCTGGCCAGCCTCTCTTGTCCTGCAGGTGTCCCATGACTTTGCCATCAACTTCAACCCTGACGATGACGAATGTGAAGGTAGGAGCCCAAGGAGAGTTGGGGACTGGAGGGTGCAGTGGGGCTGCACTCACCTGCCACCCCCACAGGCATCCAGGGTGTAGTGGAGTCCTACCAGAACTGCCTGCCCAAGGTCCAGCTCTATGGCCCCACCAACGTGGCACCCATCATCAACAAGGTGGCCCACACTGCCGCTGCCGAGGAGCGCACTGGGGAGGCCTCCGTAGGTTCTGGGGCCAGTGGGCATGAGGGGCGTGCTAAGGGGCTGAGGGGGTAGAGATTACGGCAGGGCTGGGCATGCACTGGGTTGGGGGGGCAGGGAGCAGAGGTCACATCAGGGCTGGGCGTTCTCTGGTCTGGAGGGAGCTGGGGGGTCAGAGGTCATTGAGTGCTGGGCAACACACCCCTGAGGGCTGTGTTGATACCCATTTGCCCCTGCCCAGGAGACTTTTGGGGTCAGCCTCTTCCCTCTCTCCCTTTCTCTTCTCTCCATCCTTTCTTCTTTTCTCCCTTCTTCCCTCCTTCCTTCCTTTCTCCATTCAACAAATATTTACTAAGCACCTACTGGGTACTGGTCATGGTTCTGAAAGATGGGAAAAGCCGTGAACAAAACAAGCTCCCTGCCCTCAAAGGCTGACCCAGGGACCAACAAGAGACACAAAGATATGGAAATTACTGGTACATGAGGAGGCACCTGGTGCCATGGGGGAAATGGGCAGGATAGTGGGTCAGCTGTGTGGGAGGCAGGCTTTGAGGTCAGGGAGAGCTGAGCAGTTATCTGGGGGATCCGGGCAGAAGGGCCAGCATGTGCAAAGGCCCTGGGCCAGGAAGGAGGAGGTCAGTGTGGCTGGAACAGAGTGAGTGAGGGAGAGAGTGGGAGGAGACAAGGATAGGAAGAGAGGGCCCTGCTTGTCAGTGATGTCTCCCTCAAAGCCGGGTCTGTTGGTTTATTTTTAATCTCAGGGCAGAGGGTTGAATTAATTAGTGACCTTGCCAGGTGGTGGCCCCCACAGTTCCAGCAAGACCCTCTGTTAGATGATTTACCAGTAGACTCTCAATTCTCCATGCACCTTCCACACCACCCAAGGGAAGACTTCTGTCCATTGATTGTACACTCAGAGGGGCAGATTACCCAGTAAGCACAGGTAAGCACAGGCTTACTTGTGCTTGCTTATTAATCTGTAGTGAACAATTTCACATCGGTTTCACCACAGATGTTCACTCAGATTAGTAAGAAATCACAAGTAAGCCCGTGCTTACATTGCTTACTGAGTCCTCCATCCCTGTCAGGGATTGTAAATTTGAAGAGGCTTTGATTCTGTAGGAAGGTGCTGTGGGGTTGGGAGAGAGACAGATGCCAGCCATACGTAGAAGCAGAATCTTTGGTGTGGTGAAAAACTGTGAAATTGTTCACTACAGATGATCTGGTAAGCAAGGTAAGCACGGTGCTTACCTTGCGTATTGGATAATCCATCCCTGTGCACACACTGTTATTTTTACTTTTCACAAACAGCATTGTGCTCAAGATTGCATTCTGCTTCACCGTTCTTACTCAGCCCTGTGCTCTGAGCACCTCTTTGTGCATCTGTACACTGATAGTCTGCTGCTTTCTTTCACCTTTCTGTTTTGGAAAAAACATCAAATTTATAGAACAGTGATAAGAATAGTGCAGTGATGTCCAGCATACCCTTCCCTTCCCACACACATGTATATCATTATTGTCTTTTTTTCTGAACCATTTGAGAGCAGGTTGCTTACTTCATGATGCTTCCCCCTTGAATTCTCCGCATTGATCTTTTAATAGCAAGGACACGCTTTTACCCGACCACAGTTCAGCTTTCAAACCTAGGGTAGCGAGCACAATGCTCTCCTGTTGTCTGATGTCCCTGTATGTCCACCACTCACCACTCTTCCCAATGTCCCCATTTGTTGCAGTTTTCCTGGTCCAGGACTCATCCAGGGTTTGGCTGCCATGACCCTTCAGTCCCCGTAACCTGGCTGCTCCTTAGCCAGCCTTGGTCCTCCCTGACCTGCTATGGTTGGGCTCTGGCTGCTCATGGCCCCTGGGCCTGACTGTCTAGCACCCCATGGGGTGCTGCCCCACCCTCCTCGCCCCCCAGGCACCGAGCTCCCAGAGCCCAGCTGTGGGAGGTGGGGGTTGGGCAGAGTCAGGCAGGCCAGAGATCCAGTCCCAGACTCGGGCACAGCTCCCCAGCTGCTCCTGATTTGGGGGCCTCATCCGCACCAGCTTAGATCCCAGGGAGGGCAGGGGAAGCTGGGAATTCCAGATGCTGGAGCCAGGCATCACCCTCACTGGCTGCAGCTGCTCTCAATTCTGTGCACCCATGGACGACTGTCCACTGCTCTCCCTGTGCCCCCAGAGAGTTCCCCCGGAGTCTGAGGACAGGCATCAGCGTGTGACCACCCACTGCTCTCTTTGTGCCCCCCAGCAATACTACATCCTGCTCATCCTGACGGATGGTGTGGTCACCGACATGGCGGACACGCGAGAGGCCATTGTGCACGCCTCCCACCTGCCCATGTCCATCATCATTGTGGGCGTGGGCAACGCCGACTTCACGGACATGCAGATCCTGGATGGGGACGACGGTGTCCTGCGCTCCCCCCGTGGCGAGCCTGCTCTCCGCGACATTGTGCAGTTCGTGCCCTTCCGAGAACTCAAGAACGTGAGTGATTGGGTGTGGCTGGCAGCCAAATGCCAAAGCCACTGTGGGGTGGGCCCGGGGAAGGTACCCACCCCCCATGCAACCTTGGCAGCTCACAGTCCAGTGGATCCCGGGTCTGGCTCCCTCCCCCTAGAGATCAGCACCTGTAGCAGCAGCTCTCAGGGCCAAAAAACCTTTCTATTATGAAAAATATCAAGTGTACACAAAAGGTAGAGAACAGTGTAATGGGCCCCCATGAGCTCACCACGAAGCTTTTCTCAGTGGCTTTCACACGTCACACTGACACACATGCACACAAAGTTCTAGGCGGTCGCATGATGTTGGGCCACTTCCTGCCTTGGCCACTCTCCCTGTCTGTGCCCAGAGAGCAGGAAAATACCTTCCCAGAGAGGTGGACAGGATTACATGAGCACAAATGACACCTACGACAGTGCCCTGCCTATTAAATTTCACAAACATTGACTACCACAGGCCTTGCAGTCTCATATTTTTGGGTCTATATCCTTCAAAGTCCTGGAGACAATCCACTAAAAAGACTCCATGACACTCATGGGTGGAGACCACAGCGTGAAAGTCCTGTTCCTAGGGGACAAGGCCTAGGGAGGGGTGACTGGGCTTGGGGAGGGCAGGGAAGGCCCCCAGCTTTGGTCATGTCCCTACCTGCAGGCATCCCCCTCAGCACTGGCCAAGTGTGTGCTGGCTGAGGTGCCCAAGCAGGTGGTGGAGTACTACAGCCATAAGGAGCTGCCGCCGCGAGGCTTCAACACCCCTTCCCAGGAGGCCAGCTCGGGCTTGGCCCCGTGAGGGCACCTGGAGGGGGACCGATAAGGGGCGGCAAGGAGTGTGTCCATGCAGTCTCTGTCCCCAGCACTCTCAGGGTCCCTTCAGCCCCCTGAGACTCCCCAGAGGCCTTGTGCCCCCCAGGCCAGGCCTCACACCTCGTCCCCCTGTGATCCTGTGGCCTGGGTCAGCATTCAAGCCCTGAGGCCGATGGATGGACAAATCCGGACTCCGACTGACCGTGGGGAGCCCTGGGCAGTAGCCACTGAGTGGTGGGGGCTGGCAGCATCCCCGTGCCTGACCCAGCCCCAACTCCTGTGGGGAAGGGGTCCTGAGAGCAGGAGGCCTGAGCAGATCCATGGGCGGAGGGGGGTGCTTGTTCTTACCTAAAGGGGAAGGATGTGCATTGGGGCTCTCTGCATCTGATATTTGTGGGGAAGTAACCAGCCAGGCCAGCTTCCCAGTCTTGAGAAAGCCCAAGATGCCCCTTGGACCCTTTGCCCAGCTGGCGCACCCCTCCCCCACCCCCTCCTGTGCTCTTTGCTTTGGGGGACTGTGGGGAGGGGATTCAGGCATAATAAAGTGTTGTCTTCTCCTGGCAGCAGTCTGTGCCTTTCCTGAGCCCCCTTGTCTCTCCTTCCCCATGGCCCCCACTACACACACAGTGGAGGACTGGGTGCCTCACATGGGTGAGGTGGCCAGTCTGCCTACTCCAGCCCCCAGTCTTGGAGCAGGACTGTTATCATCTCAGGCACACGGAGGACTGAGGAAGGACCCCCAGGATTGTGTGGGTAGCTGGGAAGCAGAGGTACTGTGGCCGCAAAGGCAGCCCCCAACCCACAGGAGGCCCAGGGCCCAAACCCTCCCAGTAAGTTTGTGTGGTGAGTTTGAGACTGCAGGGCAGGTTCAGTGAGCCATGGCCTTGGTGGTGGGCTCAGCCCCCTCACTTTTCTCCCTCCCACTCTGCGCACGTGGGGGCTGCAGCCACAGGAACGGGGCAAGGGCCTCTGAGCCTCCTCCTCCGAGTGGGCTTTTGTGACAGTGTTCCCCTCAAGGAATCCATGCAGGCCAAGGTGTCATAAATGGCTACTTTGATTTAATTTGATAATTATTATCGAATAATTATTAATAATTTAACAAATGGCCACGTAGAGTTGTGCTGGCTCTCTGGGTCCTGGGCAGCCTGAGAGAGGGCTCGGAAGACCCCAGACCAAGCGCTGTCTTTCCTGGGACCCTGTCCTGCCCCCCCTGCCCCTGACCTCTCTTTCCTCCCAACTGTCACTATCACTGGTGGGTGAGTGGTCTCCCATCTACCAGAGCTGTGGACAGTGGAGTCTCAGCCCTTTGGGGGAGGGTTTCAGACGGAAATTTTTCCTGAATTTTCTTGCCTCGGAAACAAATGGTCCCAACCCTGAATTCAGGCCCATCCATCCAAATCCATCCATCTATCCATCCACTCCAGGGCCTATTTTTAGCTCCTGATTCATCTGTTAAGCAGGGATAATAGGCATCTCCATGGTAACCTGGCTATGGGTGCCTTCCAGGAGGGCTGATGTTGGCGAGGTTGGTCTCTTTGAGGATGGAGGGGACAGCAGAAACACTCCTCTGAGCACACCTAGGGGCAGTAGGGTAGGGGGGTGTCATGAGTCCTGAGATGGGAGGGTGAGTATCTGCCTCGTACTGACCTAGGCCCTGCACGGGCCTATGGACTGCACAGCCTGGCATCAACAGCAGAAATGCTGGTTGGTGCCTGGCTCTGCTGGGTGAAGCCAGAGGTGCTGGTCAGCTCCCAGCGGGACACAGACAGCACAGAGGGGCCGACTAGGAAGAACAGGGCAAGGGTCTGTGGACAACACTGATGAGCCCAGGGAACAGCCTCATGGGAAGCTGCTGCATCCCTCAGCCAGCCAGGCCAGTGCTCAACCTGGTGGGCTGGGCCGGGGAGAGGGTCCCTTCCAGGAGCTGCTGCTTAGGAAGGTACCACTCACAGACCTCGCCCCTCCCCGCCCCTCCCACCCCAAGCAGGCAGGAAGCAGGGCGTAAATGCCCCACCTCTTTCTTCCTGCCCTCTGTCTCCTTCTGGGGCCACCATTGACTGTGGTCACCAGGAAGCAGAGAACAAGGAGGCTGGGAGGGGGGTCCAGAGAGGATGGCTCAAGGCAGAGCAGGAATCCAGGAGGGGACCTAGGACAGAGTGACCAGAAGTTCTGAGAGCTGGTGCGGAGACCTGTGGGTGAGTTAAATGCATCCCCCAGTTCTTCAGTGCCTCCCAGCCGTGAGTAGAGGCCCTACACTTTCTCATAATAGCTTGGATGTGGATTTTCTAAAGGAGCAGAGCCAGAATGTGTAAACACTGAGAATCCCCACAGCTGGAACCACCTCGAGCACACCTCGGAAACGCCCTGTGGCACCTTGCCTGGAATATCCCTTGTAAGAGGGTGGATTTGAGATTGGAAAAGGGCCCAAAGGCTCTTGGGTGGTAGGTGGCTTCAGCACTACCCCAGAGTCAGGCTGGACACCTGGTCTATTCCTCCTCCCACTGAGAAGTGGGGTCCCTGTGACCTCCCCTGAGTCTGAACAGAGGTGTCATGCCATGTGACTCCAAGGCTAGGTCATAAAATGCCAGGCACCCCTGCCTGGCTCGCTGAGACGCTTGCTGTTGGGACCTAGCCACCATGCCGTGAGGAAGCCCAAGCAGCCTGGAGAGGAATTGAGGCCAAGCCCAGCTGAGCTCCTAGCCAACGGCAGCCTCAGCTGGCCTCATGTGGGTGTGCCACTGTGAGATCGGCTCTCCTAGCCCTGGCTACCATCATGATGGCAACCTCATGAGAGACCTTGCCCCAGAACCAAGTACTCTCCTGAGCTCCTGACCCACAGAAACTGTATAAGCCAATCAGTGCTTTTTTTTTTTTTTAATTGACTGAAGTTTATTGATTGAACTAATGTTTTGTTGTAATTTGTTACACAGAAGTTGATCACAAATACACCCCTTCACAGGGATCTCGTAAGGATTGGATGGATGATGCACAAGGCATGAGACACCTGTGTGGTCACTCAATCTTAGCTCCACAAGGGTGCCTCGCTTCTTTCGATCCTTCTGAGGGACAACGTTGCCAAAGCACTATCCTTTTATTTTAAATGTGCCCCCTGCCCCATGACCACCTGCTGCCCCTGCAGGCCTCACCTGCCCTGCCTCCATCCGCTGGGATGTGACCGGCTGGGCTCCGGCTTGGCAGTGGGCTGGATCAAGAGCGGGAACAGGAGCAGGCTGGCTTCAAGGCTGTTCTTTCTTCTGCTGCTGAGAGGAAGCGCAGGCAGGAAATTGTGACTAAGTGCATGTAATTGGTGCAGGGGCGGCATAGTGCTGTCAGACAGGAGATCAACGCGCCCTTGGCACAGGGGGTGCTGCGGGAGAAAGCTGTCTACCTCACCCACACTGCCCCTCCACTTCACCTGCCCTGGTTCCCCTCCCCAAGCGGAAGTCATGCCAACACACACAGCCACACACACACATGCACACCCACACGCACGCACGCACACACACACACACACACACACACACACACACACACACACGCAGAACCCAAGCCCAGCATGACACGAGCCACCCCCCTACCCAAGATCCATACAGAAGCCACACTGAGCTCATGTGGAGTATTTCTTGTGTTCTGGCACCTGCCAAGTTTGGCCCAAACATCGCTGCACTGAATTCTCACAACAGCCCCATGTGGCTGGCCTGGGTGTGAGCCGCATTTCTCATAGAAAATAAGCCACTTGGCCCAGGACACACAGCTGGGAGGGATGGAGTAGGGCCATGAGCTGGGTCTGGCACTTGTGTGTGGTCCCGGGACTCAAAGCCTGAGCCAGTAGTCTTTGGCTGTGCACATGTGTGTGTGTGTGTGTGTGTGTGTGTGTGTGTGTGTGTGTGGTAGTGTGTGTATCAATGTGTATCTGTGTGCACACATGTATGTGGTGGTGTGTGTACATGTGTGCACACATGTGTGAGAGTGTTTGTGTGTGTCAGGAGGGATTTGAGGTCCCTTGGCTCCTCTATTGAAAGCCTGTCTGAAAACTCCCCAGCCATGCACAGGGCTGGGCCACAGTCTCCTCCCTTTGTGGGGCCCTGGGCAGCTGTTCCCTTGCCACACGGGTGAAGCCGGCTCTTAAGCTGGGCGTGTGGGGCTTGCCTTGGGTGACCATGACCACCAGAAGGTTCTGTGTCTCAGCCATAAATGGAATGTAGGCACAGAGCGTTGATGGGGTGGGAGTTGGCCCCAGACTGCTGCCCCCACCAGTGAGTTCCCTCTCCTCTTAGGTGGCTTAGCTCGGCCGCTGTGGTTTGGGGGCCACTACAAGAGGGCCCCATTCCTCTCTCACCTGAGACACAGAGGGAAGGGCGGCCTCCCTCTACAGGTGGTCGGGGCATTGCCTGTGTTAGTTTCTGAGGGCTCAGCTGGAGTGCTTCACATGGGAGCCCTCATCCTGCCAGCAGCCTGGTGTCCATGTTTGCCAGGCACTGCCCCGAGTCTGGGCTGTCACTACCACCACTACCCACAGAGCCTCTGCAGGACCCACAGGGGGACAGGCAAAGCTGGGTGGCTGGGTGGCTGGGTGGCTGGGCAGCCAGGCTAGGGGCCAGTGGGGTAGGGGAGGCGCAGGCAGAGGTCCCTAGAACTTGGGAGCAGGGACTCAATCAATCCATTTATGGCTTCTGCTCTTCTCACCCAGGGGGCCTAAAAATACCCCCACTGAATTCCCAGCCAAGTGGCTGGGCCTGACATCCATGGCTGACCTAGGATGCCCACCCAGATTACCCCCTATAGGTACCAGCACCCAGGGGAAGGCAAAGGCCCTAGACATGGACAGTAGGCACCCATCGCCAGCCCTGAGCCCAGAACGTATATACTCAGCAGCTGGCAGCAGCTTGTGGGGCTGGGGAGGCAGAGAAGAATGGAGTAAACAGGATGTTGACTCACCAGGAAAAAGAAAATGTGATTTTTCTGGCACTGCCCAGGAGCAGGGCCCTCAGGAACAGACCTCGCGTGGTGACCCTGGACAGCCATCTGTCATCTCGCCCTGCAGGACCCAGCCCCACCTCCGGGCCTCTATCCAGCAGGTGATCAGGTGTGCCGGGTGGTCCGGGTGCCTGGCCAGAGTGTCCTCTCCCCCCGCCCACTGGGCAGCAAGCCCTCTCCCCCACCTGCTAGGCAGTGCCGCCCCAAGTACCAACACACGAGGCCTCTTTGTTCCTGGCCCACCACGCTGAGTGTTCTTCTGAACAGATGAGCGTGTGATGGCCAGGCTCAGCATTTTAGCAACAGAACAAGAAGGAAGACACAGGAGTGGCAGGCAGAAGTGGGGAAGGCGGCACGAATGGGCTTTGTCCTCGATTTTTGCGGGACCTGTCATCCTCCCCTCCTGGGTCTCAGTCCCTGGGGCTGGAAGCTCTTCCACCCCATCTGTCCTAAGTGGGTAGATGCTGGTATGAGGTTGGAACATCTGCCTGGTGGCCCAGCCTTGAGTTCTCAGGCACATAACCTGAGACTCCTGCCCGGCCTTGACTCGCGGGGAGGGCCAGCGAGGTTTCCTTCAGAAAAGGTGAGGCGGTCAGGGTATGAAGGCATCTGTGGAGCCCGGGCCCCTCTTCTCTAGAACCTACCCATCACCCATCTGTGAAGATTAAATGAGGCCATGTATGCAAAGCGCTGGTGTCGCCTGCATGCTGAGGGGGGACAGGTTTGTCACTGACCAGTGTCCATCCTTCATCTGGTTTCCTGTGGCTCCTTCTCAGCTGACTGGGCTGAAGCTTCAAGGTGACACACATGTGCATACATGCACATGCACACACAGGTGCGAGCACACACATGCACATTTGAAAGCAACGTCTCCCGAAACCCGTTCATCACCTGTGATACACCCGGGTACTATCTAGTAGAGGTGAGTCTAATTTTTTTCAAATACTTGGCCTGGCCTGCTTCATTAGTTTTATGACCCACTAACGAGGCCCTACTGGCACAGCGGTTAAAGAGCTTGACTACTAACCAAAAAGTCGGCAGTTCATATCCACCAACCACTCCTTGGAAAGCCTATGGGGCAGTTCTACTCTGTGTTATAGGGTCCCTATGAGTCAGAATGGACTCGATGGCAATGGGTTTGGTATTTTTTTTAATGGGTCTCAACCCACAGACCCACTAATGGACCTCAAACCACAATTAAAAAAAACACAAGCGGCCCTAAGGTACGTTGTTGTTAGTTGCCATCGAGTTGAGGTGACCCCATGTGACCTGAGATATACAGGGAGCTTTATCACAAAGAGGTTTGGAACCGGGAAGTCACTGCCAACGTCCCACCTGCCCATCGGCAGGGACAGAGGTCAGCGCGGAGGGCATCCCCAGGATGAGTAGTAGCCAGAAGGAGATTCACAAAACGAGCTCATCTGTGAGCAGACACTGAAAGGCCTCAGAGACTGAGCACTGAGTGGAAAGGCCGAGATGTAAACCCGTGTGTGCAGTACGGGCCTGTGTGCAAAAAAGAAAGGAGGTATATGGGACCTGTGTAAAAATGTTCCAGAATCATCCACAAGAAACTATCAGGAGGGGCTGCTTCTCGGGAGGAGGACTAGAGATTCACATTTTCCTGAATGCCATAATCATCATTCCTTTGTGCTTATTTTATGATTAAAAAGGTGGGGGAGGGGAAGGCCCCAGTTGGTGTGGAAGAGTGGACACTCCCCTCAAGAGGCTGAGGACACTGCATCCTGCACCAGGGACATGTGTGTTGGGCAATTCAAATTTTTTGCCAATCTGCAAATAACGGAGAAACCATGAATATTGATTTGAGGTTACAAATAAATTTTAGTAAGTCTGTGAATTTTGCAGATACAACACCCACAGATAATGAGGATCAGCTGTAAATTTAGAATATTTTCATCATCGCAAAAAGAAATGCTGCTCTCCTTAGCCATCACACCCAGCTCTAGACAACCAGGAATCTACCCTGTCTCTGGGTTTGCCTATTCTGGACGTGTCCTATCAGTGGACTCATACAATATGTGGTCTTCAGTGTCAGTTTCTTCCACTTAGTAAAATGTTGCAATGTTTATCCATTTTGTAGCGTGTATCAGAATGGCATTTCCTTTTATGGCCGAGTAATATTCCATGGTATGGATGTAGTACATTCTGTTTTTCCATTCATCCATTAGTTTTTGGTCATTTGGGTTGTTTCCACTTTGTGGCAATTGTAACACGGCTATAAGCATTTGTGTACAGGTTTCTATGTGAATATACATATGTGTTTTACACACTTTTGGTATATATGTTATATTTCCACAATTAAAATATATATTTAAAAAAATGAGGAAGTCTTGCACAGGGGGATACAGCACAGCCTCTGAGATCCGCCATTGCAAAGCTGAACAAGGGCAGCGGCCCCTGTGGGGAGGCTCCCCGCACTGTCTGCAAGGACCGCATCCCTGGGAGGCGCACAGTAAACACAGGGAAGGGTAAGAAAGATTTCCACTCTGGGGAGGGGAACTGGGAGGTGGGGCCAGGGCCAGAGGCAGACTCTTTCGTGTCTCACCTTGAAGTTCACTTGAATGTTGTGACAGAACTATGTGTTACTGGATCAAAAAATCATTTTTTACTTACTGTAGAGACAGACAGAGAGAGAGAGAAGGGGCTCTTTGCTTCCTGGGCAAGCAGCTCTGCCCTCCCCTTACCCTCCTTCTCCTCAACATCCCCCAGCTTCCTTCTCCCTGCACCCACACCCTTTCTCCAGCCCCAACCCACTTTCTCTCTAGCTCCCCACCGTCTTTCTCCCAATACCCCACCCCTTTCTCAACCCCCTACCCTCCTCTTACCCACCCTCTCTCTCTCCTCTCTGCCCCCACCCACATCTCCCCCACCCCTACCCCATTCAGAGAACGCAGGTGCAGGTGGAAATGGGGCGTTTGCACCTTCCTGGGGAGAAGCCTGGGAGGAGAGGCAGGTGGCTGGGGTGGGGCCACCAGCAGCTGTGAGTCTTGGTGAGGAGGGCCAGGCTGGAGACAAAGCCACAACACAGAGGCCACGGTGAATGAACAGGTCGGCGCTGCTGGGGAGTGGTGAGTACACAGGGTCTGAGCTACTGGGACAGAGAGGGGGATGGCCCAGAACGGCGTGCCTGACAGCTCAGGCTGAGCAAAGCAAACTGTGAGGTGCAGGTCGCCTATGGAATTCTAGAAGGTGAGGGACTGTGGTCAGCCCTGTGGTTCCAGATGGGGAACCGAGGCTTGCAGCGTGTCCTGGTTCAGAGCCCTCCCGTGAAGCCCTTGGGCCTCTCTGTCATTTCCACGTCCGCTCCTGGAGTTGGCCTCTAGGCCTCACGCTGTGCCCTCTTTTTCTAGAAACTTCTCTTCAGGCTTCAACTAATTTGTCCATCCTCCAGGAAGCACTCCCGGCAGCCCTACATCCACCTGTTCTGGAATATTCTGCTTACATGTCTGCCTCTCCCCCAGCTGAGAGCAGGGCCCTGCCGTCCTGCCCCCACTGTTGCTCCACCGAGTGGACAGAATGCATGGAATGAACGAGTAAATGGATGGGTGGTGGGTGGATGGATGGATGGGTGGGTGTATGGACAGATGAGTAGACGGAAACCTGAGTGGCTTGTCCCCTCTCAGCAGGGTGACAAGGGTGGCAGGGCTGTCCTGGTACTCAGCGTTAGCTCAGAGCGTCCTGTTCTCTCCTCTGGAGGCACCAGATCAACCTGCAACAGTAACTTCACAACAGTGTCTGCATACACTGAGGGCACAGTCTTTGTACTGAATACAAAGAAATTTCTCCAACTTTATCTTCTACTCACCCATGTGAGTAACGAGATGTTCTAGAGTGTAAGACACCCCGGTCCCCAACCTTGAGGCACCTGGAAGGATTTGGGACACGGGCCACTTCCCTGAGTCCGCCTTTCCAGAACTGCCCGGGTCTCACGGCCGAGGAGGAGCCCTCCTGGTCACTCCTGAGTGGCTGCTCCAAGCATGGCCACTGGCCTCACTCCCACGGCACTTGCACCTGCCCTCCAGGTCCAAGGGAGTGTTAGGCACCTGTCTTTCCTTCCCAACAAAAGACAGGGCCTAAGTAAAGTTAAAACATAATAAAAAAAAATTACCCAGAGACTGTGGTGTCCAGGGTGAGGTGACCCCTGCCCACATGCTGACCAGCAAGCCACTTCTAGAACCCACCGGGCGTGGGACAGGAGGGCAGGGCCTGGTGGGACATGGCCACCAGAGGGCAGCAGCCACAGACCCAGTGGGTGGACTGCAGGAGATGAAGGGACTGGCTCCCCATGGGGGTGCTTAGGGGTACCTCCCCATGGGGTGCAGGGTCTGAGCACAATGGGCCATTCTGACAGGATCCAGGCGCCCCTCTGCCCAGGACCCCGCCCCCACCCCTAGTGGCTGGTCTGGACCCTCTGAGTGTCTGCCCAGTACAGCCCCCTGCCCACGTCTCAAGACAGGCTCTAAACACACAGCAATTCAAGTTCCCAAAGCCTTTCGCACATTTGTCTCTTGCACCCGAAGTGCCCACGATGGGCACCAGTCTCGTCTTTAACTCCAGCCAGCCCCATGGGAAGGCCCCACCCTGCCCACCTTTGTGTCAGGTAAATGACCCCACCCAGGGGGCGTGTCCTGGGCCCCTGTCACTGAGGCAGGCACAGGGGCTGTAAAGAAGAGGCCATTACCCAGATCATGGGGCCTCATCAGGACAGGAATCTGCTGATGAGCAAACGCTGATGCCAGCAGAGATGCCAGCCAGCCAGGGTGGAGGGTTCTGCCTGGACAGAGGCAAATGGCGCTCTGCCAGGTCCGTGTCCACCTCAGTGCTTCGCCTGTGCTTACACATGCCCAGAAAATGTCAGAAGGACATATGGGGGCCTGTTCTCCAAAAGGGGCTTTTACCATTCTCCTTGTGCTGTTCTTCACTATGGGGATGTATTCCTTAGGACATGCATGTGTTAATCCAGTTTGAGGATTTTTTTAAGAGTCCCAGGTAATAGGCATGCTGGTGAAGCTCAGGCTTGTCCCAGGTGATGGGGGTTCCAGTCCTGGCTTCCACTTTCCATCTGACAGTGGAAACAGTGATGTTCCAACACCAAGAGTGTTGTGATGTTGAGGGGACCACCCTGAGCCATGGGTGCTGGGACCCATCTCTGGCCTTCAGAGGCTCCTCCCCAGCCAGGGCCCCGTGCAAAATGAAATCATGGGCCCTTTATTCAAAAATCAGGGAGAAAAGTGTCCTTGAAGGTACTAAAATATAAACCCTTTTCCTTTCTTCCCTAGTCTCTCCTTTGTTGTGATGTTTCTCTATTGGCTATTTAATGTCGTTCCAAGTAAAGAAAAATAAAAAAATTTAAATGACTAGTGTGAATTCTAAGGTCCCTGGGTGGTGCAAAGTGCTTGCGCTTGATTGCTAACCTAAAAGTTGATGGTTCAAACCCACCCAGCGATTCCAAGAAAGAAAAGTCCTGGCAATCTGCTTCCGTTAAGATTATAGCCAAGAAAACCCTATGGAGCAGTTTTACTGTGTAACACATGGGGCCACCATGAGCTGGAACTGACTCAACGGCAACCACCACCAAGCCTGAATTCTACCATTCATATTTATAATGTGTAATGCCAGTTTTGAGTGCAAATAGGAGAGCATTTAACACATATACAGATTCGCCAGAATTGCACACTCCGTATTTCGTAGCTCCTATGTGAATATGTTTCATTCTCATCAGAACAGTGGGAAGGCTGCACACCACTGTTATTTCACTCCTGGGTGCACACAGCACTCCTCATCGTTCTGATGGGCACAGAAGGCCTGGAAGAATAGGTACTAGGGTTGCCCCTTCCCCGTCCCTTCAGCGTGCATGGTTGGCTAACCCAGGGGAGGAACAGGTGGAGAAAGGACATGATGAGTCCTTGGTTGTCCATGTGTCTCGGAGCACGGTTGCCTTTTCTGCATTCAAAGTGAGCTCTGGTGGGAAGGGGAAGCAGGGCCTCAGCCCACTCAGGTGTAGATGGAGGCTGCTCACACCTACCTCGCTGAGCTACACAGGAGTCCATGCCCCTGCAGGTGTAAATGTGATAGCGGATAAGTCTGTCTTGAGCATCTCTTCTGCTCACACGCATGACTGATTGTCCCATCAGACTTCACTTACAAGACACATGTTCAAAGACAGAAGAACTAAAGTCCTTTTCCAGGAAGCTAACTGCGGCCTTTCTGGACAACCCAGGGCTTCTCCACGAACAAGCCGGGTGGCCACACTGGGACAAGGCGAGGCTGGGGGCATCCCTCAGGACCCCTGACCCTCTGGTAGCCTGGTCCTAGGGGCTAGACCCAGGGAGGCTGAGCTGTGCGCATCGGAGGTGACCTGAGCTATCCACTGTGGGCTGGTCCTCTCCTTCTGTAGGGCTTGAGCTGAACTCAGCTCACTGCAAGCATTCCCTCTGTTAACCTTATCTCGGATATTTGCTCTCTGGGGGGATTTTAGAAAGAGCTATAAATCTGAAACAGGAAGTGCACAGCCAGGCTCCCCCTACCCTGATCGGTCTCCCCCTCCCTCCCTTTCTCTTCTCCTCTTGGATACCGACCTCCCTGCCCCTGGAGGGGCAGGGGTGGGGGTTGTGTGCCTGAAGCCCACAGTGAGTGATTTCACCCAAGAGGCACCCCCATGACCTGAGAACTGAGCACAGGTTGGGGGCTCTGAGGTACCCAGAGTCGGCCAGAGCCTCAGGCCCCCGCAAGGGGATGCAGTACTCTTCCAGGGGGCAGGGACCCCATGTCCCCCAGCACTGTGTGTGAGGGGGATGGGTGTGTGGGGCTGTGTGGGCTCCTGCTTGAACTCCTCAGGGGTTTATTTCTTTTTCTATTTTAATTATGCACACGCTAAAAATTTCAGACGGTGCACAACATTAAAACTAGAAATTGCTCTCCCCACACCTGGTCCTTCTCCTGAAGAAGGTCAGTGCCAATAACAGATCCAGCTCCCCCCTCCCTAAATGCTGGTCTTGCCAGGGGAGCTCCCTTATGCAGGTGACACTCCGTGACTCAGGGTCCAGCGGTGAATGTCTGAGCACCCCTAGAGTCACCCTGAAGCTGGGATCAGGCAGTCATGGGGTCAGGGAGTCCGTTCGGTGCCCTGAGGCCTGCCAATCCCATCCTTGACCCCAGGCCCAGGGACCTCGCCCAGTCTCCTCCCAGGCCAGATCTCTAATATCCATCCCGCCCCTCCCTCCTGGTCAACAGACCTGTGGACTTGGCCAGTCCTTCTCTCCCTTCCCCTCCCCTCCCCTCCTTGGGCTGTAAACCAGGTTCAGTACCTGCAGGCTGGCTGAGGGCGGAGCCTCCTGGAGTCTGCATCCTTCCTCAGAGCCCCCAGACCTGCCTTGAACCCTAAGTGTGGAGTTCCCGGCCTGCTTGATCCCCTCATGTACCCTTCTCCCCGGCCCTGGAATTCCCCCTCCCCAAATATAAATGGGCTGCTGTGGCTCTGGGAAGGAGTGGCTCCCACAGGGACAGAGACTGGTCGGGGGAATGGGGACAGAGGAGGGAATGAGGTTGGGGGCTGGGGAGGAGCCAGGGGAAGAAATGGGAGAGGGGACGATGAGAACAGGATGAGGGAGTGGACAGGGACCAGGACCCAGGACAGGACATGCCCTTCCCTCCCGCCTTCAGAGCCTGAGCCTTGTCTGACACTCTGAGGCTGTGCCCGGCTCCCTCCAGCCTGGGGTTTTGCTGGAGGAGCTGAGCCGCCCCTCCTCATCCTGTGCCCCCCCTGAACCTCCAGCTATTTCAGGGCCACTTGGAGTAGCTCAGAGGCCTGCCGTCAGCCGGGCCCCCAGGCAGACCCCTGATTGCGAAAATCCTCATAGCCTGCCAGAGGACATTCCGATTCCAGATTTCTTTGATTCTTGTGGTAGGCTTGGAGTGGGGGAGGGAGGGATTAACCCCATTACAGATGAGGAAACTGAGGCCAGGAGTCTGAGCAACTACAGAGCCCCCCACCTTATTCCTACAGTGGGGCACCCGAGGTCACAAGCACCCCAAGGATCAGGGAAGGAGGGCAGGGGCTGGGGAAGGAGAGGAACCCCATCCTCAGTGAGAAGCCTGCAGCTGCCTCAGGAACCCCTGGAACACCAGAGCCTGGCCCCCCATCTCACTGAGTCCTGCCAGCTGATGCCAGTGGCACTACTTGAGATGGAGTCCTCACATTCCGGCCCGGTGACCCCAACCCTGCCCGCCACATCCTCTTCCTGGCCTGCCCTGGGGCCAGCAGCATATGACAAGCCTTAGTGAGGCTATGCGTCTGCAGAGACATGTGTAAGGCATTAGCCCCTCGTCCTTGGTGTGCCTTGTGAGGGCCCCTGGGAATGTCTAAGAGGTGGCTTTTTTGTACATGAGGGAAGCTGGCTGGAGACCTCAGGGGAGGGATCGAACTTGAGGAGAACAGAAACAAAGCCTCCAGCGTCAGAGACTTGGACTGGGAACAGAGGCACGCAGCTCCAGGCTAGGGGTGAGAGGCAGAGCTGAGGTTCCAGCCGTCAAGGACCTGAAGCCGGGACTCAGCTGCCCCCTCTCTTCTTCCTGCTCATTGTGAGTCTTGGGGAGCTGGGTGCTGGGTGTGGTGAGCTCTGGCATCTACACTGGCCAGGGGCCAGGGCTATAAGCAGGTGCAAAAGTGCCTCCTGCATCCCCCACTGCCTGCCAATCCATCACAGAGCACAGCTTGTTAGGAACCGTCGTAAGTCAGGGAACCCACCGATCACTTGTAGTCACTGTGCTCTGCTGTATGGCCAGTGTGGTGGGGGAGACGTACGGGGCCATTAGTTATGGCCACTCAGTGAGCTCATCCTGGGGGTACAGGGCCATGGGCGCTTAGAGACAGGAGAAACCTGAAAGGGGGGGTCCTGTGTGTGTTCATGATGTAAGGAAGGATATCATGAAGACCTCGTGGAGTAAGAGGGTGGCTCTGGTCACCGTGGCTAGAGTATGGAGGGTGGGAGGGCTGTGAGAGGAGGATGGAGACCCTCCATTCGAGGATGAGGGACCAGGATCTCATGGAGCAAGTGTGGAAAATCCCTGGGGGATGCTGAGCTGGGGAAACACAATGACAAAAGTGACCAGCCACTGTGTGCACAGTGAGTCATGGCGACAGAGTGGAGCAGTGCCAGTGGGTGCAGTCATCAGGGGAAAGTGGAGGGGCCTGGGCAGGACAAAGAGGGAGGTGGAGACGCCATAGCCTGGGGGTGGCCAGATGTAGGGGAGGGGGAGACTCCCTGCTCTGTGACCCAGGGCCTGGGTGGGCCGAAGTGTCACCTGATGACGACCCTGGGGAGTGAGGCTTTTGGGGACTGAGATGGGTGGGTGGCCTCAGGGCTGGGCCTGGGGACACTCCAGTGAAGACATTCAGTTGGACCCCAGGGGCTGGAGCCTGGGAGAGAGGCCAGGGCTGTACCAGGGTCCTCCCAGTGAGGGGACAGAGTGATTGATGGGGGACTGATGGCCTGCCTGGGGCTCATCGCCATGTCCCCCACTCACTCCTTCCACACAGTCCACTGTAGGGCCCACTTGTGCCACTGCCAGACTCTAGGAAGTCAGAGGGAGCTAGGCTCCAGAAAACAGCAGTGGGTGGGGGAGGGCGGGCATAATGACAAAGATTGCTGGCTCACCTATGCTAGGTGCAGGCAGGTGGACGAGCTTGTGTGTGTCCATGTGGTTCTGTCTGTGTATGAGTGCGTGTGTCCATGTGCGTCTGTGTTTGAGTGTGCGTATGTGTCCATGTGCTTATACTGTGTGCTCATGTGTGTCTCCGAGTGTGTGCATATCAGTTATTGGAGTGTATGTTTGTTTATCACACGTGGAAAAAAGTAAGTCCATGTGTGTTTGTGTTTATGTGCACACACGTCTCACACGCAGGTTTTGGGATGTGTCTGAGTATTCTCGGATGTAGCAACTCATGTGCGCATGTGTGAGTGTGAGGGATACGAGTATCATACGTGTCTACTTATACAGGAAAAGAAATGTCCCAGGTCATTTAAGGGACATGGTGACATGAAGGATGGATGCCAAACTCAGCAACCAGAACAAGAGGAAGAAATGGAGGTTAAAAACAGTAACACTAGGATGATTCTCCCACAGATTGTGTCTACCCCATGGCTTCCAGGTCAGATGCCAGAGCACACCTGCCTCTTCTTCTTGCCTGAGGGCCCATGGTCATGGACCGTGAGGGGAAAGGAATAGAGAGTATCGCCCACAGAGTTTGGGAGGGAAGGCTCCACTGGCAGCAGAGGGACCAGACTATTTCTGGGGATGAGAAACTGGATGAAGAGGCTGCTGATGAAGGCAGTGAGGAGCCTCTGACAGGAATATCTGTGGAGGGGGCTGCAGTGGGGGGCTGCCCAGTCAGCAGAATCCAGAGAGGGTCGAACTCAGACACCGCAGGTGAGATAGAGGGCGGAAGTGAGGAAGTTGGCTGACCTGACCTGGGGGTGTGTGGCACCCACCCACCCACTGACACAGACTCGGATCCCAGCTGCCCACTGCCAAACGCCTACTGCAGGTGGAAGACGTCAGGAGGTCCTTCTCCCCGACATCCCAAAAAAAGAGAGCGAGAACCAGGGTAGCCATTGGTGTGCTAGTGGCACATTCTGGCACCAAGAGTCCATCTTAACGATTGGCCCCCCACTCATTCCACATCTAAGCCAGCCTTACTTTTCCTTCATATTCAAATATGAAATACTCCAGCTGGGTGAGAAAAGCCTAAAAACCGGGACAAAAGTCCCAGATAAACAGTGGAAAAAATGAATCCGAGGACACAGATTATTATTCAGTAAACAGAAGAAAACAAAACAAAACCTCTAACTGATATCAGACCATGCTGCTTCCATAACAAGAACAAGATGCCAAGGAAGAAGGACAAAAGCCACAAAAATGCAAGAAACTGTTCTTGGGAATGAAATATATAATTCCTGAAGGGAAACACAAAATAAAAGTGCTGGAAGACAAACTCAAGGAAACCTCCTAGTGCATGGAATAAAAGCACAAGAAAACCTAAAATATGAGAGACAGAGAGAGGGAAATAAAAACAAAAACAAAAAAACAGAGACAAGAAGGATTAGTCAGGGAGATCCAACATCTGATCAACAGCAGCACCGGGAAGGGAGAACCAAAAAACAAACAAACTCCAAAACTAAACCTGTTCTGTCAGGTTAATTCCAACTCTTAGTGGCCCTATAGGACACAGCAGAATTGCCCCACAGGGTTTCCAAGGCTGTAAATCTTTACGGAAGCAGACTGTCACATTTGTTTCACACAGAGCTGCAGGTGGGTTTGAACCACCTACCGTTTGGTTAGCAGCTGAGTGCTTAACTACTGTGCCACCAGGCTCCTATTAGGAAGGGAGAAGAGAAAAGAAATAGAGGAGGAGACAGAATAGAAAATGCCCTGGACCAAAGGAAGAATGGCCGTTTCAATCAGTGAACCTCCAGAATGCAGAGCTGGTTGAATGAAAAAAAAGTCTCTAAGGCAGGTCATTGACAAATTACAGAGCACCATGGATAAAGATTTTATCCTTGAGTCCCCGCAAACTCATGAAATTGTGCAGGGAACAAGCAGGTCCCTCCAGAGAATTAAGCATCAGGTAGCATCGAACATCAACAGCACAATGTTAAATGAGCCTCATGTTCTGAGGGAAATGGTTGTAGTATTTATTCTGTGTGTCCATCAGAATAAAGACACACTCAGACACTTGAGGACTCAGAGTTCACTTCCCACACAGCAATGTTAGAAAATGATTTGAGGACACATTCTAATGAAATAGGAGCACAAACCTTTTTAGGAGGAAGACCTGAAGTGCAGACAGTAAGTAGGGGCCATTGATTCCAGGCAGGGAGCCTTGAGGGGAGGGTGTTCAGCGTTCCCAGAGAGAACAGCATATGAAGGGGTGAGAGGCCATCAGTACAATTCAGAACTTGGAAGGTTGTGAGAATATGATCAAGGCACTCAGTGGAAGAGAAAAAAAAAGAAAGGCAATCAGGAACTCCAGGACGAAAATAAAACTCTATGAAAAAGGGTGTTTAAGCATGACTCAGAGTCCCAGGGTGGTGCAAATGGTTAACACACTCAGCTAATAACCAAAAGGTTGGCGGTTTGAGTTACCCAGACTGCATCAGAAGAAAGGCCTAGCAATCTGCTTCCAAAAAATCAGCCACTGACAACCCAGTGGAGCACAGTTCTACTCTGACACGTGTGAGGTGGCTATGAGTTGAAGTGCCCTGATCTGCAGGGTATGGTTCTGAGTGGTTTACACTTTAGTTCTCCCAACAATAGGTACAGTGAGGATGTCTACTTTCCAGAAGAAGAAATCTGAGGCTGAGGAGTTTGACATGTTCACGCCACTCACAAACGGTGGAGGTGAGATGGAGACGCGAGCTGTTGTGACCTTAAAGCCCCCTTGGCCTTGTGTCTTTACACCCACAGACCACATGAGTCAAACTGAGCCAGGCACGATGCTGAGCCCCTATAAGGACATAAGAGGAGTCTAGTCTGGCCTCAGGTTGCGCTTGTTGTAACGCTCCAATGTCACCATCTTGAAGTTCTTCACAATGTTTGCATAGACCTGAGGACGGTGTGGTCAGCCTTGAATGGCACCTTTGGGTGGCACACCAGGGAGAGTGGTCACAGCCACTGCTTCACTCCTGGAAGTGCCATCCCTACCACTAACTTGGAAGATCCACCTGAGGCTACATAGCAGGACGCAAATGTACCCAGGTGAGTCCAGGGCCACGGGGGCCACGAGGCAAAGGGAAATCTCAAGAACTGACCCTCTTCTTATTTAAAATGTTGATGCTTTGTTCCTCTTGGAATTTTGCATTAATTCTGATTTTTTAGAATGTTGCATTAGAATATGATTTATCTTGATGACTGAGGTTTTTATGCCCTTTTAGATATTGTGCTTTAGGCAAGCGCCTTGCTTGCCTCACCCTCCTTGTCCCTGGAGTGGACGATGTAAAAGCGGACATTTATCTATCCGAGGGTTGGGGTAGGAGGGGGCTGGAGTACGGGCTCAGGGGTGTTACCTCAAGTTGTAGAAGTGGAAGGACTAGACTCCTGACATAACTATATTGAGAAGTGGGGAGTTGGGGTGGTTTGAGGGAGCTGAATTCTTAGCAGTCCTCTTAAGAGGAAGTTAGTCCATATGTGTAAAGTTGACAATGAAGGAAGAGCCATGTGGGTTCATTATTTGTGACCTGCAAAATCAGAAAATAGGCAATGAGAGAGGCTGCCTACCAGGGTGGGAGTAGGTTCTAAGTCCTTCTTTCCTGTCTGGTGTTTAAACCAATGAAGTACTACAGAGGAATGCCAAACTTGTTGCTGTAGAGTCTATTCTGACTCATAGCAACCCTATAGGACAGGGTAGAATAGCCCCATAGGGTTTCCAAGGAGCCGCGGGTGGATTCAAACTGCTGACCTTTTGGTTAGCAGCCTGAGCTCTTAACCACTGTGCCACCAGGGCTCCTACAAAGAATGCCAAAGAACAAAAATGTTTTTTAACAACTAAAGTAAATAAATTCTGAATTTGAAAATTGAAAGCAGGGCAAAATTAAATGCCAGGCAGTTTTAGGGCAAAAGACAATCACCTTGACCCTCCTGGGTAAGGGTCAAGGGACAAAGAGAAAACTCCTCCATCTTCCAGACACAGAAGCTATGGTGTTTGCAAAGGAGCGCACATCAGACATTTTGGGAATGGCGGCATGTCAGCAGCAAGGAGGCTGGGAGACGGAGGAAGGTGCCAGCAAGGCTGCTCCACGTGCGAGCAAAAGAGCAGCTCAGATTCGGACAGGATGAAAGTGCTGCAGAGAAGTGAAGATTAAGTCAAAACAAATATCTCAGCACAGAGGACAACAAGGTGCCTGAGAAACAGAGAATCTAGGAAAATGTAGTCACATGTTGGTGGCTCGTCATGAAAAATCATGGAAGTGTTAAGGATGATGTTGAAAGAGGAAGACAGATTTAAATGGGGCTTAAAAATGTGAGGGAAAATGCCAGCAAAAAAATGATGGAAGAAGAGATGGGGGATAAAAGCTCCTTTAAGAACACAGCAAAAACAAGAAACAGGAGAAGAGGATACATCGCCATAGTATAGGAAACCGTAAACTTAAAATAAGTGAGGAAGGGTAAGACTAAGAAGTATTTGTTATCATAATACATGGCCTGGCTTAAGTTATCATATTTAGAAACAAAGATGCTCAGATAGGGGTAAGAAATAAAATGTCAGAGTAGGTGACTTAAAACAACAGATGTTTATTCTCATAGTTACAAAGACGAGAAGTCTGAAATCAAAGTATCAACAGGGTTGGTCCCTCTGGAGTCTACAGGGGAGGATCCTTCCTTGTCTCTCTCAGCATCTGGTGGCTCCAGGAGTTCCTTGGCTTGTGGCCATGTCACTCCAATCTCTGCCTCCATCTTCAAGTGGCCGTCCCCCCTCTGTGTGTTGCTGCTTGTGTCTCTTCTCTCTTACAAGGACATCAGTCACATTGGATTAAGACTCACCCTTCTCCAGGATGACCTCATGGTAACTAATTATATCTGTAAAGACACTATTTGCAAATAAGGTCACATTCACAAGTTCCAGGGTTTGGACTTCAACCTATCTTTCTTGGGACATATTTCAACCACAGCACATGCTCTTAAAAAAAAAAAAAAAAAAGCCAAAAGGTGAAAACAACCAAAATGTCCATCAACAGATGCATAGATAAACAAAGTGTAGTAGATACATGTTGTTGTTGTTGTTAGGTGCCACCAAGTTGGTTCTGACTCATAGCGACCCTATGCACCACAGAACGAAACACTGCTGGGTCCTGCACCATGCTCACAATTGTCGTTATGCTTGAGCCCATTGTTGCAGCCACTGTGTCATCCCATCTCGTTGAGGGTCTTTCTCTTTTTCGCTGACCTTGTACTTTACCAAGCATGATGTCCTTCTCTAGGGACTGATCCTTCCTGACAACATGTCCAAAGTATGTAAGACGTAGTCTCACCATCCTTCCTTCTAAGGAGCATTCTGGTTGTACTTCTTCCAAGACAGATTTGTTTGTTCTTTTGGCAGTCAATGGTATATTCAGTATTCTTCACCAACACCACAATTCAAAGGTGTCACTCTTCTTCGGTCTTCCTTATTCACTGTCCAGCTTTCACATGTATATGATGTTGTTGAAAATACCATGAATTGGGTCAGGCACACCTTAGTCTTCAAGGCGACATCTTTGCTTTTCAGCACTTTAAAGAGTTCTTTTGCAGAAGATTTGCCCAATGCAGTGCTTCTTTTGATTTCCTGGATGCTGTTTCCATGAATGTTGATTGTGGATCCAAGTAAAATGAAATCCTTGACAACTTCGATCTTTTCTCTGTTTATCATGGTATTGCGTATTGGTCCAGTTGTGAGGATTTTTGTTTTCTTTATGTTGAGGTGTAATCCATACTGAAGGCTGTGGTCTTTGATGACAGGATCAAAGGGGAGTTTTTGTTTGGGGGCATTGAGTTTATGTTAATGGTGGTGGAATGTTTTGGATGAAGATAGCAATAATGGTGTTGTTAGGTGCCATTGAGTTGATTCCAACTCATACCGACCTTATGTACAGTAGAATGAAACACTACCTGGTCTTTGCCATCCTCACAATCATTGCTATGCTTGAGCCTATCATTGCAGCCACTGCGTCAATCCATTTAACTGAGGGTCTTCTTCTCTTTCACTGACGCTCTACTTTACCAAGCATGATGTCCTTCTCCAGAGACTGGTCCCTCCTGATAACATGTCCAAAGTATGTAAGATGAAGTCTTGCCATTCTTGCTTCTAAGAAACATTTTGACTGTACTTCTTCCAAGACACATCTGTTCATTTTCTGGCAGTCCACGGTATAGTCAATAGTCTTCACCAACACCATAATTCAAAGGTATCAATTCTTCGGTCTTCCTTGTTCATTGTCCAGCTTTCTAATGCGTACCAGGCGATTGAAAATACCATGGCACACTTTAGTCCTCAAAGTGACATCTTTGCTTTTGTAACACTTTAAAGAGGTCTTTTGCAGCAGATCTGCCCAATGCAATGAGTCGTTTGATTTCTCGACTGCTGCTTCCATGGGCATTGATTGTAGATCCAAGTAAAATGAAATCCTTGACAACTTCTATATTTTCTCTGTTTATCATGATGTTGCTTACTGGTCCAGCTGTGAAGATTTTTGTTTTCTTTATGTTGAGGTGTAATCCTTACTGAAGGCTATAGTCTTTGACCTTCATCAATAAGTGCTTCAAGTCCTCTTTGCCTTCAGCAAGCAAGGTTGTGTCACCTGCATATTGCAGGTTGTTAATGAGCTTTTCTCCAATCCTGATGCCCTGTTCTTCATATAGTCCAGCTTCTCAGATTATTTGTTCAGCATATAGATTGAATAGGTATGGTGAAAGGATACAACCCCAACACACCTTTCCTGATTTTAAAGCATGAGGTATCCCCTTGTTCTGTTCGAACGACTGCCTCTTGGTCTATGCACAGGCTCCTCATGAGAACAATTAAGTGTTCTGGAATTCCCATTCTTCGCAATGTTATTCATAATTTGTTATGATCCACACAGTCAAATGTCTTTTTGTAGTAAAAAAAACACAGGTAAACATCTTTCTGGTATTCTCTGCTTTCAGCCAGGATCCATCTGACATCAGCAATGATATCCTTGGTTCCACATCCTCTTCTGAATCCAGCTTGAATTTCTGGCAGTTTCTTGTCGATAGTACTGCCGCAACCATTTTTGAATGATCTTCAGCAAAATTTTACTTGCGTGTGATATTAATGATTGTCTTAGTTATCTAGTGCTGCTATAACAGAAATACCACTAGTGGATGGCTTTAACAAAGAGAAATTTGTTCTCTCACAGTCTAGGAGGCTAGAAGTCCAAATTCAGGGTGTCAGCTCCAGGGGAAGATTTTCTCTCTCTGTTGGCTCTGGGGGAAGGTCCTTGTCATCAATCTTCCCCAGTCGAGTAGCTTCTCAGCGCAGGGACCCCGGGTCCAAAGGACACACTATTCTCCTGGCACTTGTTTCTTGGTGGTACAACGTCCCCATGTCTCTCCGCTCCCTTCTCTCTTGTATATCTCAGAAGAGATTGAATTAAGACACAGTCTAATCTTGTAGATTGAGTCCTGACTCATTAACATAACTGTCTGTAATCCTGCCTCATTAACATCCTACAGGTAGGATTTACAACACATAGGAAAATCACATCGGATGATAAAATGGTGGATAATCACATAATACTGGGAATCGTGGCCTAGCTAAGTTGACACACATTTTTAGGGGACACAATTCAATCCATGACAATGATATTGTTAGATAATTTCCACATTCTGTTGGATCACCTTTCTTTGGAATGGGCACAAATATGGATCTCTTCCAGTCAGTTGGCCAGGTAGCTATCTTCCAAATTTCTTGGCATAGAGGAGTGAGCCCTTCCATCGTAGCATTCATTTGTTGAAACATCTCAATTGGTATTCCGTCAATTTCTGGAGGCTTGTTTTTCACCAATGCCTTCAGTACAGCTTAGACTTCTTCCTTCAGTACCTTTGGTTCTTGATCATATGCTACCTCCTGAAATGGCTGAATGTCGACCTATTCTTTTTGGTATGGTGACTCTGGGTATTCCTTCCATCTTCTTTTGATGCTTCCTGCATTGTTCAATATTTTCCCTGCAGAATCTTCAACTTGAGGCTTTAATTTTGTCCTCAGTTCTTTCAGCTTGAGAAATGCTGAGTGTGTTTTTCCCTTTTGGTTTTCTAACTCTAGGTCTGTTTATTTCATTATAATACTTTACTTTGTCTTCTCGAGCTGCCCTTTGAAATCTTCTGTCCAGCTCTTTTACTTCATTTCTTCCATTCACTTTAGCTGCTCTATGTTCAAAAGCAAATTTCAGAGTCTCTTCTGACATCCATTTTGATCTTTTCTTTCTTTCCTGTCTTTTTAATGACGTTTTGCTTTCTTCACTTACAATAAAGGTGGCACAACATAAAAAAGTAGTCAATGTCATTGAGTTGTAAATGTGGAAGTTGCTGTGTTGGTGGATGTTTTGGTGTGTATGTTTTCACCACAATAAAAAAAGAAAAAAAAGAAAAAATCCAAAACAAAAATACAAAAAATGTTGAAAGTAAATAGATGGAAAAATATAAACGAGGCAAACATTAATGGAAAGCGAGTGAACATGGCCCTATCTATGTCAGATATAACAGATTTCAGCGTGAGAAGTGCCAGAACAGGACCGTCTCATGGTGAAGAAGGCAGGTCCTCCAAGACACATCCAACCAGGGCCTCAACACAGCTGAGCCCAGTGAAGCCAGTGCATGGTTTGTTCAAAGGGGGTGCTGACAGTGTACTGTGGGCCTGCGGTGTTGGGGTAGGGGAGGACAAAGGAAGGGCTAAGCCTGCTGCATCTCCAGGCCTCACAGAGAACAAATCATCACCCTCTTACCAGGGAGGCTCACCAAGCCCCGCAGTGTGGATGCCTGGGCCCTCCTGGTTGGGACTCAGAGAGTCCAAGGGATGTGAGGGTGGGTGGAGGGAGGGGACAGTAGAGAGAACTGGATCAAAGACCCCCACGCTGGGGTTCAGTCCTCCTAGCAGCCCTTTTGAGACACCATTCCAACAGGTGGGGAAAGAGGCTCAAAGGCCCTGACACAGCTAATAGCCCAGAGCTGGAGTGGGATAGGACCTCCATTCCCAGAGATGGGGGTGGGCCAGGGGGACTCATGGTCCCTGGCCCAGGGGGCCAAAGGACAGTGTACTTGGGAGTGTCTGCACGACCCTGTGGTCTGAGGACCTGGGAGGCCTGACCTGTGAATCTGTGTGGAGATGCCAACGTCCCCAGGACCTCCCGAATCTCTTACTGGCTTCCCAGACAGACCCTCCAACTCCCCGTCACTCCAGCAATGGCTGAAGCCTGCTTCTGGCATGGCTGACATGGGGATCCAGGATGCCGGCCTGGCCCAGCTCAGGCTCAGGGTTCACTGGTCTGGGCGCAGCCTGGACATGAGGTCCTGGAAGCCCCCAGGCGGGGAGTGTGTTGCTGAGAGGACCCTGGCCCTGAGGCAGTTCTGACCTTGGCTCCCTGACTGCCCACTCTCTCCTATGACCCTGACATCCTGCCTGCCTGTGCAGGAGCCTCGTCGCCCAGGGTGAGGGTCCCTGTGAGGCCGGGGGCTGTGCCCAGAACCGGGGTACCAGCCCCAAGCATCGGCCATTTGGACTCCATCCTGGAATGGAACATCTTTATCCCCATTGTAGGCCATTTATAGCTATTTTTATGTGCAAACACACAGGTGAATTAGATGGGAATGAAATATCTGAAGGAGTATGTTTTAGTTCTGGGGTTAGACTCCTTTACCCGTACCCACCCTCACTGCTCCTGACTGTGCTGGCCCCTCCTCAGCCTCTAAAATGCCACTCTGACTTCCGATGGAGGCAGGACCACCCCATGGACTTTTGTGACTGGCAGGAACGGAGGACTCAGCCCTGGCACCAACAAAAGTTGTGGTGGGGGTACTTTCCACACCCCGAGCCTGCAGGAGCCCCTCACTCACATTTCCTGAGGCGCTGGCCCTGTCTCTCCTTCTACAAAGCCACCCAGGATGGGGCTCCTTCTGGGTGGCGTCGGGCCCTACTGTCTGCTGGAATCAGGCACAGGGCTGCTTCTGAAAAGGCTCCCGTGTAGCTCTGCCACAGCCCACACTTCAGGGCCTTTTAATGACGCGTGGTCCTTGTTAGTTTTAGGGCTTCTCTCCCCAGGTCAGGACCAGGCCTTTACTACACCTCTGCCTGTTTTGGCAGCTATGCCCAGCCCTACATGTCGAACCTTCCCTGCCCCCTCATCCTGCTGTCAGCTGGTTACTTATTGAACTCAATATGAAGGGAGAGGTCAGCAGTAATTGCCTTGGCCAAAGTACCTCTGTAAACACCTTCCCAGCACGAGCTGACTCCTTACAATCTTGATCTGGTCCTTGTGTGCACAGGCAGCCAGGTGGACAGGCTCTGAGGTGTGGTGGATGCAGGCAGGACACGCAATGTGGAGTGGCTTGTGGCTGTGGCCCCTGGTGGCTGTCTGTACTGCCAACACGTTCCGGGAGCAGGCGGAGAGGATTATGCAAGACACTCCCGTCATCGACGGGTAAGCGCTATCCAAGCCATGTTTCCCTATGTGCCGTCTCCACCGGGACTCAGCTTCCCAGTGGTGACAGGGGCCTACCCTTGGGGACTGTTTTTCATGGGGTCTCTCAAGCCCCCAAAACCTCAGCAAAGGGGGGTCTGCTGGGAACAGGGCAGGAAAGCAGCCTGAAGCTTCAGCATTTGGGCAGGGGCAACCTCCCGGCCCCATCTGCACCCCTTGGTCAGGGTTCCTGGCTCCAGTGGGTGTGGAGACAGGGACACTGGAGCCTGGCTGGGTTCACCTCGAACTGGACAAACGATTCCTCCTTGGGCCTCCATCCCCTCCATGGGAGCTGCAGGTGACACGCCATGCAGCAGACTTGGGAAGGCTCCTCTGGGGTGTCCCCTCCTTGCCCCTCGGCATCTCTCTCACTCCATCTTCACCGCCTGCCCCAGCCTCAGTGCCAGGATGCCCCGCTCCTGCCTGGGGAGTCTCCACGCTGCTAATTGTGCCCACCCCAACCTCCTCCAACATCATGAGCACTTCACTTAAAATGCACCAAACCAAGCTTCTGTTTCACCTGCTCCCCCACCTGCCCCTCAAGGCCTCTGTGTCCCTGTGGAGGCCTCACCCTCAGCTGTCCAGGCCAAAACCCTGGTGACGCCTTGTCCTAATACCACAGCTAGTCCATCAAGGTGCCCCTCCCTCCACCCTCACAAGGTTTCGAGTCCTGCCTCCTCCCCCATGCACCCCATTCCTGATCTGAGCCAATACCCTTTCACAGGGCCCCCGCACTGGCCCTAGACCCTCACTGCCTCCCCCATCCCCTTGGGAGGGCTCTTCCAGTCTTCGACCCCTTGTCTCCATCACGGCTGTGCTGGGGGAGAGGTCAACTTAGCATCAAGGCCTTTCCTGGCCGCCCCTATAAACACCAGGCCCACCAGGGTCAGGAGGTTCAACCAAGGCTACAGTCCTATTACTTGGTAGACCCTCACCCCTCTAGTTTTGTTGGAGAGCAGAGCTCTGTAAGAAAAGTAGGGAGCGGATGCCCCTGTAGGCCCTCAGGGGAAGCGCCGCCACTAGAAGAGGAGGCCAGGTTCCTTCCTTCTCCTGGAGTTCCTCCTACTCCCCCGCCTCCTCCCCTCTGGGGGCCACAAGACCTGGGTGGGCCCCATTGGTGCCCCCTGAAGTCCTTGCTGCAGGAGGAGGAGTCTGGGCCTCCCAGGGCAGCTAGGGCAGTTTGAGAAGCCAGCTGCAGAGCAGAGGTTGGGGGATCCCTTCATGCCAGGGGCCCCGGGGGCAGCTGGGCACAGGGAGGGGATCTGAGTTCAGATGCTAGGGGTGGTCGAGAGGCCCCATGAGAGGTAAGATGGCTGGGGAGCCCAGAGAGCCAGGAGCTCAGGGGCTAGGATTCGAAGGGGCAGGATTGCCCAAAGAGCTAGAATGCTAACACCAGCCTGACAGAAACAAACCCAACCTAAAAGCTAGATCAGTCAGTAGTAGCTACTCTTGCAGGTTCCAAAAAACTAAACCGATTGCTGTTGAGTAAATTCTGACTTATAGTGACCCTATAGGACAAAGCAGAACTGCCCCATAAGGTTCCCAAGGAGCAGTTGGTGGCTTCAAACTGTCAACCTTTTGGTTAGCAGCCGAACTCTTAACCACTGCACCACCAGGGCTTTGTCTTAGAGAGATCCAAATAACAAAGAAGCCCAAGGGCAGTCCTGGCATGGCACTCCATAGTGCCAGGGACTTGGACATGGCCACCATTCCTGTGGTTACCTTATGGTTCAAGATGGCTGCACCAGCTCCAGCCATCACATCGTCATGCCATCCAGAAGGAAGGATTAAGGGACAAAGAAAGGACAAAGGTAGAGCAATGGCTGTCTTTCAGTGGCAGTTTTTGGGAGCTGTCATGGGACAGAAGTTAGTCACTTGGTCACACCCAGCTATAAGGAAGGCTGAGGAGAGTCTTCATTCTAAGTGGTTATGTGCTCTGCTAAGGACAGGGATACAGTCATCAGTCTCTCACAAATAACTGGTTGCAGTGTGGCTTGCTGTTGTTCTAGCACTTTCTAGTCCTCTCTGAATCCTGATTCACTCCTCTGAGTAGGACCTGCGACCCCCACAGAGGCAGAGAGAGGCCGAATCATGGCCCCAGACCCTTTTGCTCCAGACTGCAGTATAGACCAGGGGCTTCCGGGCAAGAGGGCATCTGTCCCTCTGGGAGACCTGAGGGCCCCCTACCCCATTTGGGCAAGGAGAGAAGAGAGAACTAGAGCAGAGGCTCCTCCGTCATGGTGTAGCTCCTAGGGTCCCCACCCTATCCCTGGGGGGTGGAGACAGGTTTCCCAGACGAGGCGCCTTGTGGCCTTGGGCCAAAGGAGTAAAGTTCCCTCTACAGAGCCAGGGCTCCACCCACCCCTGTAATGAGGCAGTGACCTCACAGGGTTTCTGAACCAGGAGGATGCCTGGAGCACACTGTTCACACACTCACCCACCATCCTGAGCAAGGCATTGGTGGCACTGGGGGGGCAGAGCCCTGTCCCTGCTCACATCAATCAAGTTGAATCATTAAGGAGCATGACTACCCAGCAGGTGCCTCTGTGGAGTGCCTGAGAGGCACTGGCGTCAAGGAGGCGAGGGGTGGAAGGACGCGGAGTATGCCTCAAGCAAAGAGGACGGCCAGGCCTAGGGTAGGGCACACAGTACTGGGGGATATGGAAGGCCTCCTCCCTCTCCCCCACCCATCTCCTAAGGGAACCTCAGTGCCTCAGAAGCACATAGGGATCTGCCTGAAACAGAGAGCAGGGCTCTCCCCAGGAACAGCGAATCTCAGGACGGAAAGTTTCCACCTGAGGCAGCACAGGGGCATGGGGAGCCAGGGAGGCCAGGGTAGGATTGCCAGAACTCCAAAGGCGGGCCAGACTCTCCTTTCCCCAGCCCCCTCCCAGCAAGGGGGATTTATCTTCTCAATGTAGAAACTGTCAGACACTCGGATCACAGAGGAGAGTGTGGTGACCCAGGGTCACCCATGCTTTAGTCCTGAGCCCAGGGGGAAGCAGGACAGGGGAGGGGGGCACCCTGCTGTGGTGAGCACAGAGGCAGGGCTCCTGGGACCTTGCAGGCCCTGGGTGTAAGCTGCTGCCCTAACTCACCTCCAGTTTCCTCATGGCCCTTCAGGCACAACGACCTGCCCTGGCAGCTGCTGAATATGTTCAACAACCAGCTGCTAGATAAGAGGGCTGACCTGAACACTCTGACCGGCACACACACCAACATCCCCAAGCTGAGGGCTGGCTTTGTGGGTGGCCAGGTATGCCTTGCCCCACCCCAGGGTCCACCGGTCCCTTCCCTTGGGCTTGGCTAAGGTGCAGCACCCCCTCCCCCTCCTTGGTGGCAGCATACCTCCTGAACCATGTCTGCCACAGGCCCTTGAAGGAAGACTCCAATACTCACATGGGCTGGTGGGGAAGGGGTCCACAGAGGAGGGAACTGACACACTGTATGCACGTGGGGGGAGAGCCTGGAGCTGCTCCTAGCCCCCTACCTCCCCCTCAGTTCTGGTCTGCATACACTCCATGTGACACCCAAAACAAAGACACTGTGAAGAGGACACTGGAGCAAATAGATGTCATTCACCGCATGTGCCAGTTGTACCCGGAGACCTTCATGTGCGTCACTAACAGCTCAGGTGGGGTCCCAAGCATGGACCTTGTCCAGTTTGCCTAAGGGTCCTGGGCCTGGACCCTACCCCACCGGAGTCCTGGGCTCAGAGCTCCACCCTGCCCAAGCGTCTCCGGCCCCTGCCCCACATAAGGGTCCCAAGTCTGGATCCCCATCCAAGTCCTGGGCTCAGACCTCCCCTCCACCCAAGGGTCCTGGGCCCAGACACCCACCCTGCCCAGGGTCCCCAGGCCTGAATCCTTGCCCAAGGGTCCCAGGGCCCCTGCCCCTTTCAAAGGTTCTGAACTCCTTGCTCTGCCCAGCTCTGAGGCCCAAGAGTGCCCCCCACCCCGGTCTCCCACAGGCATCCGGCAGGCCTTCCGGGAGAGGAAGGTGGCCAGTCTCATTGGCGTGGAGGGAGGCCACTCCATTGATAGCAGCCTGGGTGTCCTGCGGACGCTCTACCACTTGGGCATGCGTTACATGACCCTCACCCACAACTGCAACACGCCCTGGTGAGTGAGCCACCCTGTGGGCAGGTGGGGCCCCCGCCTATCAGTCCTCCCCTCCTAGGAGTCCCAGGCCTATGCCATGTCTGCCAGGGGAGACAGTGGCCACACAGCCCCTAGACTCCACCTTGTTCCCAGGGCTGACAACTGGCTAGTGGACACAGAAGAGGATAATGCCCAGAGCCACGGCCTGTCACCGTTTGGGAAGGTGAGTATGGGGGAGCAAGGAGCTGGTGAGAGGGGAAAGGACCACGGCCACCCTCAGAGAAGGCAACGGGCAAGGAGTTGGCTGTTGTTAGCAGAGCAACCCAGGATACTTGGAACCTTAATTTTCCCATCTGTAAAATGGAGCCCAAGTTGACACTCTTGAGGGGAGGATGTATTTGGCTGGAACACCCTGGTCACTGAAATGCTAAACAAGATGGAACTGGATGAGCCCCAGTGGCATCCAAACTCAGTCACTCAAGGGTCAACACCCTGTGTGGTAGGGACCTCTCCCCCCACACCACCCTGCTGGGCCCAGAACGCCTGCACCGGGCTCTCTGGACCCTGAGCCGTCTCCTGCAGCTGGTGCTGAAGGAGATGAACCGCCTGGGCATCATTGTTGACCTGGCCCACGTGTCTGTGGCCACCATGCGGGCCGTCCTGAGCCAGTCATCAGCCCCTGTCATCTTCAGCCACTCCTCAGCCTACAGAATATGTGAACACCGACGCAATGTGCCTGACGACGTGCTGCAGCTGGTGGTGAGCGGCCACCCAGGGAAAGGAAAGGCATGGGGGCAGGAACAGGGGGGTGGATGGTGTGGATGGAGAGGATGGGGATGGTGGACAAGGGCTAGGGGAGGGCCTGGGGGACAAGGGATGGGGCCAGGGGACAGGAATGGGGAATAGGGATGACGCAAGGGGACGAGGTACACAATTCGTGGCAGAGAAAGGGGGTGGGGATAGGGAACAAAGATAGGGATGGGGTAGGGGTGCCAGGGACAGGACCTGGCTTCCTGCCCTGTAAGCAAGTCCCCCCCCGCCCTGAAAAGAACCAGACGGGCAGCTTGGTGATGGTGAACTTCTACAACGACTACGTGTCCTGCAAAGGCGAAGCCAACCTCTCTCAAGTAGCAGGTGGGTAGTGGGCATGTGGCCCATAGCCAAGTGGGAGCAAAGGGCCGGGTGGGGACCTGGGCCCACACCTGCCTGCCTCCCCCTGGCAGACCACCTGGACCACATCAAGAAGGTAGCGGGTGCTGGAGCAGTGGGCTTCGGTGGGGACTATGATGGCGTATTGAGGTGAGTGGGTGAGGCATGTGTCTGCAGCAGAGGTTCACCCCCTGAACGTGTCCTAGTCCAAAGGGGTTGGAGGGGCCCGAGGACACCCTTGCTGCTGCTCACCCACCTACCTCTGCAGGCTGGAGTGGTGGCTGCTACCTCAGGCCTGCTCTCTGCCCTCACGCAGGCTGCCTGCAGGCCTGGAGGATGTCTCCAAGTACCCAGACCTGGTCGCTGAGCTGTTGAGGAGGAACTGGACAGAGACAGAGGTCAGGGGTGCCTTGGCCAACAACCTGTTGCGGGTCTTCGAGGTGGTGGAGCAGGTGAGGCCAGGCCTCCTATGCAGACCTGCCCCTCCCACCAGCAAGCAGTGAGCACCCCCATGTCTGTCCCCAGGTGAGCAATCACACGCAAAATCCTGAGGAGGAGCCCATTAATCTGGACAAGCTGGAAGGTTCCTGTAGGACCCAGTACGGCTACTCAGCGGCCCCTGGCCTCCACCACCAGTGGGGGGTCCTGCTGGCTGCCCTTGCCCCCCTCCTACTCAGCTGGTGCCTACTATGAGGCCCTGGGGACCAGAAACCACCCCAGGGGTCCTGGAGCTGAGACTGGCTGATCCGGGGACCTGACACCCCAGGGCCCCACTACCCACCCATGAGGCCAGCTTCCTCAAGCTCAGGATGCTGGACACATGGGACCCTCAATAAAAGCACTGCCCCTTTAAGTCCTGAGGGTGTGTGTCATCAGCGCCAGCCCTGAGTAGGGAGGGAGGGCTCCTGAACCTCCTGGGGGCAAAGCGTATGAAAATGGCCCCTGGTAGGACGAGTCCCCTCCTGCTCTTGGAATGTCAGGACCAGAAGGGCTCAGGGAGCCTGAAAAGGAGCTTCACATAGACACTAAGGGTCTCAGACAGTGTCCTGGCTCAAGCTGCAACCTCCCCATATGCAAGTGTGACTGCATGCACACACACACCTAAACACACGTGTGCACACATATATCCAAGTACACATGCACTCACTCACTCATACACACTTGTACTCATACACCTACATGCACACACACAAATGCACGTGCACACAGGTACTCATACACATACATGTATGCACACACGTGTGCACATACGTCATCTGTCATGACTCAGTAGACCTGGGAGGCCAGGGCCCAGGAATCTGATTTGCAAAACTATCCCTTTCTGGTCACCTTGGGCCTCACTAACAAAGGGCTCGCCGCTCCCTGGTCACTTTGGGTCTGTCCAGCGGACCCTGCACATCCAGAAGTCTCCATACAATTGCCCCATGCTGGGTACCTGGCCTTGCTGTGCCCCCTACCACTGTCCCACAGACATTTCTAGACCAACAACCTAGGGGGCAACAGAAAGGGAGGGATTGGCCCCACATGAAGCCCCAACCTGTACATCCTCCCTTCCCCAGTCTGGGACAGGTCAGTGCACAGAGCACCCGAAAACACCTGCCTACAAACGCCAATTTGCATCCTTAAGGTGACCTGTCAGCCCATCACAGGCCATGCAGCACAGCCACGTTGGTCCCTGAAGTGAGGAGTGGGGACTGGCCACACAGCCTTCTGCACCTGGGCCTCTGACCTGACTTCACTGGGAGTTGTGGAAAGGGGCCAGCAGAGAGCAAGGACACAGGGCTGCCTTGGGAGACAGAACAGGCTCGGGGGGTTGCCCCCACAGCCTGCCTCCTCCCAGCTGGCCCTGCCCCTGGGTGGTGTAAAGCACCCAGAATGGACATTTGTGAGCAACCTGTGGTCACTCTGGACCTACTGTCAAAGGAAAAAGCAAATAAGGGTTCCTGCTCAAAGTCCAGATGCCCCCAATCAACCCAGACCGTCAGTTTCCTGCCTGGGCTGAGACAGCAAGGAGACCCCTGGTGGACACCGTAGTCATGACGTCCAACCTTGCTAACAAGAAAAGGCTCTGTTATTCCTAAAGGAAAACCCCTGAAACACCCAGACAGGCCTTGTCTCAACAACACTTCTAGTTCTGGAAAGTTCCTCCTACAACAGCACTCACTCATCCCTTCTCCCAACCTCAAAGAGAAAACAGCTGATGTGTCTTCTGAAACACGAAGGCCTTCACTTGAGGAGGGGGAAGAAGTGCGCTCGCTTGAGGCCTAGGGGTCTGAGAGGCTGCATGAGAGTGGGGAGAAGGCTGGAGACCATCCCAGGCCCAGAGCTAACCCTTAGCCCCAAGCCTGCCCACAGCCCCAAGTCCACCCCTCAGCCCGGAGCCCATCCCTCAGCTGGCTTCACGAGGGAGTCATCCGGCGGACCTGGCCGCACCTCGTGCAGTGGGCGGCATGTGGATCGTCCGGAAGGGCCTGCCTTGGCTTTGGCTGAGAGGTACTAACATCCTGGAGCACTGAGCACCAGGATCCTGGCCTGCACACCATCCTCAGTAAGGAGTGGGCTCCCTGGAGAAGCACTGATTCCAAGGCTAGAGCAGGGAACCACAACATGAGCGCAAAGGCCTCCTGGGGTCTGAAAGCAGGCAGGTTCCACAGGGACAGGCAAGTCAAGCCGCCCAGAGGAGCGTCCACATCTGAGGCACTGTGAGTACAAAATAAATGACAATAAACTGACCCACAGAATAAATGATGACGTACCATATTTTCCACAAATAACGTGTCCCCACATACAACGTCACAGCATACCTAGGAAAATAATGTGCAGGAGGAGATTGTGAAGTTGGTAAAAAATGTATAACGTGTTATTTGTGTAACGATACGGTAAATAAGTGGGGGAAGAACTCTTCCTTTGGGCAGAATTCCACAGAAAATCACAATAACTGCACCGGGAAGAACTATCACATTAGGGGGCAAACAAACTAGAAATAGGATGTTTACACCATCTCAAAATACCACCCCCCCCAAGATACCTTAATCAAGGAGACATCCTGGCAGACACCCTAGACCAGGTAAACAGGAATGAGACACATCGGCACACCAACCGATGCAGCGCCCTTGGGTACACGAGGCCACTCTTGGGGTGTCCTCACCAATGACACAATTCTAACAAGGAATGGCGTGTGTCCTGGTGGACACTGCACTGACAAGTGCCATCCGTGGCCTAGCTGGTCATAGGTGGTTAACCAAGAAGTTCACACTGGGGAGCCGGGCGAAGGACACACAAAAGCTCTGTACTTTGCAAATTTAATGTAAACTTAAAATTATTTCAAAGTGAGTTAAAGATAAGTTTTTAAACGGCAGGTTCTGATTCTATTGTCCTGGGTGGGGCCTAAGGCTCTGTAACAACACCCCCTCCCCACCACCGGCTCACAGCAGCTTGGGGCCACCCCTTCGGCCTCACAAGGGGGCAGGGGCTGGATGGCTCACAAGGGCCCCACCTAGGGCTCCCACTCACCTGAGGCCCCGAAGTGATGCCAAAGCAGGTGTTCAGGGACTGACCCATTTACTTACAGCATTTTAGGAAATGACAGCACTGACTTTAGAAAACTAAAAGGGGCAAACGAGCCACTCCTCTTTGATGACCAAAATGGGCACCTCACGCCTCAGAGGTGGAGCTGGACGCCATCTCGTCCCTCATAAGGATGACCCACCTGCATAGGGCCTACATCTCTCCCCGACACACCCCAAGGAACCGCTCATGTTCCCCCAACATCCAACTCCTGCACAGCCACTGGGCACCCCATCCAGGAAAGAATCCGACAGTAAGTCAGGGGAAGGCTTCTGGTGTGTCTGTACAGAGGTGTGTGGCAGGAGAGCCGGACAGTAGGCCTCTGGAAGGAGCTGGTCCCGAGGGTTCAGCTGCAGGTGGGCCAAACCTGCCCAGGTACAATCATGAAGCCTCATGGCTCACATGGGTACAGCTGGGACCCAAGCTCCCCATCTGCCACCTGCTCTTCTGTTTTGGCAAAAATACAAACAAAAAATCCTGGAAGCTTCAAGACATGAAGTAAACTTCAAGAAACAGAAAAAACAGAAACAGCAGCCTGGGCCCAAAACCCTCGTGGCCAGTCTGTGCTGGCTTCTTGGCTGTGGCAAACAGGGCGTCCCTGTGGCTGTGGCCAAGGGCCGCATTCCCCCAAGAACCTTCATGAGCCATACTTGGTTTCTAAAGGACAGACAGACAAGAGCTGAGAAGGCAGGAGGAGTTAGGAGGGGGCACCCTATATTTACAGTGACAGGAGAGGGAGACCCTGTGGGATAACAGGCACCGCCCAAGCATGGGGGAAACAAAGGTCATGCCTGTGCCCAAAGGGTCTCATACACACATACACATGCACACTCATGGGACAGTCATGGCGGCGGGCACAGGCTGCCCAGAGGACATGAATCGGCCCTACGACCCTTGCTGAGGGGCCGGCCTGAGGAGGCACAGTGCACCATGGACGAGGCCCGGTGCATACACCTGGACTGCAGTCTAGGCTGCTCTGCCCCATGAACTGGGCGGCCTGAAGTCTTGTTTGACCTAAGACCCTCTCCCTGGAATGGTGGTAGGAGAGAGGACTCCGTCTACAAAGGCCACCAGAAAGGGTGTTTGGTGGCACTTGGGAATACCCACACCTGCCAGGGGCTGTCTGTGCATGCGGCTGGGTCTCCTTGGCGCCTCCTGCCCACTGAGGAGGGAGCTGTGCCACCATGCAGGCGAGGTATGTTGCTGGACAGAGTGCCCTGGCCTGCAACAGCATGCCTGCACCTGTGGCCAGGGGGTGATGGCACAACCTTGAGAAGGCTGTGGTCAGTCTAAGTCACAGCAATCACCCACAGAAGTTTGTGTAAACTCACATCAGCACAGACCCACCACCAGATCTGAGACAGCGACACTCCCAAGCCACTGGACTGGGCAGGTATGAGGAGCTCAGAGGCACTGGCCGCTGCAGTCAGCAGAAAGGAAGATGCAGGGGCTGTCCGGGGCAGGAGGCCGTCCACAGCTGGGCTCGGCTAATTTCTCAAGGCGGCCAACCTGGAAAAGGCAAGAGCAGGGCCTGTTGGGGGAGAGCAGGGACTCGACCCAGCAGGCGCTGGGCTGCTGGGAGCCATGTGGGCAATGGTCGCTTTGCTGCTAACATGCAGCTTTCCTAGGCTGCCCTGAGATTACTCAGGTGAGAGGCTGGGTCTCGTCACTGTGACTCCATGAAAAGAAGTAGTGAGTGTGTGCAGACCTGAGTCAGGAGAAGGCGGGAAGCAGAAAACCAGCATGACAGGCTCTCTAGGCCTGGAGACACGAGGGGCGGTGAGTTGAGTCAGATGGGGCTCTGGGAAGGATGGCACTCTTCAGTTCAAAGCCCTCCCCTCACAAGGCCTTCTCCCAAAACCCCAACCCATGGCCTTCTCTTCCACCACAGAGCGTCCAGGTCTATCCCACCCTGACATGGTGGGCAGCAGGCGGGCCACACACCTGCGCGACAGCTGGTCCTCCTGGCTACGCACAGAGCTTTCACCCACGGCAGCGGCGCCCTCGGGCAGCTGGCTGAGCTGGTCCAGGACTTCCAGGCCGTTCTCCTCAGCAATCTGCATGATGAGGCTGTCCACCTGCTCCTGCGGCGTGGTCAGCGTGGTGGCTGAACTCATGGAGTCCTCCATAACCTGCAGGGGCAGATGTGGGCACTCCGACAAGGTTGCCCGCCTGGGGCACCTCCTCCACCCTCTCCACCACACGGCCCACGCGACCATCTCTCTAGAATGCTCTGTCCCATTTTCCCAACCCTCTGGGCAATAACATCCACACTGCATGCACATGCTCACTGCCTGGACCTCTGAGGAAGATGGGGCATGAGGCAGCCTGGCCAGGAACCAGGACAGAAGGGCTTGGTGAATGCAGCGTTGAGCACATGCACTGGGCGGCCCACACCTCTCACACCCCTGGGCTTTCCGCCAAGACCAGTGGAACATACCGATGTATGCACATCCAGGTTCTGAACCTGCTGTTCAAACTTGTCCATCACTGCAGAAACCTTCTGCAGGTCCATGGCACTCAGGGCCTTGTCCAGGGCCTTGGTGACCTGGGCCATGTTCTTAGTCACCTGGGACAGAGGAGTGGGTCAGAGGCAGAAAGCATCTCAGGCACATATTTTCGGGGGACACAATTCAATCCATAAAATTTCACCCTTTGGCCCCCACAATTTCATGTCCTTGGAACACGCAAAACACATTCACCCCATCAGATCATTGCAAAAGTCTTAAATCAATTCCAAGTCCAGAATCTCATTTTCTGAATCATCTAAATCAAATATTGGTGAGACTTTCTTTAGGTGTATTCCATACTGGGGCAAAATTCTCTTCATCTGTGAACCTGTGAAATCTAGACTACAAGTTATCTGTTTCCAAAGTACAATGGTAGAACATGTACAAGGTAGACACTTCCACTACAAATGGAAGAAATTGGAAGGAAAGAAGGGATAACAGGCACCAAGCAAGTACAAAACCCAGCAGAACAAATTACATTAGCTCCCAGGCCTGAAAATAATTCTCTGTTCTCTGAGACCATCTGGGCAATAGCCTTGCCCTCCAGACTCTTGGTGTTGGCCATGTTCTCTGGATTCTGGGTGGAGGTCCTTGGCTCTGGGCTTCAGCTTTGCCTTCCAGGCCCTCTGCAATGGCAACTGTGCTCCCTCAGCTTTGGGAAGCCCCATTGTCCTAGTCCATCTGAGCTGTAACCCCACCCCCTCGGCCCTGGCAGGCCCCATTCTTCTGCCCCTTGGCAGCCCTGTCCCCTCAGCTTCTTTGAGCAGGGGCCCCATGCCTCTGGCACACCTTAATGGCAGCCCCACATTCTGAGCTGGCAAAGATTTGACTCTTTGAAACCTAGGAGGCTATGGCCCCACCCTTTGAGATCCAGGAGACCACAGCCCCCACCCTTTGAAACCGAGAAGGCCCTGCTTCTCGTGCTCCTTCCAACAATTCTACTGATATCTGAGCTGCTCCAGGGATGGTCCTTTTCTTTCCTTGGAGGACAAAAGATGTAGTTCCTTTGGCCTTTTTCCTGCCTATAGAATTCCAAAAGGCAGACAGCGTTCTTTTCTTTCTTTCTCTGTTCCCTTCAGTCTAAGCTGATGGGTTTTCTGCTGTGGTAGTTGGTTAGATTTATCAGTCACAGGCTTAATCTCTTTAACAAAGATTGTGTAACCACATCCTTGGTGAACATTCTAAGACACGTGTCCTTAGTTTATACAACAGAATTTCCCAAATCTAAGTTCTATTTTTATTTTGCATAGTTTATTTTTAAGTCCATCTCTTTCCTCTCACATTTTACTATAAGTAGCAAGAAGAAACGACACAGCCCCTTTAAGATCTTGCTTAAAAATCTCAACCAGGTATCCAAGTTCCTCTCTTACAAGTTCTATCTTCCACCAAACATTCGAACATAATTCACACAAGTTCTTTGCACTGCATACAAAGTATCACCCTTCCTCCACTGTCCAATCACGTTCACCATTTTCTTTTAAAGCATCACAGAAGCACATATTACGACCACACCTCTAGCAACATTCTCTTGCTGACGCCATATATGTTGTCTAAGACGATACAGACTTTCTCTATTACTCTTCTCATTTCTTTCTGAGCCCTCACCAGAATTGCCTTTGACGTCAGCAATTCTATCAACAGTCTCTTCAAGGCAATCTCAGCTTTTACTATTAGGCACCTTAAAACTCTTCCAGCCTCTACCCATTACCCAATTCCAAAACCACTTCACATTTTAGGTATGTTACAACAGCACCCCCACTTCTCAGTACCAAATTCTGTCTTAGTTATCTAGTGCTGCTACAACAGAAAGACAAGTGAATAGATTTAACAAAAGAAACTGATTTTCTCACAGTTTAGGAGGCTAGAAATCCGAATTCAGCGTGACAGCTCGAGGGGAAAGCTTCCTCTCTCTGTTAGATATGGAGGAAGGTCCTTGCCTCTTCAGCTTCTGCTTCCTGGTTCCTTGGAGATCTCCATGTGTCTTGCCATCTACTTTACCCTGGCTCTCTTTGCTGGCTTGTTTAATCTCTTTTATATCTCAACAGAGACTGACTCAAGATACACTCTACACTGATCTGACCTCATTAACATAAAGATGATCCACTCCCAAATGGGATTATAACTAAAAGCATAAAGATTAGGATTTACAACATATATTTTTAAGGGACATAATTCAATCCACGTAACAGGCAGCAACGCTAGGCAGGGCTCTCTGGCTCTTGAGCCCCATGCGTTTCCATTTCCTCTGATGGAGAAACCACTCCGACCCAGGCGGGCAGTTCCCCCTCCAGAACACTCAGCCTGGGCTGAGCAGGTGCTGCTCGAGGGCCCGAGACTAGAGGTGCAGAATGCAGCCAAGCTCTGGGCCCTGGGGGCAACACGCCCAGTCCCTGTGGCCGTGCAGGAAAGGCTTGCACACTGTGCACCCCACAGAGACCAAAGGGTCCGACAGGATTCCTTCCTGCCCCACACATGGGGCCCACGAGCCTCCCCCGGCCCTGGAGCTACCCAATTTGCTGACAGCCCTGCCCTGTTCTGGTCACGGAATCTGTGCGTGGCCAGGCTGAGCCACTCACCCCCTTCATGGTCATGGCTGTCTGGACCTTGGAGGCCACAGCGTCCACACGGGAGGCCATGCGCAGACAGTTCACTCCCTCATTCTTCTTACGGATGGCGTTTTCAGCATACACACGTGCACACTCCACATTTTTCTGCTGAAGGGCCTGGAATTTGGGGAAATGACAGCTGGGAGGGAGCAGGTGGTCTGCAGGTATGCTGCTCCCTCCCATGGTGGCTGGTCCTGACTGCCAGGGTACCTGGCAATGTGTGGGACCCTCCCTCCACATCCTGTGTAGGTGGGCTCGTCCGAAATGCTGTGAGCTTCCTGAAAACACAGACGCCTCCCAAAGTGTGGCACCAGGTCCACGGGCAGAGATAGCACCTAGACCAGCTGCAGAGACTATCCATCCCTCCAGGCCTGCCCACCTCATCTTGCCCCTGGCTGCCTCTGCCTCTCCCAACACAGTCACAGGGCTGAGGATGGCACTGCACAACACAAAGTGTGTGGCGCAGAAACCCCAGAGGAGTGAGGCCTCAGGACAGGGAGGAGGAAGCACTAGGGTACCAGCCCCTCTACTCCAGGAGCCTGAGTTCAGGCGTGTGGTTACCAAACCCAATGCCCCAGGAGTGACTTCGCCAGTGAGGCAGAGTGCTCAGAGAGGCCTGACAGCACCCGCCTCCAGGGACAGTGCACAGGATGCAGGAGTGCGAGGTCTTGCAGATAATCCATCCACAGCAGCCTCACCTTCTTCACTTTGGCTTGCTCAGCCTTGGAGTCCTTCTCTGCCTTCTTGGCCAGCTTCTCCAGCTGCTTTGCTGTGAACTGAGGATGGACACTGGTTAGAGGCAGAGCCCAGGGGCCAGGAACTGCAGTGTCACCTCACAGATGCCCTTAGGGGCTCATCATGCACAGGGAGGTCAGGACACTAAGGGAGTCATGAAAGAAACACGCCCGGGGCTCTGAGGCTATCTTGGGAAAGTGGGCAGGAAGAGTTTTCTAAAGTGTCTGTCCTGCCCACAAACATCCTCAAAATCTTAATGCATGCTATTCCCAACGTCTGCTTATGGATAGGTGGGTTTTCACCTCATGAAACAAGGATTCAAGATGCTGTGCAGGCTACAGAACTGACCCTGGAAGCATGATTCTCATAGCCCACTGTGCACGCCACACTCGGCCAGGTGGCACCCTGAGCTCTCCACGCCGGGCGGCCACCAGAAAGGAGCTGCGTCTGGCTCATGTGGTACCTTGGCAATCCCAGGATCCCTGAGGTTAGAAGTGTTGCCTTACTCACTAGGTGCATCACAGCCCCTCAGGCAAACGTGTCCCGCCTGCTTCCTCTCCTCTGGGAGAATGAACACTTCCCAGTGCTGTGTTGGCTCAGACTGTGCTCACTAAAACCATCCACAAACTCCTGATTGTCAAACTCACCAGAGATTTTTCAGTGTCTGCTACACCCGAGCCTTTTCTTTCTTCCTCCAAACTCTCTAAGCATACACATGTGGCTATTTAAAGAAACAACGGGAAAGCTCAATATCATCAGTCAAAACACGGCCAGGGGCCACATGTGAAACAGACTATCAACTGCTCACATGCAAGTTCAAGCTGAAGCTGAAGATAATTAGAACAAGTCCATGAGAGCCAAAGTATGACCTTAGGTATATTCCACCTGAATTTAGAGACCATCTCAAGAATAGACTTGACTCATTAAACACTAATGACCTACGACCAGATGAATTGTGGAATGACATCAAGAACACTATACATAAAGAAAACAAGACAGGAAAGAAAAAAAAGACCAAAATGGATGTCAGAAGTGACTCTGAAACTTGCTGTTGAACGTAGAGTAGCTACAGTGAAAGGAAAAAATGATGAAATAAAAGAGCTAAACAACAGATTTTAAAGGGTGGTTCAAAAAAAACAAAGCAAAGTATTACAATGAAATGTGCAAAAACCTAGAGTTAGAAAAACATGCTTGGCGTTTCTCAAGCTGAAAGAACTGAAGAGAAAATTCAAGCCTACAGTTGCAATACTGAAGAATTCTATAGGGAAAATACTGAACAACCCAGGAAAAATGAAAAGAAAATAGAAGGAATACACACAGTCACTGTACCAAAAAGAACTGGCTGACACTCAACCATTTCAGGAGGTAACACATGATCAGTAATGGATGGTACTGAAGGCAGAAGTCAAAGCTGTACTGAAGGAATTGGCAAAAAACAAGGCTCCAGAAATTGATGGAATACCAACTGAGATGTTTCAACAAATGGATGCTGTGCTGGAAGTGCTCACTTGTTTATGCCACGAAATGTGGAAGACAGCTACCTGGCCAACTGACTGGAAGAGATCCATCTTTATGCCCATTTCAAAGAAAGGTGACTAAAGAGAATGCAGAAATTATCAAACAATATCATTACTATTATACACAAGTAAAATTTTGCCAAAGATAATTCAAAAATGGTTGGAGCAGTACATCAACAGGGAACTGCCAGAAATTTAAGCCAGATTCAGAAGGGGACGGGGAACAAGGGATATCATTGCTGATGTCAGATGGATCCTGGCTGAAAGCAGAGAATACCAGAAAAACATTTACCTTTGTTTTACTGACTATGCAAAGGCATTTGACTGTGTGGATCATAACAAATTATGATTGACATTACAAAGAATGGGAATTCCAGCACTTAATTGTGCTCATGCAGAACCTGTACATAGACCAAGAGACACTCATCCTTATAGAACAAGGGAATACTGCGTGGTTTAAAATTAAGAAAAGTGTGCATCAGGGTTGTATACGTTCGCCATATTTATTCAATCTGTATGCTGAGCAAATAATCTAAGCTGGACTATATGAAGAATGCGGCATCAGGATTGGAGGAAGACTCATAAACAACCTGTGATGTGCAAATGACACAACCTTGCTTGTTGAAACTGAAGAGGACTTGAAGCACTTATTGATGAAGATCAAAAAACTACACCCTTCAGTATGGATAACACCTTAACATAAAGAAAACAAAAATTCTCACACCTGGACCAATACACAACTTCATGATAAACACAGAAAACACTGACGTTGTCGAGGATTTCATTTTACTTGGATCCACAATCAACACCCGTGGAAGCAGCAGTCAAGAAATCAAACAATGCATTGCACTGGGCAAATCTGCTGCAAAAGACCTCTTTGAAGTGTTAAAAAGTGAAGATGTCACTTTGAGGACTAAGGTGCACCTGACCCAAGCCATGGTGTTTTCAATCACCTCAAATGCACTGGAAAGTTGGACAATGAATAAAGAAGACCAAAAAAAAATTGACACCTTTGAATTATGGTGTTAGCAAAGAATACTGAATATACCATGGACTACCAGACAAATAAACAAATTTGTCTTAGAAGAAGTATAGCCAGAAAGCTCCTTAGAAGCAAGGATGGCAAGAGTTTGTCTCACATACTTTGGAGATGTTATCAGGAGCCACTAGTCCCTGGAAAAGGACATCGTGCTTGGTAGAGGGTCATTGAAAAAGAGGAAGACCTTCAGTGAGATGGACTGACACAGTGGCTGCAAGAATGGGCTCAAGCATAACAATGATTATGAGTATGGTGCAGGACCGGGCAGTGTTTCATTCTGTTATACACAGGGTCGCCAGGAGTCAGAACTGACTTGAGGGTACCTAACGACAACAACAAAATTAAAAATTCCATTCATCATTTGTACTAGCGACAGCTCCAGCCCAGGCTGAGTCAGCATAGCACACCAGGGCCCCACAAAACCGGCCCTCATTTGAAGGAGCAGGGGAAAGGATGCTCAGGTGGTCAGAAATGGAGGCGTGACATCCAGGGACCGAGAGTCACCCAAGCTTGGCCCCTGCTGAGAGTGTCCCTGTGGCCTGCAATATACAACCCCTGACCCCCAGGGAGCAGCCCTACCCCTCTGGTCGGCCTGCTCCAGCCCCAGTGCCCACCCCCAGCACCTAACACAACACTCAAACCACATTCCATTGCTGTGTCCACCAATCCTCCCCAGGCTCTCCAAACTAGTGATAAGACCAGATAAAAGTTGAATGTGGATGATGAACTGGGGAAATCTAGGGATCCAAGGAAGACACTTGCCCAGGGTTAATTAAAAATCTGAAAACCCCAGCACAAAGTGGAGGGAGCGTTCACTATCTAGAAGGCTCTCCTTCAAGTGTGACTATGCAGGATTTGAGGCCAGCTTTTGAAGGCCTAGTGGCCCAATTTGTGTTTCTTAGAGATAAGGCACTTGCTCCTTCATAGATAAGCCTGCCTAAGGGATGTGCTTTCAAGCGTCTGAGACAGAAAATAGTCATCAAGCCAGCTTGCCAACCCCTCTGAGACTGTCAGCATCTGAGCGAGCATGGTGTGGGTCACCCAGCTGCCAGGCTGTCCTCTGCTCTGCGTCCTGGAGCTCAGGGTGGTGTGACTCACACGGCTCATCCTTGCCCATCGCCACAGGACAAAACTGGGGGAGTAGTCATTCAGTACGTACCTTCAACTGGAACAGGGTATCTGCAACAAGAGAGGAAGCATATGAGGGTTTGGGAATGTGATGAGGAGACTTCTGCAGGAGAGTCGCTGTGGCCCTTCAGACACTTGGGACTGAGAGCAGGGCAGAGACATCGGTCAGGGTGACCAAGCCTCCAGGGACCAGCCAAGCATGTAGGACGACTGGCCAAGTAAGGACCCCTTGAACCTCCGTTTCCTTACCTGTCACACAAGGATGGCACCAGCCTATCTCAAAGGACCATTTGAGGGCAAGCAAGGGAACAGATGCAGCGCTTGGCCAATATCACACTCTCCCAGTCAAGGCTACTTTACAAAGGACCCTTGGGATTCTGCCCAACTTAGTAAAGTTCAGCCCTCCACAGTCCATTCTTTATGCTTTTTCTTCCCAAAGGTAAACGGCTAAAACAGCAGGAAGGTGACTTTCCTGCCATCACAGTGGCCCTCCCGGGGGCAGAGGACACTTCGATGGCACAAGCTCAGGTGCTCCTCCCTGTCCAGACTTAGAACCAAAGAGACTTGTGCGTACTTTTGGATAAATTCCTTAATATCTGAACTCTTGCTACTCACTCACCAAACTCAAGAACAAGGCAGGTTTTAATTCATTTGAAAACTGGTCTCAATGTACTCAATTCCTGACTTTGGAGAGTAAGGGACACCTACTTTGTTTTTTCCTAAATTTTATTTATTTTGTTGTTGTGGACACCTGACTCTTGAAAGGGTTTATTTTTCACACTAGCCAGAAGAAAGAAATGAAAATCAGAATGAGGGTTCTGGGTGTTTACTAATGCAAATCGTGGTTCCCAGCTGAGAGCCCAGTAAGGGTTCACATAAGCTCTGGTCAAGGCCAAAGTCCAATCATCTTCCCTCCCAGCCTCAGCTTTCCCCTCTAAGTCTGAGCAGCTGTACTTGGCTCTAATTAAGGTGAAACCTAATCCTGGAGAAAATGGATATGGGTTAAAGGCAAGCTTCTTCAAGAGTCGAGTGAACTTTGGAGCAAAAACCCCACAGACATATTTCTTTTCTTGAAGGGATAGGAGAGTTGGATGATACCTTTCCTCTTCTCTCTGGGGGCAATTCGGATGAAATCCTGATGACAATGACAAGGTTGGGTAGCTTTTTACATTTCACAAAATATTTTTCAAAATCACATCAGCCCGTAAGCATTTTAGCAAACACAGGCACCTTCATTTTATAACTGATTCTTCCTACTCTTTGGCACCTCTCCTGCCACCACCCAATCCCTGAGCACAGAGGGGGCAAAGTGGACCAGGTGGTGCTGTTGGGCGGCCAGCGGAGAATACGGACTCGAAGCCAGGCTGTCTGGGGCATGGGCCCGTCACTGACTCCCTCTTCATCTCTTTCCTCATGTGCAGAATGGGGGTGCACAGCCCCTCTCTGGAAGGCTGTGGTGAGCTAGGCCGCTTACAACTGTGCCTGGCCCGTAGTGAGAGCTTTTCATCTAAACTCTTTTTACCACTCTTACTGAGGATAGTAAGGGAGGCCGGCTGCACCAGTGTCCTTCCTCTGCTGCCCTCTGACCCGACATTCCCGGGCTCCAAAGGCCCGCGGGGCATGACCGCACGTCCCCGTTGCTCGACCTCGCGGGGCGGGGCACCCGGACGTCGAGGAGATCTGGGGGACAGGGACGGGGGACGGGGTCGAGGCTGGGGTCGGTGGAAGGGGCCGAGATCGAGGCCAGGGGGAAGAGGCCAGGGTCTGGCGTTCCGATGGCCGCCTGAGCCCCGCCCCGGCCCACGGCCGCAAGGTGGGCAGGTCGGGCCTTCTCAACCGTGGGAGGGGAGGCACCGCTCCCCGGCCCACCCCCCCCGGCCGCGGTGGGCTCTTACCGTCCATTTTCGGTGATGGGCGGCAGCGCACCTCCGACAGGCGGGGGCGGTGGAGTTCACGAAGACGGCGGTCCAGAGATTTCAGATAATTCTACTTCATACCGGACCGAGGACTCCGCCCAGCGGGTACTTCCGGGGCCGCCTTTCCGCTTCCGTTCGCACGGCGTCGTTACGCGAGAGGAGAGCGGTCCGTCACATCGGCGGGCGGTTCCCTGCAGGCCACCAGAGGGCACGCTCAGGGGCGGGCCCCGAGGGAGGGCAGTTGCTGTGGTGACCTGCGTCCCGCGCCTGCGCCCTCTTCCCACCCCGGAAGGAGAGTCCCCCTTGTGAGTCACAAAGAGTTGGCGCCGGCGCGGAGCGGAAGTGAAGGCGCAGGAGCTGCGGGCTCACTTATGGGACTTTTCAAAAGCAAACACCAAATCAGGAAAGGTAACGGGCCTGGGACCCGCCGGCCCGTGTCCCTTCCGCGGTCCGCGGTGCCTCCTGCCGCAGTCGCACCGTACGCACTGTACATAAGGTTCCTCACCGTAAACAGGTGGCCGTACCGTACACACGTTCCGCCCTGTACACAGGTGGCACTTGGCGAGGTCCAAACACGTTAAGACAGCCTCTGCAGGTGCCAGGAGCTAAAGGTGGTCACTATAGATGAGTACCAGGAGCCCCAGAGGCCAACTCCCAGTCTGATACAAGCATTGACTATTCTCAAAGTCCTCTCTTGTGTTGACAAATTAAGTGCCTTTTTATCCAAAAACTCATGGAAAATACCCATGTTGTTTAAGGACACAGAATAAGCCGAGTGTTTCAAGCAATCGTATTTCATTTTGGACCCAGGCAGGCAACTGAAGCATGGGACCCATTGTCGTAGGCTCAGTAAACTATAGTCTAATTACCTGTATATTTCAGGTGAGGAGCAAAAGAAGGGGCCTGCCTATTCTGTTTCCAAGTCTAAGGAGAAGGCGCCGGAGAGACCGTCCCTGGAGGCCAGGCAGGCAGATACGGAGCCTCGAGACAGCATCCGTAGGTCTGCAGAGACCCCCCACCTGGGGAAGGGGACATCCAGATGCCAGTGGCCTTCTGCTTCATCTGAAGTTGAAGGTAGGGTACACCAGGAGGGGCCAGAACCAGAGGCTCAAATTTCCCACAGTTTGGGAACCTATTTCTAAGACCTACATGATGGGGTACTAGTAGTATGGACATGTCCTAACAACAAGGGGTTTTAGAATATAGTAGGCAAATATCCAGAAATCTGTCAGTTCAAAAAAGTTTAGATAAGTTCTCAGATGACAATGCATAGCCAATGTCAGGAGCGGGGACTGATTACTCAGTAAGCAAAGATGTGGTGAAAAACAAGTGAAATTGTGCACTACAGATTAGTAAGTAAACACAATTAAGCACGTGCATACCTTGCTTACTGGGTAATCCACCCCTGGTGAGGAGGAAACCAGCAGGAAACAGATACAGAGCCTGTTTTTTGATGGCTGTGATCTTGGAGGGCTGGCCATGCTCTGGTGCCACTGTGATCCCTTCAACATTCCCCAGACTGGAGCATAATGTGGGAAGAGGCTTCAGCTGGGATGTGAGTTTGTGGGCACACGGGTGTGGGGGCAGGCGAGGAGGGTGGCCAGGGAGGGACTAGGACACAGTGGTATGAAGGGTGAGACAGTTTGCAATAAGCCAGAATGTTGGAAATTCTGTTAAAAAAGTGAGCCAGTTTCTTCAACAAATAAATGGCATGGAAAAAAGGAGGACGCTGTTACAAAGAGACTTGAGACATACAAACCAAAGACAGCGTGGCCCTGTGCTCAGCCGTGCTTGAAATCATCAGATTGGGTATTAGATGAGAATAATCACTGTTTATGTTCTTAGGTGTGATAATGCTATTGTGGTTGTCTAAAAAAAATCCTTATCTGACAGATTACATGTGGCAGTATATAAGGATGAAATTACACGATGTTTAGGATTTGCTTTAAAATACTGAAAAAAAAGAAAAAGGAAAATAGACAAAACAAGGTGACAAAATATTGATGAAAGCTGGGAGATGGGTAGAGGAGTACTCATTGTACTATTCTACTTTTAAGTGTTTGAATATTTCCATAAGTTTTTTTTTTTTGAAAGTAGAATATGCTTAATTGCAAGAAAATTCCAAAAAAGAAGAAAAATCTAAGTGGCATTTGTTCCACCAGCTACTAAAAACCCTCATGCTGAGTGAAAAAAAGCCAATCTCAGAAAGTTACATATTGTATGATTCCATTTATATAACGTTCTCCAAGTGACAATATTATATTGAGATGGAGAGCAGGTTGCAGGGGCTAGGGATGGTGGTGGGGAGAGAAGGGGTATGAGTCTACAGGGGCAGCAGAGGGGAGCTCTTTGTAGTAATGAGCAGCTCTGTATCCTGATTGCGGTGGTGGCTCCATGTGATAAAATGGCAGAGAACTCGACACATTGTATCAATGTCAGTTTTTTGGTTATGACATTGTACCATAGTCACATAAGGTGTTACCATTGGGGGAAACTGGGTGAAGAGTACATGCCACCACTCTGTACTATTTTTGCAACTTTTTGTGAATCTATAATTATTGCAAAACAAAAAGTTTGTGTCATGTGATCCTAAGGGCATGACAGTGTCTGTGTGTGGGCACGGGTGGGGAAACTCATGCCATATGCAATGTTTTCATCATTAAAAATAATACATCAGCTTGTATTATTTTTGAAAGAAAATACAGCCTTTTAAATAACCTTAATACGTAAGTCATACGTGAGTCCGTGTGAAAAAAATGAACTCCCCAATTTAACTTAAATGCAAAATATGATGAAAGGCAGTGTTTTTAAATGCCTTTCATCTAAAAAACAAGGATGATACCCAGTGCCCAGTGCTGGCCGTGGGCCACAAGGCAAGGATTAGAACGAATGAGATCAAGGACAGGGCTCAGACCCAGAGGCCTGGGCACCTAGCTGATTGATTAGCCTTGGGCCGCGGCCAACCTTGTGTCTGTCAGATGTGGGTCCTGAGAGGGCTCGCTTCAGAAGCTGTGTGTGGATCAGGTGAGGTAGCCCAGGCCTGCGGATCAGACCGGGATCTGCACATATATGTTCTGGACAGAAGCCAACCATCCACCCTGCCATGTAACCAGGCTCATGGGTATTAAGTGTGGAACAAAGCAAGTCGTAAAATGACATGACCAGTATGGCTGCGTTTTTGTAAAAAGTGTGTATCCCACCTAACTATGCTTACGTGTACACGTGTGCAGAGGCTGACCGGGCCCCTGATCGTGCTCTGACAGCTTGGGAGGATGTGCCCCAGATTCTTTACAGCGCTCGCCCCTTGGTGAACAGGAGGCATGAAGGAGCTTGTCTTAGTCATCTAGTGCTGCTACAACAGAAATTCCACAAGTGGATGGCTTTAACAAAGAGAAATTTATTTCCTTACAGTAAA
>NW_004443989.1:12504333-12529470 GCF_000243295.1 Trichechus manatus latirostris
GCCCAGCCAAATTGATACACACATTTTTGGGGGGACATAATTCAAACCATGACAGAGCTCTTTTGCTTTTGTGCTTTATTTAACATTCAACACACTGGGCATTTTCACACAGCCTAGGCATTCCCTATAACCTTAAAATGTTTAAGAAAAAAATACTGTGGCCATTATCATTAGTATCAATTTCTATAGCACTCTGATAGATAAAGTTCTGTACAAAGAGCTTTCAGCAGAATTAGAATCCTTTGGGAATTGCATATCTGAACACTGAATCTCTGGCTGATGCTGCCGTTACCCGTGTTCCCTCATCTTCCTCCATCTGCCCCTCTGAAGCTGGCTGGCCACTCACAGCAGTCAGGGGATGTGTTTATTCTGCTTTCTTTCTTGAAAGAGGCTGTCTGTTACTCATGACCCTGGTGACTGAGTTGGAAATCCATTTAGCTCTGGTATGCGTTCTTGGCTGCTTCCGGCCTTACCTGCTGCTTTTCTTGCTAACCATGCAGCTAATACCTGTACTTTGCCATAAAACAGCAGGTGTCCGCAGTACAAAAAAAATGTTTTCCACACACTTACTAAATCCTGATGTTTTCACTCTTCTAGAGAAACCTGAGCCTGCAAAGTCAAGCAAGAAAAAAATTGCCATCCCACAAATCGTCATCACACGCCCCTCCAACGAGACTCTCCTCAGCTGCAGCTCCATGGAAATCAAAGAGCAGAAGACCATCAAGGAGCATGCTGGTTGGGGCCCCCTTGCCCGGCACAGGAACCCCAGCACAGTGGACGCATACAGTTCAAAAGACAGGGAATAAACGCGTGCTGTGGAGTCCTGTTGTTACTCACGCGGCAGTGCAGGAGAACTGGACTCAGCTTCATCTCGGTAACAATGGCAGAAGTGCCACCTGCCTTTCGAGGAGCTGCAGTTGCCCCACAGTGAACCAGCTTCTGCCCCGGGGACTACCTCGACCTCATCTGTTCCAGAGCTGCGTGCAGCCTGACGGAGGGCAGCAGGAGTGACTCCTGCCCGACAGTGGACTGTGGTAGCAGTGAATCAGTCAGTCTGTCCCTGAGCCTTGGCCACTATGCAGAGGGATAAGCAGGCAGCAGCTCACACTCTGACCCGCGGTCGGCAGGTCACATTCTTCCTGGACCCTTTAGAGTGTAGTTGTAAGTGCTGGAAGTTACAGTGAATGAGGTGTCCCCAAACTTTAAGGTGTGATGTTCCAGAACGAGAAGTGCAGTCACCTTACAGAGGCCCAGGGGCTCTGAACTTGACTATGGCCTGACCCACATGAAGAATGTGGAGTGTGCAGTATGTCCGGGGTAGCGCAGCTTTGGAAGTGGCGCATCAGCACTGTCTGGGAGGAGGGAACTGAACTAACAACTCCGGTCTTCCTTGCTGGTGCACAAGGGCTCTGGTGGTGAGGGCCATTAGGGTACCTGAGTCCAATGCTGTTAGATATGCTCCTCATCCTCACCAGCAGCCTTCGGGTCAGGCTCAAGCCTGCTCCAGGTGTCAGTGAGCTCACCCGTCTAGTCTGTGACCGTGTGCTTAGCTTCCCTGTTTATAGACAGGTAGGCAGGCTTTACACAGTATGCCCTAGGTGCTGACATCTGGTGGGCTAACAGACCCAGGTGACAGCACAGTCCCTGGGTGGCCATGTTCACCAAGGTTATGGACTCAACCCAGAGGAGCTAGGGGAGGGGCCTGGGGCCTGTCTCTACGGCTCTAGGCAGTATCTGAGCAGTTTCTGATACATAAGTACAGACACACATAAGTACAAATACTCGTGTACACACACGCATAATGTATACATGTGTACACACTGCATACATACATACCCATATGTATACACACGTACATGCATATATATAGTTCTATAACCTAAGTGATGACTTTGACAATTTTTCAAAATCAGAAAAGCATGAAGATATAACATTGTTTAAATATTGTTCTGTGTAAATGAGTTTTAAACTGTTCAGGGTTAATGCTTGGCAGAAGCCTGATTTTTTTAAATGGTGGAGGTTTCTGACTGAAAGCTGGTTTCCATTAACCTGAGTACCTGGAGTTGGACAGGCCTGTGCTCCTGGACACCTTTCCTCACCTTGTCCACCCTGAGCAGGAACATCTCCACCTTCCATCCCTTAGAAAGACCATCTGAGAATCAGAGGAAAGATGTCCAGAGGCCCCTCTGAGCCTCTCAGGCCTTTTGAGCTGCTCTCTGGCAGCCTCCCAATTTACCAGAGAACTGAGCCACCTCTGCCTGCCTCCCCTGCCTTCCCTGGGTGTTGGCAGCAGCCTCCTTGCCAAGGTCTCCCCAGTTCCTCCGTGACTGAGGGGGCCTGTTAGCACCCAAGCCAGGCATGTCTGCCTTTTCCACAACCACAGAGGAGGCTCAGTTCTGGAGCAAGACACAGCATCTGCAGGGTGATGGTTGCCTGCACAGTGGACTCCCTGTTCCATCCCTTGCCCTTTCAGTCTGTTCCCAACACAGCAGGCAGAGCAATTCTGTCCAGTCACAAGCCAGAATATGTCCCTCCTCTGTTCAAAGTCCCCTAAAGGCTCCCACCACCCACAGCAAAAGCCAAAATCCTTAGAGTGGACTACAAGGCCTGTCTTGATCTGTCCGAGGGCTTTGGGGACCGTATTCCTCCTCTGCCCAGACTGGCCTACTGAGGCCCTGCACTCCCTAGGACTAGGATGCTTTCTCCCTAGTGTCTCCACAGCTAGGCCTTCCCCGGTCCCTACGTACAGCTGCAGCCCCTCTAACATCCCATTCGCTCCCCTGCCCTACTTTCCCTCAGTACGTACAACCCTCACGTCATCTCCCTGGTGTATTGCCCGCCTCTCTGGTAGAATGTAGGGTCCCTGAGAGGAGTGTCGCGAGGCCCAGCACAGACACAGGTGTTGGGTGACTCCTTGGCCCCACGTGGCATCCTTCCAATTCTTTCAACACCTCGAGCATGTGCCCTGCTCTCGTACTGATTAGCCATGCCCTGGCCGCCATCACCTCCCCAGTACCAGGCCTTCTGCTCCAAGGGAGGGCTTTAAAGCACAGCCCGAAGCCCATCAAAGGCTCCGGTGGATCTGGGGGTCGGGTCAGACCCCTTCCCACCAGCCTCCAGACCCCGCACAACTTCCTCGACCTTTTCCTCTGAGCGTTTTTACTCGGCGCGTCAACCAGATTAGGTGCGGGTCCTTAAAGCTAAAACAGGCCGGAGCCGACTCTACCAGCTGAGGTTCCCCTGGCGGACCGTTGGTAACCGTTGCTAAGGAGGGGACGCCCCGGAAGTGGGTTGTGCGCCTGCGCTGAGGGAACCCCATCTGCGCCTGCGCACATAGGAGCGAGAGGGGCAGTGGTCATGGGGGAGCCGGAGCCGGAGTCCGAGCAGATCCGTCTGAAGTGCATCCGTAAGAAAGGCTTCTTCACTGTGCCTCCGGAACACAGGGTGCGACGGGGAGCCTTTTGGGCAGCTTGCCGTCCTCGCTGGCTGCAGGGCTGGGGGGAAGCGCGCTTGGGCTCTCGGTGTCGCGCTCCGACGCCGCGGTTTCCGGCACGACAGTACTAGAGTTCTTCGCGGTGGGCGGGGAACCTGACGCCAGTCTCCCAGTTCTGGGCACTCCTCGCGCTTTTCGGGAAAATACACAAGGAAAGAGTGGGAGGGGCGGAGTCTTTCACCTGGCGTGGGGTGGGACAAAGCAGGGCCCTCTCACTGGGCAGCTTCGTTTGTTCTTCCGTTGCATGGGGTTACCGTCATTGAGTCCTCTCTGCCACCGTTTGCCGCAGGCACCGTTACTGCCCCCTTTGTAGATGAGGAAGGTGAAACTCTGGGGCGTTGAGCCATTTCACCAAGGTAGACAGCTTGCACCGGGACAGAAGTTTGAACTCTGGCTCTGGCTTGCGTTTTCATTACTTGCTGTTGCTCAGAGAGGCCACTTCACTGTTCAGTGACATTCATTAGCAGATTGTGGCTGAATGGGTGGCAGGAGCCACACTTGGTCGTGGGCTGATCACTGAGCATCACTGTCAGGCAGCACGTGTCCCCTGAAAGCAGTGAGTGGTGGGGACCTTGATCTCTGAGGGGACTAAAGGCACCAGACAGGGTCAGTGCAGCGTGCAGTGGTGGGTGCCTTGAGACACAAGTATGGGGGATTGTGAAGAAAGAAATTGCTTCCAGCTGGAATTCTTGGAAAAAGTTGTAGAGGGTGGTATTTCTGTTGAGCCAGGAGGTGTGGCCAGGATTTAGATGTAGGGATGAGGGGAGTGGTGTGCCAGATGCAGGGAGCTGCAGAAGCGGAGAAATAGAGTGTGTGAGCAGGAATCACAAAATTTAGCTTGCTTGGAGAGAGAACGTGAAGAGAGGAATTCAGGCAGGAAAGGGAGGTTGAGGTGAGAACATGGACTTGGTCCCCTGGTGTCAGAAAGTGACCTGGTCTAAGGGCAGGGTCTGTGAGAAAAAGGCAGGAGACCAGATGGGACTTTTACAATTCGAGCTTTGCTGCATGTGCTCTCAGACCCCAAAATTCAGTGGCTCAGATAGAACAGGGCTCTAATTCTCTCTTCCCTAACGCTTCAGAGACCAGCAACTGTTTTTTACAAGGTGGGTTGGGTGCTCCTTCTCTTTTACTGCTCTACTTGCACTTTATCCAAATCCCAGCCTGCCTCGAGGCTGGAGAGAAGCGAGGGCATCCAGCTTCCCTGGGTGTGGAAGTCACAGGTTTTGCTCTGCTTCCATCTTATTGGCCATAATTTAGTCCCATGGCCACCCCTAGCTGCAAAGAAGGCTGAGAAATATGGCCACCAGCTGGTGGGACAGTTTGCAATCTCTCCCACAGGAGTGTCTCCACTGTGGTAAATACTTCATGAAGGCCCTGGACCTCTTCCATCTGCCGAAGTAAAACTTAGCAATTCCCACAGACTTTCTGCAATGGTGGGAATATTCTGTTTTCTGCCTCATCCAGTATAGCCACCACGATCCACACATGGCTATTGAGCACTTGAATGTGGCTAGTGCAACTGAGGGGTTGGATTTTTAATTTTAATTTAAGTATCCACAAGTGGCCAGTAGCCACTATATTGGATAGTGCAGATCTAGACCATGGAACGGAAAGGAGGGGTCATGCCAAAGTCATGAGTGAGCTTCTCAGTGCAAATGACATGCAAAGTACCCACCCACAGTTGTTCTATTAGCTGCAAGAGACCACCCTGGCAGCACATCTCTCTTTTTCAGCTGGGACGATGCCGAAGCGTGAAAGAGTTTGAGAAGCTGAACCGCATTGGAGAAGGCACTTATGGCATCGTGTGTGAGTGGCTATAACAGGCCAGAACTGCAGCTCGTGGGTCTGATGTCTCTGGGGCGGGGGCTGTGTTGCAGCAGCAACAGCTGTGGTTGAGCTGGAAGGGGGTTCGTGCCCTCCCTCTGTAAGCAGGGCACACATGAGTGTGAGTGAACTTTACTTCCGGGTGGAGTTACTACACACTTTACAGCATGTCTGAAAAACGTGTCAGTTGTTAATGTCAGCGTTGCTCATGTTGACCACAGAGTGTAGGTGACTGTCACATCGACAAAGCATAGGACTTCCCAAAGCATCCACGACATTGGTGCGTCTCATCCTGCCAGGCATTTGGAACAAATCAGCACAAGGCTTTGGGGAGCCATCTTTGTATACAAGGATTATTTTATCTAAACGATGCATTTTTGCTGTGAGAATGTAGTACAAGAGAACACAGAGCAGTGATCTGCATCCTGACTAGGAGGAGGACTGCACGAGGGCTAGTCATGAGATGCCTCTCAGTAGCTAGAGGCCATCTTCCTGTGCAGAAAGCAAGCAGAAAGCTGGGTACAGGACCCAGCTCAAATCAGAAAACGCCCAAGGGAGCATGCAGCCATGAGGTGGGCATGCTGTTGCCCAGTGAGGCGTAAGTGTCGCTGGGCGTCAGGGTTGTCCAAAGAGAGAAGTGGACCCTGAGCTGGCATAGGCAGAGCTCTGCCTTGCCTGGCTGCTGTGTGTGGCATGAGGGAGCTCATAACTGGGACCAGGTTGATCTCTACTATGGATGTGCTTCCATTCCAGATCGGGCCCGGGACACCCAGACGGATGAGGTTGTGGCCCTAAAGAAGGTGCGGATGGACAAGGAGAAGGACGGTAAGTAGAGGCAATGGGGGCTGGCTGCCCCTCATAGTGGGTGTTTGCAGAGCTCCTGGGAGGTGCGGGAGTAGGGTCCCTGAGGGCTGACAGGCCGCTCACCAAGGCTGCTGTCATGCAGGGATCCCTATCAGTAGTCTGCGGGAGATCACACTGCTCCTGCGCCTCCGCCACCCCAACATCGTGGAGCTGAAGGAGGTGGTTGTGGGAAACCATCTGGAGAGGTGTGCTACCCCACACTCCTGCCCCTGCTCTGCATCAGGTCCCCTGCTAACCCCACCCTACCCCAGCCTCCTGGTCTCCCTCTGCCTCAAGATGCCCCCTGCCCACTTCTTCCTCTCCCTTCAGCCTAGAAAGGCCCTTCGCCCATGTAGGGCAGGGTGGGAGGTGGCATGCACTCCTTTTCTTCCAGCATCTTCCTTGTGATGGGTTACTGTGAGCAGGATCTGGCCAGCCTCCTAGAGAACATGCCGACACCCTTCTCAGAGGCCCAGGTGTGTGGTGGTGGCTGGGGGGTGAGGAGGGGCCTGCACAGGTCCTACTGATGGGGAAGGTTCCTCTGCATGTTTGTGCCAGCATGGCACCCACTGTCTCCGGTGTCTCTGCAAGCCTAGTAAAGTGGCATCATGCTCATGGACTGGGGGGAAGGGGTGGTGCATGGTGGTGAGGAGTGCTCCGGCCTCACTGCTCATAAGCCAGGGCCTCTGATGAGCTCAGTGTACACTCGAACCACGCCAGACGTGGAAACAGCTGTTCCTGAGGCCATCGTGGTAATGCTGGTGCTGTTGGCTTGTGACCATGTCCCTCAGGCCTGCCCTGACTGGCATCCCCTGTCCCCACAGGTCAAGTGCATCACCCTGCAGGTGCTCAGGGGCCTTCAGTACCTGCATAGGAACTTTGTCATCCACAGGTGGGCCTGATGGGAGGGCCAGGGGGCTTGCTGGGACACTTGTGCGGGTGGGGACACGTCTGTGATATGGGTGAGGTGGCCTGGGCTGTCCACAAGAGTGGTTGCATGGTCATGATGCAGTGGGAAGTTATCTAACTGCCCCATGAGGAGGGGATCCAGGACCGAATCATTTCGAGGAGTCCCACAGACCAGTCTCCCTGAGGAGAGTCACAATGCCCACCTAGTCATGGCTCTAAGAAGTCCTGTAGCGAAGGGTTCCTCCTAGTGGCCTTGTTGCATATGCCACTTGGATGAGGGGAGAGCAAGTCTGGGGGAGGAGGTCTTTGAGGTGGGAGGCCTTTTAGGACTCGTGTCTGGGGGTCTCCTCGGTAAAGTGACCTCACATACTTGCCACTCCCCTTAAAGGTTTGCCTTCGTGTAGGGGGTTTGATCTGACGTGTAGGGGGCATCACTGCCGTTCCTGTGGGGGCTCCCTTCTCAGCAGGTGCTCGCTGTTTCTTACCCACAGGGACCTGAAGGTCTCCAATCTGCTCATGACAGACAAGGGCTGTGTGAAGACAGGTGGGTGCCATACCTACCACTTTCCCATGGGGCTGCCTTGATGGTCCCATGTGGCTTAGCGAGCCTAGCACCTGTTGCTAGCCCTGGGCGTGATCCCTAACTAAATTCTTTTTTTCTGCCTCTGTCACAGCGGACTTTGGGTTGGCCCGGGCCTATGGTGTCCCTGTAAAGCCAATGACTCCTAAGGTGGTCACCCTGTGGTGAGTTCCATGGAAGGTGCGGTGGCCCTCCTACTGGGCATGCCTGGTGGGGGGCAGCTTGGGATGTCCAGCTAAAGCTCCAAAGGGAGGGTCTTCAAGCTTCAGGGGCTGTTCTGGGCCCAGGACAGCTTCCCAGGACGTCTAAGGGAGGAAGCCACCTGCTATCCCAGACCTGCCCGGTCCAGACAGGCCCCTGTGGTGGGCCATCTCGGGGAGACCAGCAGCTTTCCATAAATATTTATCATTAATGGTTTTAGAAGGAGAGCTTGACTGGGCGGAGAGTACGGCTTTCCTGTTGGCTGGGGCCCCACGCAGCCATCCTCTAGCGTGTGTCCTTTAGCCCACATATGCAAACAGGTCGGGGCAGGGCTGCTGTGCCCTCGGAGGCCTGGGCTGTGCTGGACACAAGTAGGCTTCTCTCCTGCAGGTACCGAGCCCCCGAGCTGCTGCTAGGAACCCCCACACAGACCACCAGTATTGACATGTGGTAAGGAGTGGGACCCCAATGTGGGGGCAACGTGATGGCCAGGTTTTTGCTAGATTCTAGCTCCCTAACCCGACAAGAAGTAGAAGAACCTAGTGACTCTGGGTCTCCAGCACTGAGGTCCCACAAGGTCACTGCCTGGGGTTGGGGGGGTCCCATTCCATCTCCTCCTATGCCCTCTGGCCCCCCAGTATTGGGAGGGCATTTCGGGCATGTCAGTGGGTGGGGTGTCTGTGGAGAGTGTGTGTGTGAGGCCCTGGTTTCTCCTGCCCAGGGCCGTGGGCTGCGTCCTGGCTGAGCTACTGGCCCACAAGCCGCTTCTCCCGGGCTCATCTGAGATCCACCAGATTGACCTTATTGTGCAGCTGTTGGGGACGCCCAGCGAGAATATCTGGCCGGTGGGTACCAGAGCCAGTCCACCCACCTTCCCCACCTGTCGGGTCTACCTGCCATACAGGTCCTCCACCCACTGCCGGGCCCATCTGATGCCCACCCCTTCCTCTGCCCACCCGCTGCCGGGCCCACTGTCAGCCCCCGCCTTCCCCAACCCCCAGGGCTTCTCGAAGCTGCCGCTAGCCAGCCAGTACAGCCTGAGGAAGCAGCCCTACAACAACCTCAAGCACAAGTTCCCGTGGCTCTCGGAGGCTGGGCTGCGCCTGCTCAATTTCCTCTTCATGTATGACCCCAAGAAGAGGTGCTGACCCAGCCAGCTAGTGTGTGAGCATGGCACAGGGCGGGCAGCTCCTTCGGCCGGGCCCTACCAAGACCCCTTACACTGAATCTTCAGCAGTGAGATGCTCCCTCATCACTCACACATACCCTGCCCAGTCCCATGTTGTCCCCACCTTTCTGTGTTGGGGAGTTTATTCTCTGTCTCAGCCCTACTCTCCATGGAGCTGAGAACCAGAAAGTTCAGAGGTGAGCAAGGGTGTGAGGGAAACAAGCTCTTCACTGAGGCCCCCTCTCCCCAGGGCGACTGCTGGGGACTGCCTGGAGAGCTCCTACTTCAAGGAGAAGCCCCTGCGTGAGTTCCCCTATCCCTGCCCTAGCACAGCACCCAGCCTGTGGCCTTTTATTTTGGGAAGGGGTGGTGGTGGTGGTGGTGGGACAACAGTCTTATGTAGCACTCCGTGTCCCCAAGGCACAGTCAGGCAGCTCCTAGCTCACACTTGGTCCAGGTGGGGTGAGGGCCCCCCAGGCAGATAGATCTCTGGGGTCGGGGAAGTGCATAGCTCCTGGGTGCTGAGCAGGCCTCTCCCTGCAGCCTGCGAGCCGGAGCTCATGCCCACCTTCCCCCACCACCGCAACAAGCGGGCTGCCTCCGCCGCTGAGGGTCCAAGCAAGCGTGGCAGGCTCTGATGGGTCAGAGCCCAGGACCATCTCTGAGCATAATGGGCTAAACAGGTGAAGGGAGCAGTTTTCACCCTGACTTTGGCCTCAGTGCAGCAGGAAAGCCCCTGCAGCCCTGAGGTGTGGACAAGAGGTCCAGGCTGGGAAGTGGCTGTGCCTAGTCCTGCCCTCCCCAAGGTGCCCAGCTGGACAGCTCTGCTGTGGTGGTACCATCTAGCAGCAACGCCTCTGGGAAAACAGCTGTCTGTCTCAGGTGGAAATGCTGGTGTGGATGCATCATGGGGCCATGCCCATGGGGGGGACTGCAACCGTGGCTGGCCGCTGGCCTGGGACCGACAGCCTCAGAGACTGTTCTTGGGTCCCCGGTCACCCCTTTCTGGGGCAGGAAGAAGCCCTGGGGACCTCCTGGAGTGGGAAGGCAGAGGGGTTAGGTCTGTGTGGAAGGTGATGGGCAGGGTCTGGACTACAACAGAGGCTGTGGGAGCCCGGTTTCGGGAGGGACACCAAGCTCCTGTACCCGAGGGGCTCAGAGATAAAAGCTTTGTAATGGCTGCAGTGTCACTCGTTTAATGTACTTAAGGTTCAGATTCACATGATGTCGATGGGGTCATCCTGAGTACTGGGAAGGAGAGGAGGTGGGAGGCGGGGCACTGGGTGAAGAGGACACGGTTTGGGGCCTCTGAGGACAGGCACCTGCCCCGCCTGCTCCCTGAAGCCAGCTGACTGCCCCAAAGGGCTGCAGCCCGCATCCCCACCCATCCTACTTGCCACCCCACAGCCTGGTTGTCAGAGAAGATCCTAGGGGCCAGTCCAGGGATGGGGCTGCACTTCGCTCCCTCCTTGGCCTCGTGTCCGCCCTTCTTTCTATGTGTGTGCCAGGGTGGGAAGGCCAGTGAGGCCATTCCTCCAGCCTCAGAGCCAGGAGAAGGCCACTAGTCCCTGACGGACACCTGGAAGGAGGCAGCACCTAGAACCTTGAGCTGTAGGAAGGACAGTGCTACAGGGAGGTATTCTGAAGGTGGGGATGTAGAAATGCCATGCAAAGCAGCGGGGACAAGCGGCCAGAGACCCTCCCGTGGGGACAGATGGCCTCTTTGCCCAGCATGCACAGCCTGAGTCTGGGTGCTGAGGACAGGCTGGCCCACTGGGGCCTGCCACTAGTCGGCTGCCCCTGACCACCCTGGGGCACCTGGAGCACTCTGCACCACTGCACAGTTCTCCCATGGGTGGGGGTGGGTGGAGGCCAAGCCTTCACAGGCTACCACCCAGATAAGCACCACGCGGCTCCATATCTCCCGGAGTGTCGTGATTGCTGCCGCTGCGCTAAGGCCCAGGCCGTGGGGCACCAAGCAGGGCGTCCACTCTCGAGCGTGGTAGCCACGTGCGCTGTGGTTGCTCGCCAAGAGATGGCTGCAGCACACTGGGCTGCACGCAGCTGTATGCTGGGAAGCCCTCGGGGCCAGCCAAGTCCGAGGTTCGGCCCAGCTCGTGGCGCAGGGAGAGGAACGAGAAAGGGGCTGGCTCAGGTTCCTCCTCGAAGGCCCCGTAGGGCAGGCTGTTGACAGGGGCCTCCCAGGCTGGGCCCCCTGCACACCACACCTGGGCACTCTGTTCCCAGAGTGGTGCCTCATAGGCTGACTCCGTGGGGGGTGAGACAGCACCTGGTGAAGGGCCCCCATACAGGCTGGCCTCCTCCTCTGAGCCCTCTTCCTCTGCCAGGTCCCGGTACAGGTCCAGCGGGCACCCAAACACCGCCGGGGAGCCATGGTGGGGGAGAGGTGGCGCCTCCTTGGCCCGGGCCAGCCGCTGCTGCAGCCAGGCCACACAGGAGGCCACGTCCCCGCTGGCCCGCCTTGCTGCCAGCAGTGCCTCAGCTGGCAGCAGGCTGGTGCCCAGCTGGGCCAGCACCTCACCCATGATCTCACACTCCAGGCGCAGTGCGAAGCAGCCCAGGGCCACCTGCACCAGCTGGCAGGCAGGGGGCAGTGCCGTCACCGTGAGGCGGTGGTTGTCCCTGGGCGCATAGCCCATCTTCTGGAAGCTCCTGGTGAGGAGGTCCTCAGAGAGCGCTCCCTTCAGCACGTGAACGTAGCCCCCAGAGAAGGTCTGCAAGGGAGAGGCTGGTCACAAGCAGTCCCCCTTCCACAGGCTGGGCCCATTTCAGTGGAGGAAGCATGTTCAAAGAAATTGGGTAATTTGCCCAAAGCCACACAACTAGGAAGAGGATGACCAAGAGCTCTATCAGCCCCTGCCCAACACCAAAGCCCATGGGTCGTTCTCCTGCCTGCCTGCCTCTAGCCCCTGAGCCCTCAAGGGCAGGCCTGTCTGCTTGTTTCTGCAGCCCCAGTACCCAGGATGGGGCTGGTGCTGCTCAGGGCTGCATGTGCTTTGAATGAATGAATTTCTAGAATCTTGGACCAGCAGGTGTCCCCATAGTGCAGCAGGCTCCAGATCTCACCTCTAGAGAGAGGGTGCTACTGCCATGGCAACCAGCGGAGGCGTACCTCGCCCACGTGCACAGTGACATCACCTCCTTCCTACTCTTCTGAACTAGCTCAGGGAACCAGACGACCTGCCCCCTTCTGCCACCGGGGCAGCTCCCTCCAGGGTGTAGGTGCCCCTCCAGCTCCTCCCCATTTCATAGGGGTTGCACCCCGCCCGATGTTTCCCCCCCACCTCAGTCTCCCTCTGTCAATGAGGCTCTGACTGTTTCCTAGAATTAGGATGACTTCAAGTCGTTCCCCTATGCTTGTCCGAGGACATATATGGCAACCAGCGCTGCGGAGAGAGCACTGATGCAAGTTTTAAGGAGCAGAAACCCCGGGAGGCAGGCTTTCAAGCTCGCCCTCCACGCACCCCATGTTGCCAGCCCTGACAGTGCCCAGGGGGCCTCGACGGGGCACTGCCCCAACACGCCCCGCGGTCCCTGGGCTGAGTCCTGTGAGGCCCAGTCAAGCCCCTGGCCCTGACAGGAGCGGCCCCTCCTACGGCCTGCAGCAGCTGGCAGGGACAGGAGCTGAGGTCCCATCTTCGGATACCCTACCTTGATGGTGGTGAACTCCTTTCTCCAGGGCAGCAGGTACAGGTGCACGGCGGCCAGCTCGAGCAGCTCGAAGGCGCGGGCCAGGCCGCGCAGCGCAGGCGCCAAGTCGGCACGGCCCCACAGGCCATCGGTGAGCAGCGCCAGCGCGTCGTCCTGGAGCGCCCCGTGCAGGTCGAAGTCCTCCACCAGGATCTGCCAGAGCACGGCGCGCAGCGAGGGGTCTCCGCACACGCCCGCGCGCCCGCGCCGCAGCTCGCGCTCCAGGCACAGGCGATAGTCCTCGGACAGTGAAGTGCTGCCCATCCTGGGGTGGGGGGAGGGGCGTCAGGGGCTGGAGACCTCGCTCCGCTAGCTGTGTACACTCCTCACCTCCCCTGTCCAGCTTCCGCAAGTCATCCCTGCAGCCTAGAAACCCCGCCCGGCATCTACAGAGCCCTCCAGCTTGGAGACCCCACCCCCGGGACCTTCTGGGGAAAACGTCAGAGAGAGCGGCCCGCCACTTGCAGGGTCTCCCAGATAAGAGCCGCTTCCACCAGCGCCCTTCGCCTGGCCCTGCCGGCTAGGCACCCCCTAGTACCCACAGCACCCTAAGCCTGGAGACCCCGCCCCCGCAAGCATGTGAAGCACACCCCTCTGCATGTGCAGCGCCATCCAGTCAGGAGGTCCTGGCCCTCAGCTGAGCCCCGCTCCACACCACAGACCCCTCGCCCACCCGGCCATGCTGTGGGCCCCGTGGGAAGCGGCGCTACCTGTTCCCGAATCGCGAACGCTCAGTCTCTGCCTGCCCCGAGCCGAGCTCTTCCGCTGGGGTTCGGCTCCGCCCACTGACCGTAACGTTAAGGGCGGGGCTGGACTTGGGTACCGCCCGTCGGCAACGAAGGCTAGCAGGGCCGCCGGGGTTCCCGCGCCGCGGGGCGGGGCTTCCAAGCCGCGGGGCAGGGTTTGTGAAGTCGAGAAGCGCGGGAGCCCCGCCCCGCTGAGCACCTGCGCGATGCACCGCTACCTCTACCTGAGTTCGCGTCGCCTTGTCCCCACCGGAAACCCGGGCGTGGGAGGGGCGGGCGGCACACCCGCACGGTAATTGGCCGGAGAAGAGGAGGGCGGGCGCGGGGCGGGGCCAGCTTCGGGTGTGGGCGGAGCCTGCCGCACGCCCGAACGTTGATTGGCCGGAAAAGGGGAGGGGCGAGAGGCAGAAGCAAGCCAGCTTCCCGTGGATCTGTAGACCGCTTCCAAGTGAATTTCGCTGCTGCGAGAGATCGGAAAACTGCGGGGAGTGCACAGCAAGGCGGGCGGTGCCAGCCTGTTGTTACTGGTCTTCGCTGGGCAGATGGGGCAATGGGGAGGGTTTTGTCAGGAGGACCTCTGGCCCGGCCCCACGCCATGGAGGCTCTTGCCCATGGACAACTGCCTCAGAGACGCGAGCTCCTGTGCTACTTGCGGGGCTCAAACCGAGACCCCACTCCTCCTATCACCCACCAGGGTGTGGTCTGGAGAAGGTACTGCTTCAGTTTCCTTATGGGCTTCTTGTCGGTGCTAAATGAGTTATTACTTGCAGAGAGCTGGCAACGGCCTACCCCAGAGCATTCACTAACTCCTGGTATTCTCCGTCGGCCTCTCTCCCCAAGGAAACACGAACACTGCCCCCGCCAGCCAGGTGTGAGGCCTGAGCCTCTCAATATTTGGACCCTCTCTCAGTGCCCTGCCACACCCCACTCCAGGGGAAGGGCCTAGATGTCCAGGATCCCTCCTGCCCTGCCAGGCCCGCCGTCCATGCTACCCTCGACTGGGGTGTGTGTATCATGGCTGCCCTTCCAAGGGGCCTGCTTTCTCCTCTCCAGGTGACCACATGCCACCATTTCTCAGGACTGAGGGGTGGCCCAGCAGTCGGGGTCTGAGGCTGGAGCTACACCTAGGGTCCCTGATCCCAAGTGCATGCTCTCAGGGAAACTGGACCTCAGCTTCCCCATCTGTGGGACAATGACTCCTGAGAGCCCTTCAGGGCCAGTGCTCTGGGGCTTTCAGGTCCTGTCCAGTGAAGACCTCTAACCTCGGCCCCATCCCTTCCCCACCCACTGTGGGCCAGGGGTGGGGGAGGCATGTCCCAGGCCCCCAGATCATGTCTACCAGGAGGCTCCTGCTCCAGTTCAGATGGTCAGGGAGGGCAGGCAGGCATGAAGCTCAAACCCTTCACCACCTCCTCTGCCCAGGCTGCCTTTTTGCCTCTTTGGTGGTCAGAAGGGGTGGCTGTGCCTGCCTGGCCTGCCCAGAGTATAGCATGGGGCAGAGTGAGCTAGGCAGGGTGACGACAGCAGTGACCTCTTTATTCTCGGCCAGGTCAGTGTCCCCCTGCCCAGCCCTATGGGAGCACGTAACAGAGGGGGCACTGTGAACACTCAGGCTCACTCGGACACTCAGGCTCGCGCGGCCCAAGTGAGGATGGGTGTCGGCTGTCCTGGCCTGGGTGGGTGTGAGGCTCAAGCCCCAGGACAGGATGGAGACCTGGGGCCTCGGGGAGAGTAGTCAGTGTCCAATAAATAAACAGCTCAGTCTCAAGGGCCTTGAGGCCCGGCCTCTAGGCTGCTTTGAAGGCTCTGGTTCTTGGCTCCAATAAGAAACTGGCTCAGGGGAGTGGAGACTGTCATGGGTGGGACAGGAGAGTCCCTTCTCTGTCCTGATACCTGGCAGTGCATGCCACCACAGGGGCTTGACTGGTCTGGCCCAGGCCTGGCCTGACGCTCATGGGCTGAGCAGGTGGGCCCCTGGGTGCTCCAGGATCCCTCCATATAACCTCTCAGAGCCAGGGTGGGAGAGAGAAGGGCCTAGTTCCCGGGTGCTGCTCGCAGCCCCACACTGTCATAGGTGGAGCCCCAGGGCAGGTGTTGGGCTAGGGAGGGGGAGGGGACTGGACAGCCCCAACCACAACCACCTGCCATCCGACCCCTGGCAGAGTGGAAGCTCCTGGGAAGGTTGGCTCGAGTGCAGGGAGGCAGCAGGGGCCTGGGGTGCACCCGGCTACTTCCCGAGGGCCCCCCGGGGCAGCAGCTCCACGTAGCTCAGGGCGCTCTGCAGCGAGGTCAGGCAGTAGCCCTCCTCTCCAATCAGGTACCTGCGAGGGGTCAATCAGAGGGCATGCTCATGGAGGGACCATGAGGCCACCCCAGAGCTGTTCTCCGTCTACTGATCCTGCCATGGCTCCTAGGGCAATGTGCGCACCTCATAATCCCAAGGGAGGCACTGGATGTGAACCCTGCAGAGCCCTCACTGGGACAACGCTCCCTTCCCCAGACAGCCCACTCCCTTTGCAGATGCTGTTCAGGGAGTGCTGAACGAGGGACAGCGGGATGGGGTCAACCACCTGGTTTACGCCTGGGGAGCATGTAGGCAAGGCTGTCCTGTGTGGCAGACTGGTGCCTCCCACCACGTGCCCCCCCAGCACCCAGTGCCTTGCCCTGCCCCGGGCTCCTACCCCTCGTGGACGAATTCCTCGAGGGCTGCGCACTCTGACACCAGCTGGGGGAGGCCACTCCGCAGCACCACGAAGGACAGGATGGGCAGCAGGTCATCGGCGCCGCTGTCAGGCACAGCCACAATTGGCTAGGGGCTCCCAGCGACTCCCCCTCCAATGCCCCTTTTGTCTGTGGCCTGTGTGACCCTCACAACAGCCTTGCGAGGATGGGCTTGCCATTCTCAAGGATGGAGCCACAGGCTGCTAGAAGGGGCCCGCCTGAGGCGCACAGGATCGCAGGTCTGGATGGGAGGAGGCGAGGGCCGCCTCCTCACACACCGGTCCGGGCAGGAGACTGGGGTGACAGTCACTCACCCAGCCCAGGCAGCAGAACCCTTGCTGGGTGGGCGTGAGTGACCCCTGCAGGGACGCCAGACCACAGCCTCTGGGAAGAGTGGGAGAGGCCATGAGCCCCCTTGGGGAAAGCAGACCCGAGGTGGGGATGGTCCAGAGGATCTTTGTTATACCCGCCATCTACCCACACACACGAGTCTGAGAACGTTCTTCTGAGGCGACCCTGAATTTCACCAGATTTGCCAGGGGGCCCAAGCTGAGAGGCACTGACCCAGCCCTGCCCAGAGGGGCAGCAGTGCATTCTGCTGGGCTCCCTGCCCCTGCCCTCTCTGAGCTCTGGGTCCTGGCAGCAGAGATGGGGCGGACAGCTCTGTGAAGCTCAACCAGGAGAAGCAGGACTGGGTCCTTGCCACCCCCCTCACTCACATGGCGGCAGCACCAGGCGGGGCACTGGTCTCCTGGGCCCGGCAGCAGTCCTCTGCACATGCACAGATGACCCTCAGGGCTCGCACTGCAGACACAGGCCTCGGGTGAGAACTTGGGGGAGGAGGCTGGGGCAGGGGGTGCAAGAGGATACAGCAGGGAGGGCTGGGTGGGGCTGCTTGAACCACTGGGGTGGGGGCATGATGGGAGTACTTCAGGGGCCCGTGGGGCTGTGGTGGGTAGTTGAGTGGAGAGGCCCGACTCCCAATCTATGGCCTTCTCTTGGCCCAGCAGGTGGTACAGGGGACCCCTTTGCCCAGCCACGCCCACAATGTGGGCCAGCCCCTCCTGATGTGTAGGGCTGGAGATCCCTGCGTGGGTATCACTTTCACACCTCCCATGTCCGGTGGATAGTTGCCCCCGCCCCGCCCCCCACACACACTTGACAGCAGGAGAAGGGTCTGCAGCTCGGAGGGCTGAGGCTCAGGTAACCTCAGGGACCTCCCTGCCCCACCCCTCACCGATGCACTCCAACTTTTTCTGGGGGCAGCTCTCTAGGACCAGCAGCCCCAGCTCCTGGACTGCAGCATGGTAGGGGTAGGCGCCTGCACCCTGGGCCTCAGGGTCCTGGGGGAGGAGCTTGGTGGGGACACCGAGAGCCGTGGCGGCCATATTCCTGTAGAGTTCCATGCTCCTGCTCAGGGCAACCTCCCGGGCTCGATGCACACTCCTGGGGCAGAGAGAGGCTCAGCTCAGCCCCCAGCCCAGGGCTCCAGCCCAGGGATGGAGGGCACGGTTGCCAGGGCAGGGCTTCAGCTAGGAAAGCAGTGGTGTGTCCCCAGCAAATGGCCCCAGGTGCTCCCAGGACCCCATCATGGGAGGAAGGGATGCCACTGCAAACACAGGAGTACAGCAGGGTGGAGTTGCAATCCTCTGCAGGGGCCCAGTCACGGAGGAGACCCCGTGGGCTGGGAGAGACCAGCGGAGCGGGCGCTGGTTGGGCCCACCTGTACAGAGCCAGTAGTGGGGCCCACAGCGGGGAGAAGAAGGCCTCCTCCATGCATGCCAGGCAGCGGTCCTTGGCAGCAGCCGTGTTCAGGCCTTCGAAGGCCAGAAGGGTCAGTGACAGTAGCCTGTCTGTGGTAGGAGAGTGGGGTAGACATGGTTATGGGGACAGCTGGGACCTGACAGCACTGCCCCAGTGGCTCCCAGAGCAGCCTACAGCTCCAGATGCACCACCATCTCTCTGGAACGCTCAACGTCAGAGTGAAGGTGCCCTCCTCCTGGGTCCTGCCCCCCTGGCTGGCTCTGCGGGGAAGGGGCTTGACCTGGTCCTCCCTCCCCTCTGATCACCTTCAAACCTACCCTCTGCCCCCTTGGCCTTTCTGTGTCCCCGTGGCCTGGGGTCTGGAGAGGGTACCTGAGACCCGGCTCCAGCTGCCTCTGCTTCCTGTGCTACTGCTGAGACCAGGTCTGGGGAAGGGGAGGGAGGACTGCTTCGTTCAGAAAGGGCCTGCCCCTGGTACTGCAGATGAGGTTTCTGAAGCTGGACCGTGGGGGTCCCACCCTGGCCCCTTAGAGTGTAGACAGCACAGACACAACGCCTGAGTGAAGGCCTCTCCTCCCTAGCTCTCAGAAAACCATGGAGCCCTTTACCCCTTGATCACCTACCACCCCGAACCCATCCTTTCTGGGTCCACTGCTGCATTCAACGTTCCCAAGGCCCAGTGGACCTAAACGTCGCCTGGATCAGGCTGGTTCGTACAAGCCATGGCTGGACCTGGCTGCTGCCATCCTGGCGAGAGCTGCCCCCCACCACCCTCCCACCCATCCCAAGGCCCAGGACAAGTATCCCACTCGTCCCATTGCCCCAGGGCCCAGGCAGTGAGCCAGGCCCAGGAAGTCCGGGTCGGCCCCGCCCCTGCTCCGCCCACCCCTTGGCCCAGGCTCTGCCCGCCTTGCCCATGTCCCGCCCCTGCTCCCACCGATGGCGTTGTGGATGTCCTTTACTGTGCTCTTCAGCTGCTCCAGCAACGGTTCCCTCTTAGCTCCGGGGTTCTGTGCCTCGGACCGCCCCCCGGGCCCCAGGCCCCACCTCTCGGACATAGCCAAGAACTGTTCCAGGTCCTCGAAGGAGCTGTCCTTGTCCCGCAAATGGGACGCGGCATCCCCCAAGGGCGAGGGAGGCCCCACTGGGCTGCCGACCACTCCTCTGTCAGGGGGCCCGTCCTGCGGCTGCGGAGCCGGCTCTGGGGGGCACAACACACAGTGGAGGCTCTGGGAGGCGCGCAGCCGCCGGCTCCCGGGGACCACTGGCCCATCGGCATCCGAGGGCAGAGAGCAGCAGCCGGGGGCCGGCGCGGCACTCTGCGCGGCTCTGCTCACCACCGGGTACAGCGCGCCGTACACTGTGCCCTGAAGCTTCCGCAGGAGCTGCGAGATGGGGTGGTCGGGAAGGCTGCAGGGGAGGAGCGGGTTGGTGAGCTGCTGCAGAGCCGGGGCAGCGCGGGGCGGTGGGTGGGAAAGAGGGCTCACACCCCCTGCCCCAGCCCCGCCAGGGGCCTCATCTCCTTGAGCCTGGGCCCTCATCTGAGACACCTAGCCCTCTACAAAGCTGCAACACTAGGAAGTACTGAAGAGAAATCCTGTCTTACTTCCTGCTGGTAAATGTTGCAAACACTGCCTGTCCCACCCACTCTGGGTTACATTTGAGCTGCCAGACCTCCATTACTTGCTTTCCTTCTAACCTTTCTTACTCGATTTCCTTCTAACATCTATTACTCACTTCCTTTCTAACCCCTTTCCTGTGGTCCCCTAAGGCCAGTGGTTGGGGGCTCTGCGGGTCGTATCACAGGTGCCTGGGGCCCCGATACCTGAGGAGGTGGGAAACTAGGCTGGTCACAAGCGACAGGTCCCCTGGGTTCCTCTTGAGCTTGGCCCTCCAGAGCTTTGGCCAGTCCTGCAGGACAGGGGGCTTGGCGGGCGCACAGCGCCCACAGAAAGACGCCCCGCCTCACTGTGGACACATTTCCCAGGGTGTAGGGAAGCCTCTTGGAGAATCCCGACCCCGGAGGGTCTGGGGGACTCCTGGCTCTGGCTCTGCCCTGCTCACTCCAAGCTGTGCGTGACTCACATGGTCCTGCTCGTATTCAAGGATGGCAGTGTAGAGGGCCCGCTGCTCCCGCTCCTCCGGGCTCAGGGCAACCTGGCTGCAGAACCTCCTGGAGGAGGGAGAGAGAGAGGCCAGGGCTGGGCACACAGGGCCAGACCTCATCCCCACAGCTGCCCTGAGGGAAGTGGACACACCTGTTGGGAGATGGGGGTGTGAGGGATTTACCTGTTGGCTGCCTCCTGTAGTCGCAGCCGGCGCTCCTCCATCTTCCTCTGGAGCTGGATACAGAGTCAAGGAGCCATCGCTGCTGATCCACCACAACCCTCCTCCACTGTGCACACCTGCACTGAGCACCCATGGGGTCAAGGAGGGTGCACTGGACACAGGGGCTCAGTGGCTGGGAGGAGGGCGGACACCCACTTGGAGGGGGCTGTTCCTAGGAAAGCTTCTGAGGGAAGGGGCAGCCTATGTGAGGCCAGGAGGACATGGGTAGATGAAAGCACTGAGGGGGAAGAACATCTCTCCAAAGCTCTGCTCACTGACAACCTAGCACCCATACTGCTGTCCGCCCTCCCCCCCAAGGCTGTACTCTGGATGTCCCCGCAGGACACCGAGGACATGCAAAAAGGGTGCCGTCTCCTCCCGAGCTTTGGCGATCACCAGGTTCTCCATCATCTGCCGCTGAAGGGACAGGGTCTAGCAAGGGAAGGAGCTCATAAGGCCACTCCTGTCCCCTCCCCCTGCTGCCCCCTCCATTCCCAGGCCCTCCCTAGGCCCTGCTCACGAGGGATGTCTTCTGTACAGCCTGGCTGGGGTCCAGACGGGCCATACGGGCCTCATAAGCAGCCTTCAGCTTCTGGTTCTGCAGGGAGGCCTCCTCCAGTGGTGTCAGCTCCCTGGAAATGGTGACAGCTGCTGTCTATCCCCAGGAAACCCAGGAGTGCTTTGGTGTCCCGATGAGCCCCCCACTCACCCCTACCTGGTTCTGAGACCAGAAGGTGAGGTAGTGGTGAGTGGAGGGGCAGTGGAGGCAATGTGAACAAGGGGAGAAGTTTGGGGGGTGACTGCTGCCCTGCCAAAATGTGGGCTTGGTATTACCAGGACTTCTTTTCAAAAGAAGCTAAACCCTGGACTTCTATGCAAAACAAGGTATACATGTTTGGCAACTAAATGGAATTCTTTAAACGTACCATGTGAGCCAGACAACTAGATTAGTTGGCAACACATGAAAGTGAGAACCATGTGTATTCGATGACAGTGACCAACAGCCACTCTACAGAGAAAACTTTCAGTCCTACATATGTCTTCTTCTTTTCAGGGGGATAGAGGGTAGGCTGAGGGGAAACGAGACTGAGGAGGGAAGTGTTTCCTGGGATGGAAGTATTGTGCCTGGCCTCCCCTGCAGTGATGCAGAGATGAGGTCACTGAGGGGCCAGGAGGAACCTCCTGAAGAGCCCGGAGACCTGGCCACAGCAGGGCCAAGAAGAGCAGGTCCTCCATGTTTGTCCTACTTGGGATTCACTGGGCTTCTTACATCTGTGTCTTGGTATCTTTCATCAATTCTAGAAAACTGTCCACAATTACCTCTTCAAAATAATGACTCTCTGCCATTTTCTTTCTCTTCTTCTGGAACACCAGTAAACTTACGTTAGACCTGCCATCTCTCTTTCGTATTTTCTATCTGTATTTTATTTTTCTTTTATAAAAGCATTCTGGGTGTCTTTGACCTTTCTTCCAATTCACTAATTCTCTTTTCAGCTATGTCTGCTCTGCTGTTATAAACTTATCCACTCTGTTTTTTGTTTTTTGGTAGATTTCTACTGGAAAAAAAAAAAATTATTTCCAGTTATTTTTAAATAACTTCAGTTGCACTTTTCATTTCTAGAAGTCCTACTTGGTTTTTTATTTCCTTCGTCAGATTTTATGTTTTCTTGTTCCAGATTTTATAGTTTATTGTTTTCTCTAGATATAGAAAACATAATTGCTTTATAATTTGTGTCTGATTATGTCAATATATGGAGACTTTGCAGGTCTGTTTCTGTGGTCATTCCCTCATAGTTTGTTTCCTCCTGTTTGGTTATTTTTGACTGTGTGTCACTCAATTTTATGAAAGAGGAAGGTATCTTTCTCCAAGTAGGTTTTGCCTTTGCTTCTGCCAGGCACGAGGGTATTCCCATTCTGGGACCTATTTTGACTAAATTTACCACGGTCAACTCACATTGCCTGGCCTCTAATCCCAATCCCCAGGCTCAGGCTACACCCCATTTTGCCCCATCTTACTTCTTAGAGTTTTGCGACTCCACCATCTGAAGCTTCTGGAAGATCTCAGGGGGTAGAAAAGGAGAGAGCTTGCCCCCTTCATCTGAATACACTCGGCGGTGTCGGCTGGTCGGTGAGGGGACTGCAGCAGTCACAGGTTTGGCTGGCTTCAGGCATGGCTTCCCTGTAAGCCATACATAGCCAGAGTTCAGTAGGGTGGCCCCACATTCCACAAGGAGACACAGACATGGGCATACCCAGGAAACCTCCTGCTGTTGGAGACCCACCTAGCTTGGCAGCAGTTGATTGGGCCCTCTCCAAACATTGCTCAGCCAGCTTCAGCATCTTCGAGGTGTCTGGGGGTACTATCTCCCCAGCTTCTGGGGGAGCAGGAGACAAAAAAGGCCAGTTACCTTCGGCTTGAATGCTAATCAGAGTCTTGCTGAAGTGAAAACAAGGCATGGGGAAGCTGGGTTTACCTCTTGATTCTGAGGCAGATTCTAGGCTGGGCCAGGTCAGCATCTGACTGACTTTCTTTCACTCACTGGAAGTGGACCTTTGGAGTTCTCTACCTAAACAGGGCCTTTCTTTATTCCTCACTGAGTGCTTCACCTGCACCCTACCACCCTGTGTAAGATGGGTCATACAACTGCTGTATCATTTCATAAATAAAGACATGCTGAGGGAACAGCCTCATTTCTCAGCACCCTATTGCTGTGTCTGCACATGGACCTGCCTTCCTGCTCACTGCTCAAAGTGCTTCATGGCCTTTTCCTCACATCAGAATGACTCCAGTTCCACCCCAAGGTGCACAGAGCTCTGCACGACCCACCCAACCCTAACTGCACCTCTTCCGTCTCCACTTGTCTTCCACAAATACACCACCCACTCCCACCTCAGGGCCTTTGCACATCCCTCTGCTAGGAATGCTCTCTCCAGACCTTGGCACGGCTCACTCCATCCCTTCGTGGGTTCAGTGTCATCTCTCTCAGGGGTGCTTCTGTGACCCTTCCCATGATACCTCACCCCCACTCTCCATCCTCTTGCCCACAGCACCCGTCCCTTCTGGCCCTGCATCATGCTATGGCAACCGGTGCTTGCTGAGTACCATTGATCCACCTTCTGCTAATGATCATGCTGGCAGGAGATGTCCAGGCCTGGGACCCAGTAAGGGCTAAGTTCCCATGATTAGCCCAGCATGGGGAGGAGTTGCGAGGCTGAGAGCCATACCTTTGATCATTTCCGCTTCTTCCAGCAGGACCTGGGAGATGTAGTGGATGCTCCTCAGGTATTCTGTATATGCCTCCTGTGCCCAGAAAAGAGAAATGGCAGGAGTCAAGCCCACAGAGGCGAATGAGTTCATCGTGCCTACCTGGCGCCATTCCAGGAAAATGCAATGCCTGGAGCCGCAGAAACAGCAGCACCTGCTTATCGTGAGATACACTGGAGACATCTAGTCTGCAGTAGTTGGCTGGTAATCATGCAGTGGCCTAATCCGATAGTATTCTGGCTCTCTAAGACTTGAAGGAAAAGATGTCAGCGCCTGCAAACAACGTCAAAGCACTTCCTCCCTCTAAGTCTGTGGCAGGCACTGAGTGCCGAGACCAGCTGGACACCAGTCCTCCTTTCACCGGGTTTCTCTCTGGCAGAGTAGGGCTGGGAGCAACCTCAGCAGTTGCTCTCACTTTTCACTCTCTATGCAATAGTTTTTCTTCCTGTGTCATGACTCAGGGGCCATTCATTCAGTGGCTTTAAAATAGTATTTCCTGGGACGTTAAAGAGGGGGTGATGTTGCAAATCTTAGAATCACTTCCTGCCTTAGGTTTTGGGAAATCTGTTTCCTGATCCCCAGGGTGAATACTTCCTTGGCACACAGGAGTCAGAACACTAGTGCTGAACACTCTCTGCTACTCAGGGCATTAAGAACCATGGTGTGATGGGTTTTTGTCTTTTTTTTTTTGGCATTCCAGTTATCAAGTCACCCATCTTTAAGTCTGCTCCTCAGAGATAAGACCAGGGTGGATTCTGGACAGGGTTTCTGACTTGTGGGGGCACCTGGTGTTCTAGAAAAAACGTGGGAGAAGCAGCAGGATTCAGAAACAAGGATTTTTTCTTAGTCAGGCACAGCCTCTACCTTTCCCTGGGCAGTCTGGTGTGACCCAGCCGGCTTTTCTACCTGGTCCCCACCCTGAGAGTCAGCTCCCAATCTCAGGAACAAGCCACCCTCCCCACCTCCTGCATTTCCTTCCAAACAGGCCCTGAAGGCGGCTGGAAACACAGAACAGCCAAAGCAGCACTACTGGGCTGGCAGTTAACCTTTTCTGGATTCGGTCCCCTTTGGGAATCTGATTAAATCTACAGACTCTCCGCCAGAAAAGGAAGCACACGCACAAAATTGTAGGGGGTTAGTTCACAACACTTCTGAATCCCCTCTACAAATACGACCTCAGCTCTGATTCCCCGGCTCACTGAACTGACGGGAACCCTGAGCCCCGGAGAGGCGGTGAGCTGTCCAAGGTCGCACAGCAGAGCGAGACCTGAGCCCCGCCCGGCCCAGCCTTCTTACCCCCGCGACAGGCGTGGGCGCCCCCAAGTGTCCGAGTCCGGGCGGGGCCGAGAGCAACCCCTGCCGCCTGGCTCTGCCCACCCAGCTTGCAGCAGTTCGGCGTCCCTCCAGGCCGCCGCCGCGACCGCCCCCCGCCCGGGGGGCTAAGCTCCGCGGGACCCCGCCCCGCCTCGCCTCACCCGCGGTCGGTTGCCGGTGTCCAGCTCGATGGCCCCGTTGGCCAGCTTCATAGCGCTCTGCAGCGGCTTCACCGCGCCGTCCCCGGCCGCAGCGGCCATGGCGGGGGGC
>NW_004443989.1:12529570-12530841 GCF_000243295.1 Trichechus manatus latirostris
GCGGCGGCCGAGGGGCGGGGCGAGCAGTCGGGAGCCCGGAACTATGCCTGCGCGGGCAAAGGAACGCCGGAGCCACGGACCGCCGGAAGGGGCGGTCCCTGTTGGGAGCACTCGTGGCGTCCAGCCCTGCTGTCCGAGTTTGTCTTTCGCTGCTGAAGGGGCGGAGGCGGCGGTAGCGGAACCTTGGGCTGGCTGGGATTCCTAGGCCAGGTCCTGCCAGGTCCGGGAGCGGACCTTGGGCCGCGGGCCTCGGCCTGCAGCCGAGGTCTCCCCATCTGGAAAAGGGGATTAATGATGACAACGTCCTTACATAGCTGTCCTGAGCGCCCGAGCCCTCGCTCTACGTCCAGGACTCCTTTAACTGCCGACAACCCCGCTAGTTGCACTTATGGTTTGGGTACTTTTCTGTACGTATATATACTTGAATAAAAAATTGCAAAAAAAAAAAAATCAGGAAATTTTACTTCAAGCAACATGGCTAAGTGTTCTGAAAAGTTCTCCAGTGCCGAGAGGCACCATGCTGGCGGGCCAAGCAGGGCCTACCACTTCCGCGCGTAACTCTTGGGGCACAGCGTCGGCCCGCCCGTGCCTCGTTCCCCTTCCGTAAAAAGAGAGAGTAGTTCTGCTCTCCCTCACGGGCTAGTCACGAGGCTTAAACGAGCCGCCGTAAGGGCTCAGCACAATGTCTGGCCCGAGGCCAGCTCTCTTTAGGCGTTAGCGGTGGGCACTGTTCCTCTCGCGGATGGAGCGGGAAGCGATCCGAGTGGCATCACCATCACCAGGACGCCCTCACAGTGGTACAGGGTCTCGATCTTGGACCCGAGCCCGCGCGAGCTCAGCCCCTGCCGCGCCCTGGCTTTAGCCCCGCCCCACCACGCCCCGCCCCTCTACTATCATGCCGAGCTGGGCCGAGTGTGGCCGACCGGAGCAAAGCCGAGCCGAACTGACCCGAGTGGGGCCGAGCAGAGCCGAGTGGGGCCGAGCAGAGCCGAGTGGGGCCGAACGGAGCCGAGCAGGGTCGAGCGAAGCCGAGACTCACTGTGCTGGTGGGCCGAGCGGGGCCGAGCGGGGCCGAGCAGGGCCGAGCGAGGCCGCGCGGGCTGAGTGGGTCCGTGCGGAGCCGAGGGACCCTAAGCAAGCGGGCCGAGGCGAAGACGCGCGCTGTGTGTGGTGCGCCGAGCGGGCCCGGCCGGGTCTATCTTGGGACGCCGCCATGAAGCGGGACCGGCTTGGTCGCTTCCTGTCGCCCGGGGCGGCCCGGCAGCGCGGGG
>NW_004443989.1:12530941-12557695 GCF_000243295.1 Trichechus manatus latirostris
CCGCCCTGCCCGCAGCTGTGGGCTGAGCGCGGACGGGACGGCGGTGGCCGCGGCCGAGGACGGCGCTGAGGAGGCAGGTATGTGGGCCCGGCTCGGGCCGGGGGCCTGGGGCGCGGGCCAGGTCTCTCCTGGAGGAGGGGCGAAGAGGCTGCCGAGCAGTCTCGGGTGGAGGGGCGGCCCGGCCCGTTAGGGCCAGCGCTCGGGGCGGGGAGGACCGGCCCGGGGACGCCGAGCTCGCCGCGCTGTGACCTTGAGGTGGCTGCTCACCCTCTCTGAACCTCAGCCTTGCGCCTCAAGCCGACTGAGGGGTCGCGAGGATCAGGGAGTTACTGCTCGGTGGGCCGTATGGGCTCTGCGTCATTCTCCTGGGCGGACGGGGAGCCTGGGCTCCAGCACTATTACTTCTAGTCTCCCCGGGCGTGGGAAGGGGGCCAGGGTGAAGGGGCATGGTGTGTGGGGCGACGGGGTGAAGGTCGACGGGGCTGGGGGCTCTGAGTGAGGGGCACCTGGGTGAGGGGGTTCGGTGTGAGGGGGGCCTAGATGAGAGGGACTTTAATCGGAGTTATGGAGTTATTTAGGATCTTTTGAAAGTTTTTCTTGGACTAGAAGTTCTTCACTCGAAGGCCTGTCTCGGCCTGAGTGTTAAGCTGAGAGCCCAGCACTTTTCTCCGCTTCTCGGCTAGTGGGTTCCTGGCCTCGGGCGCTTTTTCCCAGATGCCTGAGCTGAGCAGAGCAGCTGAGTTCAGGAGCTGGCCTCCCGCTGACCCGTTCACGTCCCCCGCTGCTTTGCCCAGGACCAGGCCGGGCGCTTGCCATGGGGCACTGCCGCCTTTGCCACGGAAAGTTTTCCTCAAGGAGTCTCCGCAGCATCTCCGGCAGGGGGTCTGGGGAAAGTGTGGGGAGAACACCCCCGGGGGAGCGCATTTTCATCAGGGACTTCCAGCGCCTGCTAGGGGTGCCTGTTCTCCAGGACCCAGCCCTGTCACCCTTCGTCTGCAAGAACTGCCATGCCCAGTTCTACCAGTGCCACAGCCTCCTCAGCTCCTTCCTGCAGAGGGTCAACGCCTCCCCGACTCGCCGCCAGAAGGCCTGTGCAAAGTAGGCACTCATCTGCACTCACTGGTTGGGGAGTGTCCACCAGGCACCGCAGGTGCTGTTCTGGGTGCAGGTGTGGGAGCAGGCCTGGCCAGGAACCTCTGTGGAGGGGACATAGTGTGAGCACCACTACGCAAGTGTGGGGAGGGAGGTGGACAGGAAGATGGGTGGGAGGTGAGGCTCAAGCAGGGCTATGAGGAAGGGGAGAGCACAGTATTTCAGGGAGAGTGGATAGCACTTGAAGGACAGCAGGACATTCTGAGACTTTGGGGACAGCTGTGAAAGTAGGACAGAGCCTTGGGCTGCTGGCCCTGCTCCTCCTGCTCATGGCCATCCAATCCTTTGCAGGGCTGGGACCCAGCCCCAGACTGCTGCAGAGGAGGGCACGTGTCCGGGTGAGTGTCCGGGTACACGGGCAGCCGGGGTGGCAGGTGTTGGCCAGGGCTGACTCTTCAACTCTCCTCAGGGGACCTGGTCACGTGGAGCCCCCAGTGCCTGCAGGCCCTGGTTGGGTGGGTACACGGGCACGCAGCCGACTGTGGGGCCCTGCCCAACCTGCAAAGGACACTTTCCTCTGAGTACTGCGGTGTCATCCAGGCTGTGTGGGCTTGCAGCCAGGGCCACGACTACGTCATGGACACAGACTCTGGCTGCGGGGCCCTCGTGCTGGACAGCACGCTGGCGGTCAAGTGGGAGTGGGACAAGGAGACAGCCCCACACCTCACCCCCAGTTGGGGGCCCCACCCTGCTGGGGCTGCCCTCCAGCACTGCCAGGGCAGAGGGACCAAAGCTGAGGCTGAGACAGAGGCACTGCCCAGCATGGATGTGGCCCAGCCTCCCTCAGATGGCAGTCCTGTGGGGCCTGGGCAGAGCCCCCTGCCCCAGCCAAGTCCACCCCCAAGTGGGGCTCCAGGTAGGAGGCTCCTCTGGCCTGTGTTAGACCCAGATTCCATCATCCTAAGCTGGGGGGTTGTGGGTTGCTGCAGAAGGGGCTAGCGGGGATGCAGGGGAGTTGGCTCAGCCCCTCAGAGGGGCCTTCAGCTGCTTGCTGGGCTGAGGAAGCCAGGGCTGCCAGCTAGTTAGGGCCCTGGGCCCTTCATGAACAGCGTGTTTGAGCAGTTTCTGTAAAGACACGTGCCTCAGGCCTCTAGTCTTCCTCTAGCCCCACGCTCTGGGCAGAGGGCACTGGCTGTTCCCGTGGGTTGAGAGGCCTGAAGGGAGAGAATAATGGGCCCCTTGTCCATAGGGTTTGGGGGAGGGGGAGGGCTGCTGCTGTCAAGGCTGATGTTTTGGGCCAGCTGCAGGTCACTCCCTGGACCTCAGCCAGACATCCTGAGGACAATCCAGTGGGACCAGTGTGGACAAGGGAGAACACAGGCCCCTTGTTTGGCGTCGGATCCCATGGCAGCTGCTAGGGGTGTTAGGAGGGCAGGGGCCAGCTTTCCATCCTGCTTCTGTCAGCCCTCAAGTAGCCTCAGCTACTCCTGTGTCACAGTAGGTGGCACTTTAAAGAAGTCCAGATCGGTGTGGGTCAAGGAGCCTTGGGACAGGGATGGGCAGGGAGTTGCTGTGGCTTCATGAGCATGTTGGTACCACTTGGCCTTTTAAACTATTTTCACAAGATACTTTGATAAGAATGGTTCTTTCAATATCTGAGACCACCCACAGCATATAGGTACCCCTTCCCCCCAAGGACAGAGCCTGAACCTATGGAGGGGCTGGGCTTGCTCATGTGGGACATTCCCCAGGGCTTCTGTGACCAGCACTGGATATGGGGTGCATGGGGTCTGAGGCTGAGGAGGTACTGTGGTAAGAGGAACCTTTTCTCTTTCTCAGGGCAGTTGAGTGAGAAGCAGGTTCTGTCTTCAACATCGGATGATCGGGTAAAAGACGAGTTCAGTGACCTTTCTGAGGGGTGAGAGAAGAGTGGGTTTCAACAGCCTAAAATTTCTTCTTCGAAAACCAAACTCCGCCATCCTAGGTGCTTGCTGCCTGGCCCCCTGCTCAGGACCCTCCCCCTACTCTCAAGGTTGGGAGGAAGGAGTGGTGGGAGGCTTCTGAGGTAGCCTCAGGACTGCACTTGGCAAGGTTTTTTCCTGTTGGGGGCTTCTCAGGCCTTGAGGGCCCTGGCCTGATGTAGCACAGAGGAGCATGGTGGTCTTCTCTTTGACTTCAGGCAGGTGGATGTTCCCTTGTTAAAGCTGCCTCCTGGTTGGGTCCTTCCCTGTTGCTCACTGTTCTTGTTCTTAAAGCCTTCAGTCTTATCCGAACCCCAGATGTCACCAGTGCAGAGGAGGCCCTTGGCTGTAACTTGAAGCAGAGGCTTCGTGCAGGAGGGGTGGAGGAGGACAGAACCTCTCCTTGGAGGTCTTCCTCAGGGTCCGCTCTCTCCTGTGTCTGGCTGGATGGTCAACATAGCCCTCGTCTAGGCCAGAGAAGGACAGCACCATTTTGTTGCTGCCTCCGTGGGTGCTCAAAATGAATGACCAGTGATTCTGGAAGTACCACGGTGAGGGCTGGCTGGCCACCTGGGGCATGGAGCCTGTGGGCATGGCTGTGTGTGCTGCCCGGCAGACTTAGTAGCAGCTTACATGTTAGGGTAAAGGTTACAGATGGGTAGGATTTTTTTGTTTTTTTGCCTGTGTGAACTTTGAAATGACTAAGAGCTAACCTGACAGCTAGATGGAGCCTGCAGTTATAGGGTGAGGAGCTAAGTTCTGAAGCCCATTTGGGGCAAAGCCACTTGCTCTGGGGGTCTCATGCCCTGTGAGGCCTCTAAGGGACCCTTCAGTGCAGGATCCTGGCTCAGAACGCAGCTGCGAGTGGTCTCCTGGCCTGTTTAACTTCAGTGGCCCATCCTGCTAGGAAGTGGGGTTGGAGATCTGGGCATTTTAGGTTTCTGTGGGAGTGTCTGGGAGAACTGAATGTTGGCCCACCTGGCCTGCCCCCTGTCCGGGGCCTGGCTGAGGGTCCTTTCTCCTCCCCAGAGACTTCCTGAGTGATGATGAACGTGACAAGAAGCAGAATGCCCCGTCGTCTGATGAGTCCTTTGAGCCGTACCCGGAGAAGAAGTAAGGCCACTGTCTGGCCTGGGAAGAGGTGGTTTGGGGGATGGTGTCCAGCGTGGGGTCAGAGTGTGGGGGTCAGCAGGGTATGAGGTGGGACAGGGCAGGAAGGAGCAGCTGGTGGCCATCAGAGAGGTTCTTATTTATTTTGAGGTCAATATGCATGTAAGAAAACATTTGCCATTTCAATGTTTTTTACATGTACAGTTCAGTGATATTAATCACCATTTTGTTGTTAAACATCACCATTATCCATTTCCAGATTTTTCCATCACCCTTAACAGAAGCTCAGTGCCCACTAAGCAATGATTCTCCCTTCCTCTCTCCCTTCCATCCCTCATAACCACCAGTAAACTTTCATCTCTTTATACTTGCCTGTTGTAGATAACTCATGTAAGTAGGATCATGCAATATTTGTCTTTTTGTGACTGACTTATTTTACTCAGTTTGATGTTTTCAAGGTTCATGTTGTAGCATGTATCAGGACTTCATTTCTCTTTATGGCTGAGTAATATTCCATTGTGTGTATATACCATATTTTGTTTATCCGTTTATCTGATGATGGATATTGGGTTGTTTCTACCTCTTGGCTATTGTGAATAATGCTGGGATGTTTCTGCAAGTTTCTGTTTGTGTTCTTGCTTTCACTTCCTCTGGGTATACACCCAGGAGTGGAATTGCTGGATCATATGATGATTCTTTGTTTAACTTTTTGAGAAACTGCGAAACTTTTCCATAGCTGATGTACCATTTTACAATTCTACCAGTAATGGCTGAGAGTTCTAATTTCTCAGCATCCTCACCAACACCTGTTGTTTTCGGTTTTTTGTTTTTTTAACCATAGCCATCTTAGTGGGCGTGAAGTGGTATCTCATTGTGGTTTTGGTTTGCATTTCCCTAATGACTAATGATGTTGAGCATTTTTTCATGTGCTTGTTGGCCATTTGTATTTCTTCTTTGATGAAATGTCTGTTTTCAAGTCCTTTGCCCTTTTTTCGATTGGGTTGTTTGTCTTTTTGTGTTAAATTGTAGAAGTTCTTTATATAGTCTGGATATTAAATTCTTACCAAATACTTGGTCCCCAAAATTTTATTCCCAGTCTGTGAGTTGTTTCTTTACTTTCTTCATAAATTCCTTTGATGAACAAAAGATTTTAATTTTGATGAAGTTCAATTATCTATCTTGTCTTTAGTTGTTCTTGCTTTTGGTGTCATATCTGAAAAACCCGTTTTTGAAGACTAGGACCCAAAGCATTACCACTGTGTTTTCCTCTAAGAGTTTCATTTAGGTCCTTGATCTACTTTGAGTTATTTTTTTATATGGTGTGAGGTATGGATTCAAGTTCATTCTTTCCTCATTGGATGGGCTTAGCATACTTGTTGAAAATCAGTTGACTATAGATGTACAGGTTTATTTCTGGACTCTTAATTCTGTTTCATTGGTATATGTGTCTACCATTATACCAGTACTAGACTTTTTTTTTTTAAATTATTTTATTGTACTTCAGGTGAAGGCTTACAGAACAAATAGTTTCTCATGAAAGAGTAGTACACATGTTGTTTTATGACATTGGTTAACAACCCCACAACATATTAACCCTCTAACTTCTCAACCTTTTTTTTTGGTGAAATTACACATGACCAAAAATACACCGTTTCAAAAATTTCTACATGCACAGTTCAGTGACATTGACTACACTCTTCCAATTGTGCTGTTATTCTCACTTAAGATGAAGGCTTACAGAACAAAATAGTGTCTCATTTAACAGTTACTACAAATGTTGCCCTCTGACAACGGTTAACAATCTCACTACACATCAACAATATCCTTACTCAACCTTGGGTTCCCTATCACCAGCTTCCTTGTCCCCTTCTGCCTTCTGGCCCTTGTCACTGGACTCCTGTACCTCGTTAGTCTCATTTGGTTTTACGGGGCTGTCCACTCCCAGGCTGAACAGTGAACCTCGGAGGTAGCTTCACCACTGAGCTAAAAGGGTGTCTGGGGGCCATACCCTCGGGGTTTCTCCAGTCTCCTTTAGGCCAGTAAATCTGGTCTTTTTTTTGTGAGTTAGAATTATGCTCTACATCCTTCTCCAGCTCTGTCCAGAACTCTCTGTTGTGATCCTGGTCAGAGCAGTCAGTGGTGGTAGCTGGGCACCATCTAGCTATACTGGACTCAGTCCGGTGGAGGCCTTGGTAGCTGTGGACAGTTAGTCCTTCGGACTAATCTTTTCCTTGTATCCTGTTCTCTTCATTCTCCCTTGCTCCCGAAGGGATGAGACCAGTGGAGTATCTTAGATGGCCGCTCACAGGCTTTTAAGACCCCAGACACTACTCACCAAGGTAGAATATAGAGCATTGTCTTTATAAGCTGTGTCATGTCAATTGAACTAGATTTTCCCCGAGACCATGGTCCCCAGAGCCCTCCGCTCAGCAATTCAGTCCCTCAGGGAGTTTGGATGTGTCTATGGGGCTTCTATGACCTTTCCTTGTACAAGTTGTGCTAGTTTCTCTTGTATTGTGTACTGTCTCACCCTTCACCCAAGATATCACTTATCTATTGTCTATTTAGTATTTCCCCACTGTGGGGTTTTTTTGTTGTGTCTTTGTCTGGCTTTGGTATCAGAGTAATGCTAGCCTCATAGAATGAGTTAGGAAGTGTTCCCTCCTTTCCTGTTTTTTGGAAAAGTTCAAGAAGGATTAGGGTCACTTCTGTATAATTCTCCAGTGAAGCATTCTGGTCTAGAATTTGTCTTTTTTTGGGAGGTTTTTGATATTCATTCGATCTCTTCACTTATTATGGGTTTGTTGAGATTTTCTGGTTTTTCTTGAATCAATTTAGATAGTTTATATGTTTCCAGGAATTTGTCCCTTTCATCTAGGTTATCTAATTTGTTAGCATAGAATTGTTCGTAATATTCTTTATGATCCTTTTTATTTCTGTTTAAAGTTGGTAGTAATGTCCCCTTTTCAAAAAAACAACTTTTGGTTTCATTGGTTCTCTTTTTCTATTTTCTGTTTCATCTGTCTCTTGCTCTGATCTGTTATCTGTCTTTCTCTTTGCTTTGAGTTTGGTTTGCTCTTGTAGTTCAAGTTGTAAAGTTGAATTATTGATTTGTCATCTTTCTTTTTAAACGTAAGTAGGCATTAACAGCTGTAAGTTTCCCTCTCAGCATTGCTTTTACTGTGTCCCATAAGTTTTGATATGTTGTGTTTTCATTTTCTCTTGACTAAGTATTTTCTGAGTTCTCTTTTGAATTCTTCCTGACCCATTGGTTGTTTAATGTGCTATTCAGTTTCCATGTATTTATGTATTTTCCAGTTTTTTTTCTGTTATTAATATTTAATTTCACTCCATTGTGGTCAGAGAAGATACTTAGTATGACTTCAGTCATTTTAAATTTATTGAGACTTGCTTTGTGACCTAACATTTGGTCTGTCCTGGAGAATGTTCCATGTGCACTGGAGTAGATGTATATTGTCCTGTTATTGGGTGGACTGTTCTATATATATTTTAGGTCTAGTTGATTAATAGTATTGTTCATATTAGAGACTGTATTTATTGATCTACTTTCTAGATGGTCTGTCCATTGAAAGTAGTGTGTTGAAGTCTTCAGCTTTTATTGTAGAACTGTTTCTCCCTTCAGTTCTGTTAGTGCTTGCGTTATGTATTTTGGGGCACATATATAATTGTTATATCTTTTTGATAAACTGACTCTTGTTATTATGTGATGTCTTTCTTAGTCGTTTATAGCAGATTTTGACTTAAGTCTATTTTGTCTAATATTAAAATCATCACCCTAGCTCAGCTCTCTTTTGGTTACTGTTTGCATAGAATATTGTTTTCAGAGAGGTTCTTTTAACATACTTTTTAAGGAGGAGGATAGTCACCGAAAATGTTTTCATAATTTTCTTCAAAAGTTTTTGATTTTGATGCTTAGGAGGGGGTCAAGCTTTAGTTCAGAGAATGTGCTCATGCTGCAGGTCAGTTCAAGTAGCAGGTGCATCCTGTGCTACTCCCCTCCCCCCATGGTTGGTACGAGGTCCTGCTGTTGTACCTTTACTGAGTGTACAGCTTTGGAGGCAAAGGTCAGTCTGAGGCTGGTCAGAGTTAGCATGGAGACCAAGACGGCCTTGCCATCAAAACTTAGGAAAAGCCTTGGTTCACACTTGAGGAGATAAAAATACACATGAAGGGAGTCCATACTTGTGCCTGGCACCAGCTCCTCCTGTGTTTGCAGGGTTTCTAGTAGGAAGAGTGAAGAGGCTAAGCATTCTGAAGAACCAAAAACTCGAAAGAAACCAGGGCCCAAACCGGGCTGGAAGAAGAAATTCCGGTGTGAGAGGTGAGGAGCCCGCAGTGGAAGCACATGGGTACACGTGTATGTGGGTGGATGCCAAGTGTGGGTATATGTGTGCAGGTGGGGTGTGGGTGCACATGTGCATGCGGGTGGATGTGGGGGGATGGGTGCACGTGCGTACATGTGGGGCATGCATACATGTGCACATGTGCATGCACGTGTGTGCATGTGGGTGGATGCGGATATGAGTGGGTATGTGTGCAGGTAGGGGTGTAGGTACATATGTGCACATGCAAGTGGATGTGGGTGTAGGTGGATGTAGGGGCGTGTGTATAGGGTGTGGGTGCACGTGTGTGTGTTGGGTGGGGGTGTGGATGCACGTGTGTGGGTCCTTGTAGGGTGGCTCACTCATTTTCTCTCTGCCCTGCAGGGAGGAGCTGCCCACCATCTACAAGTGTCCTTACCAGGGCTGCACAGCCGTGTACAGGGGTGCTGATGGCATGAAGGTGAGCAGTGGGCACTGCGGGTCATGGGGGTGAGGAGCGGCCATGTTGGGGTATGGTGGTGAATCTGGGTGGTGCTCTGTTCCTGCAGAGCCAGGTGCAGGATGCCAGCCTAGGACTAACATGAACCAGCACTGCTGGCCCAAGAGGGCAGCCAACTGTCAGCCTGTGGCCTGAGCAAAGTGAAGCTCTGAAGGAGAGGTTGTTGCCCAGTGAGGAACACTTGGCTCTGTCCTCCTTCTGGGAAGGCCTGCCTGGCAGAGCCCACTTGCCTGTGTGTGGAGCAGGTAGCCTGGGAGGGGCAGTGCTGTCCTGGGTGGTGCTCAGAGTCTGCTGGTCTTGCAGAAGCATATCAAGGAGCACCACGAAGAGGTCCGTGAGAGGCCCTGCCCACACCCTGGCTGCAACAAGGTGTTCATGATTGACCGCTACCTGCAGCGCCACGTGAAGCTCATCCACACAGGTAACTGCCACAATGCTGACCCTCCGTGGCAGGTGGCGCCCCTGCTGGCTTCTCAGGCAGCAGCCCAGAACACATCTGTTCCTGTACAGACCCGGGGTCTGCCTTGTCCATGGTGGTTGTGAATCTCCAGCCCTTCTGTTCTTGGCCCCTCCCCACTGCTCATCAGGGCTCTTTAGGTCAGACATGGTGAAGGGCACATAGTGAACTGAGTACATGGGAAATTGTAAGATGGACAGCTCCTCACTCAGGGTCCATCTAGAAGCTGTGCCAGGTCTCTGCAGCCTCCTGAGAGTGTTGTCATTTAAAACATTTTTGTGTTCTTTTGGATTATAAAAATAAAGCATGAGTTATAGAAATTTCAGTAGGAAAAGTGCAAAGGAGACAGCGAGTGCCCTGCGGCCACACCCCTCCATCCCTGCTCCACCAGCATGCAGAGTGCTTGTCTTAGCTAGTGCTGCTATAACAGAAATACCATAAGTGGATGGCTTTAGCAAAGAAATTTATTCTCTCACAGTCTAGGAGGCTAGAATTCCAAATTCAGGGTGCCAGCTCCAGGGGAAGGCTTTCTGTCAGCTCTGGGGAAGGTCCTTGTCATCAGTCTTCCTTTGATCTAGGAGCCTCTCAGTACAGGGACCCCAGGTCCAAAGGAAGCACTTCTTTTCTGGTTCTTCCTTCTTGGTGGCATGAGGTCCCCCAGGCTCTCTGCTCGCTTTCTCTTTTATATCTCAAAAGAGATTGACTCAATAAGATACAATCTAATCTTGTAGATTGAGTCCTGCCTCATTAACATGACTGCCACTAATCCCACCTCATTAAAATCATAGAGGTAGGATTTACAACACAGGAAAATCAAATCTGATGACAAAATGGTGGATAGTCACACAATACTGGGAATCACGGCCTAGCCAAGTTGACAGATGTTTTTGGGGGTACACAATGTGATCCCTTACAGCGCTCATGTCTCACATCTGTTTTACAACTCCCAATCTCAGTGATGTGATGGCACACGTGTGAGGAAGCAGGAGGGCCACGTGCTGTGTCCCTCCTCTTACCCGCCCTCTGCCCTGCCCAAAGTGTTATAGAATGATTTACTATAGAAGTCTCCTACAATTTCCTTTTTCACTCTCTCGCATTTGTAAGGTTTATTTGCCAATTCATTCACTCCATCACTGAGTCACATGTACCTGTGGGGCTACCTCACAGTTAAACCATTTTGTGTTAATGGACACTTGTGTTAGTTCCAGCATCTTTGCCAGACTGTACTTGTCAGGATTTTTTAAAAAACGTGAAACAGACCATAAGAAGTCAGGGTGGAAAAACAAGCTTGAAATGCACAAAATTTATGAGGGGCATCCCACTGTATGCACTGTATCAAGTGATGTAGAAGTGTGTTAGTGAGATGGCTGATACCAGAGTCACCTTTCCTCTGTAAAGTAAACGAGGCCCTTTGCATGGCCACGCCTCATCTTGTATGTGATGAACTTGCTTTTCTTGAGGATAACATTTCTGACTATCATCTATCTCTCATGAGGAAGTGGGTGTGCAGGTGACACATGTCCCCCTTTGGTCCCCAGAGGTACGGAACTACATCTGTGACGAGTGTGGGCAGACCTTTAAGCAGCGCAAGCACCTCCTCGTGCACCAGATGCGCCACTCGGGAGCCAAGCCCCTACAGTGAGTGGGTGGGCTAGCATGAGGTTGCGTTGGGCACGGGGGTGTCTCCATGCATGTCTCCTCTGTAGTAACGGGGCCAGGCCGGGTGTGGGTCCTGCTGGACACAGAGTCATGTCCAGCATGGAGGCATTTGCACACATGTAGGGTGTAGGGGCAACTGCACATGCATCCCCCTACAGTGAGTGGGTAGACTGGGTGTGGAGTTGCATGGGGCATGGGGTTATGTCTGTGTGTCATCTTCATGTATCCTGCTCACCCATGCTGCCCCTCAGGTGTGAAGTCTGCGGGTTCCAGTGCAGGCAGAGAGCCTCCCTCAAGTACCACATGACCAAGCACAAGGCTGAGACTGAGTTGGACTTTGCCTGTGACCAGTGCGGCCGGCGCTTTGAGAAGGCCCACAACCTGAACGTCCATATGTCCATGGTTCACCCACTGACGCAAACCCAGGACAAAGCCAGACCCTTGGAGACAGAGCCTCCTGGGCTGCCAGGTGCCCTGGGGACGGAGGAGGGCCAGGCTGTGAAGCCCGAGCCCACCTGAGGCCAGCAGGTGGGACAGACAGCTCACCAGGGCTCCATGAGTGTGAGGATGGTCTCAGTCCTCAGACCAGCCTAGCACAGCTTCCAGGAGTTTGCACACTGTGCCACACAGTGCACATCAGGGGTGGTGGGTACCACCTCCCTCAATGGGTTGGGGCGGGGTGGGGGGTGTCAGTGCGTGGCCTGTGAACCCTTCTGGCTCCCGAGTGGGAGCAGCAGTTCTTTTCCCACAAATACCAAGTGACTTGGAGCCAGACTCAGATTTTAAAATATTGATTACTCCTCCCACTAAAGCAATCAAGGACATTCGTGATCCATGTTTGAGTGTAACAAGAGCCCTAAGGCTGTGCTCACAATAAATTATTTACACAGCAGCCAGGCTGGTGGGCAGCCCCACCCTCCCCAGGTCCAGTCAGAAGAGCTGGGGCTCCCCGTACAGGTCTGGGTCCAGGTTGGGCGGAGCCTGCTGCCTCTTCTGGAGGGCGGCGCTCACCTCTGGGTCCAGGTCCTTGCCAGTGGCCAGCAACTGCAAAAAAACACATGCTCAGCCATGCAGCCCCTGTGGAATGAGAGCCTGAGCTGACCAACACCTGAAAGCCAGGCACGTGCCAGGGTGGCGACAGCACTGACCCCTGGCACTGCAGCCTAAGCCCCAGACGGCTGAGTTCTCCAACCAGGCATCAGAACCTCAGTGTGATTACAGATTTAGAAACAAACAGTAAGGTGAGTGTTACCTCTGTCATGTTCAAGAAGCACCTTTCCGGGCACTGAGGTATGGACTGCAGTAGGAAGAGACGCGCCTTTGTTATTAGCCCCAGTGGGTCGTCCTGGAGAGAGAATAGGCACAGGCTGGTCAAGGTGCTTTACGGTGTATGAGAACACAGCAAGGCCACAGGGCAGGACAAGTGTATCCGTTCTGCACTTGTGGTTACCCTAAGGTTCCTCATCAGAAGAGGCTGTGTGGCAGCTGGCTTGCCCCTGCCCAGGGACTGCTGCAGGCCCAGGGGCATCGTCTGGCCCACAAGAACCAGCTTGGAATCCACCCCAATGTGGGCTGACACAGGGTATGCTGGCCATGCCCCATCTGGTGGAGGGGTGTGGACTGTGCCTGGCCCCCACACTTGCCTGGTTCTGGTACTGCTGGCTCTGGGTTGCCAAAGTCGGGAGAGTGCTTGTCTCCCCAGCCACAAAGAGCCGGATCAGCTTCAGGTACATGTCAACGGCGACATGCAAGAAGGCAGCCTCCCTGATGAGGGCGTTGGGGTCAAGGCGGGGGAGCAGACTGAAGGTAAAGACGTACACAGTGCTCCATTACACAAGACATCACACAGTGGAGTCATGGGACTGAGGGGCTGGCTTTGTGTGGACATGGGCCCAGGATGCTACCTGAAGAAGGCGAGCGGCAGCAGCCTGATGTGTTGGTCAGAGGCCACGCGGAGCAGGACCCGGCCTAGCCCAGCTCCTGCAACACAGCAACAGCATTCGCTCTCAGTGCTGACACCCCCACCCCTAGTAAGCACTGGGGCTCCTGGGCTCTGCTCGTGGGGGAACACCTCTGGGACATGGGGATGCTGTGTGCAGCTGGTGGGCCTGTGCCCAGCTGCAGTGGGGGGGCCCCTCTTCCTCGGTATGCCAGCATGGTCAAGTGGGCACATTGGACTCCTAGGGTTTCTCATTACATGCTTCAATAAATTCCTTTTTTTTCCTTTTGCTTAACGGAGTTGGTACTGAATTTGTCCTGTGTGTTTGCAAAGACGCTCATTCCTAACCATCTGAAAGTTACTTCCAAACAAGATGATACAGAGTGGGGTAGAGCTGTAGGGACAGCCATGTGGGAGCCTCAGGGCCCACTCCCCATCCCCCACATTGACATTCTGCATCCCTGCACCCTGTGACTGGATGTCCCCGTGACCTGTGACTGGGTGGAGCCAAGTCACTGGCACCTGATAGTCAACGGGGTCTTCACCCATCTCCGTCCCTCACCTGTCTCTGTCAACTGGAAGAGTGCTAACCAGGGCACCTTCCTCCTCTCCAGACACTCAAGGATCTCCGCACAAACGTCCAATGTCTTCAGAGGGTCAATGGCTTCCTGCGATGCACGGGAGAAGGACACTGAGCACTTGCCAAGGCCCTGACCTCCATCTGGGGGTGGTGAAGGGTGTGTACAGAGACCCACACATGAGCTACTTCCTGCCTTTGCACTGCTGCCTTCATCTGTGTGCCAGCTGAAGGCAGAGGCTGCTTTGCGGGATGGAACAACAGGTACGCACACAGGAGATCAGCAGAGGGAGCACCTGTTACTGCTTCAGGTCTTGGGACACCTGCACAATGGCCACACACGGACCTCCTGGGGGGAGGGCGGCGGCATGGGCTGGCTTAAAGCCAAGGGGCTGTCCACATCCGTGAATAAGCCCTCAGAGAGGAGTTCTGGCCCGAGATTGCGCCATGGAGGTCTGAGGAGGGGCTATCCCACCCACCAGGCACTGTGCTGGCCATGGGAGCCCAGGACTCACACTGGGTGCCAGGTATGTTGAGAGCAGACCCATCATAGAAAAGAAGAAGAGGAACAGCACCACCTGCCAACAGAGCACGACAGCATTGGAACCACCTGTCCCAAGTGCAGCGACCTAAGTAAGACAGTGCCTCCTGATGGGCCTTTACATGCCCAAAGTGGGCTTACTCAGAAGGAAAGAAATTCCAACTGCTTTTAAAGTAACAGAACAAATTGCTACAGAATCATTTTACGTCCTTTAAACACAGCTGAAAACAGTGCCGACAAAGGAGACAGCTGTCATCTCAACTGCACTCCCCACCCCTCAACCTGCCTGCAGCCCCTGTCCAGGTAGTGTTTGCAGAGCCCCTGTCCAAGGCAAACCAGCTCCAACACAGACGCAGGCCTGCGCTCCGTTGGCTGGGGAGGTGGCCCCTCGCTGCAAGGCCTAGGCATAGAGCCTGTGGAGCCACCAAAATTCCTTCCAAAAAGGTACAAAAACCTGAAAACAAACTCAGAAAAATCCTCCTGCTAGGTTTTAAATGATAAGGGTGGGAAAAGGGGTTTTCAGGTGGGGCAAGCATGAGGACAGGTGGACTTCCTTGCATTTGCAGGCAGAAGAGGAGGGGACCAGGGGGCCTCACCCCACCCTGTTCAGGCTACGCTGCTTCTGGTTTCTGTATTCTCCATTCTCTTCCTCAGGAGGCTGAGGGCCCTCACACCATGTCTAGACCTCCAACACCCTCCTGGTGCTGGAGGTGCCCTGGGCAAGGGAATGCGTGTAGGTGCAGTGGGTAGGCAGGCTCTCCAGGTTGGCAGACACACTGACCCAGTGACAGGGTCCAGATGGTGCCAGGGCTCCTATGGGGGTGTTGAGGCTGCCAGCCTGGAGCTCAGAGCTGACCTCTTGTACCCACCCACACACTCCACCCTCCCGTCCACATGTGGAGCTGGGAATAGGGTTGGCATGGGGACCACCAGCTCTCAGCACAGACGGCTCATAGCACCTCCCTGGTTGTGTTGAGGATAAAACAGGCTAAGTGAACACTTCAGAAACGAAGGTATGCTCACCAGAAGGCCTGGAATCAAAATCTTACTTAGGCCTATAATTGAAGTTTTACTTCGCAATAAAAAGAAGAGACACCAGACCCACTTGTCCTTGCTGGTTAAAACATGCATTGAATCCGCTTGCTGAAAACGGACACAATAAGCTTTGTTTCTTGCCTCCTCTCGTTCGAAGTCCAGCCTCTTCAGCTCCCTCCTGCCCTGTTCTCTCAGGGCTTGCTGGATGGCAAAATGCAAAGAGGCCGCAAAAACCCAGGTGGGGCGAGGAATGGGTAGGGTGGTGTCCAGGGAGAGGAAGCTTGGAAAACAACAGAGGAACAAAAGTGTGATAACAAGGGCCTTAACCGCAACCATAGCACAGGACAGGCGCTGCCCAGGGGCCTGTCTGCTGCTGGTGCTGCAACCAAGTGGCTCCTAGGGTCCTGGTACTCCCAGCTCTCATGGTGCCAGTAAGGTGCCACCTCCCCAAAAGAGGGGCCCCTGGGCTCCTGGAAAGTCTGTGAGAGGGTCTCTGGGACAGAGACACTCCAAGGCCAAAGACCCCCACCCCAGCTGCTGGGAATGCCTGTCCCACGAAGGGGCCCCATGTGAGGCTGTTACAGGTATGGACAGACAGGTGTCTGGGGAGTGGATGCATGCTACACAAGGGACAAGGCTGGGGCTGGGCCCTCGGTCCCTGGGTGAGGAAACAGTGTACCCAACAGCACAGTGCAGCAGGTCAGGGCCGACGGTACTACGTCAGGCTGGGCTGAGCCTCTGCACCGTGGGCTCTGGCTGGATGGGGCTGACTCAGAGCACCTGACTGTCCCAGCCCCACACAGGCCTCAGCAGTACTGGGCATGGGTGCATCAGGGACTCCAGAGTAGTCACACAGGCTACATGGGGACCAGCTAGTCCTCACTAACCTGTAAGAAGGCAGCACCCTACACCCAGCCTCCCAGTAATACGTAGCCCTGGGCTCCGTGGTCTGGGCAGGGCTGGGGCCCCACACCAGGACCCTGTTAGATGTATGGCGGTGGGGGGGTGGGGTGCGGTCAGGGTGTTTTAGGAAGGCTAATCTCCCCTAGAACGTGATGGAGCCTTCACCCAGCATTTGGGTGTTCTGCTGTTCACAGCGGGCCTGGCAGGGGTTTCCATAGTGCCCTCCGATGCAAAATACTGCCAGCAGGACTCAGGGTAGGTCCCAATGACCGTTTGCGCCCCCATCCAGTGGCCGAGACTCACCTCTTGGCCAGGTCCCTGGCCTCTGCCAGCTGCTGCAATGCTCGGGGCAGTGGGCTCTGCGAGTGCTGCTTCCACTGGCACGTGAGCACCGGTTCCAGGCACGGCCACCACAGCTACAAGGAACAAGGGTGTGGCTTCAACCCGGAGTGACCATGAGGAGCCCAGCCAGCAGTGCCCCTGCCGATGACACCCTCCTGATGGCCACTAGTTCATGCTTTGTGATGTCAAATTCAGTGTCTCATCTCCTTGAGACTCACACAGCTCTATGGGGCCGTCTTGACGCTCTGACAGGGAAGATGCTGAGTTTAGCAGGCACAGCCTGAGGAAATGCCACCTGGCCTGGACCTCAGATGTCCTTAGTGACCAGGAACTGAGCCACTGCCAAGAGCTAGCGCTTTTAAACACAAAATGGCCCTCTTCTAATGAGTTCTGCCACTCAGCTGCAAGCTAGAGAACTTGCCAAAACACTCAGGACAACTTTCGGGAACATACTGCTCTGAGGGAAAAGAGCCTCTGAAACCAAAGTCCACATGCAGCCAGTGGCCAGTATTCTACTTGCCCTCCCCACATCCTTGACCCCAGAATGTTTGGTCACGTGAAAGGATCAGGCAGGGAGCTGAGGCAGCCTCTCTGCTCCTAAGTCGTGAGAGATGGCAGTCAAGACAGCAGAAGGGGCAGGCATTAACACTCATGCGGATGCAGAGGCTCAAAGTTAGTGCTAAGCGCATATGGAACTGGTTAGTGAGCGAGCAAGCGAGTAAACGAATGAGTCAGTGAATCAGTGAACAAGTGAACGAATAAGTCAGTGAGTCAATGAGCACCACAAACCTATGGATAACAGTCTAGCGGATCAAAGTCCCCACCTGAGGTAATGCTTCTCCCCTCCTGCCTGCTCATGGAGGTTCTGAGGCAGGATAAGGGCAGAAAAGAGGCTGGTGATGCCTCTGGAGAACTGAAGACCAATGTTATCTGTATTGACATTTTCTCTTATCATCAGGAAAATGAGAACCCCCGTAGGAGATAAGAGATGGGCTGGAGCCCAAGGTCGCATGGCCTCTGTAAGGAGCAGGGATCTCCAGGCTTACCAGGGCAGAGGTCAGGATTATTGGGCACTCAGTCTGGCAGGTGGCAAGGGTTAGGTTGACCAGCAAAGGGGGGTCTTGGCCACGTAGACAGGTGCTCAGGAGCCCCTGGGGGACAATGTGGTTAGACTCAGCACTTGCCCCAATACAGATGCAAGGCAGCCTGGCGCCCGCCAGTCCTGCCCTCATGGGGCCCTGCCACCTGCACTGGGGGCCCAGGGTCTTCCAAATGACTGCTGGGCAGGCAACGTGGGTGCAAGGAAAGGCCAAAGAGAGAATGGATTACCCGGAAGAAGTGTGCAGTGATGTCGTGGGTCAGAGCACCTCCATGGGAGAAATTTCTCTGCAAAACAGAGCCACGAAGCCAGTGAGAAAGGAGGCCACAGGGCAGCTGTAGACACTGCTCACAGTGTGCTGTGGAAGGAAACACTGTGAAGAGTGGCCCGAAGTCCCTCTGTTGAACCACACCTATCTGACCGTGTATGTGTGCTGTCCCAAGGGAGAGGACTCACAGAAGATGATGAATGGCTTCTGAAGCCGCCATGCTCCCACCTTTTCTGGCCACATTTGTGCATTTTTTAAAGTCAGACACTTTGAAGAATTCCATTGGGAATAGAAGCTGCTCCCCATAAGAGTGGTGGTTTTGAGAGTCACCTCCCTGTCACTTCATGACTGTGACACACTTGTGTCCCTGCTGGTGTGTAAATCATGTGCTGCCAGGACAAGAGTCTGAGGTGGGAGGAGGGGCAGGCCCTGCTGGGTGATGCTCAAATATTCTCCAACGGGAAAGAACATGAATGAAGTGAGTAGCCTAGTGATTAAAGCTTGAGGAACATTCTGTGAAGATGTGAGCTGGTGGGCCAACAACCTTTTCCTCCCCATTTTACTTTCATCCCTTCCCTCAGCAATTCCAGAGTCAGGAAACAGATTACTTGAGGGCCGCGGGCACCAGCAACTGGCCGCAAAATGCTCTCCAGTTCCCCCTCTCCCTGCACGGACCACAAGGCACCCACCAGCTCGGAGTTGACGAAGTGTAAGAACTCATCACAGTCCACAGCAGCTGGCTGCCCTTGGAGGCTGGTGAAGAGCATGCTGGGAGGCAGGCCGAGGAGTATCCTGGAAAAGAAGGGGGCACTCAGTGGCGAAGGCTCCTGGGCTGCTCTTGTCTTGGAGGGCAGCAGGAATCCCAGACTGTAGCCCCTGTTCCCTGCCATGGGGTGTCCACTGCTCATACTGGGCTTGACTCACTGCAAAGACTCAAAATGTGTTGCCGAGAAAACAATTCTAACACTGCATGCAAGCCAGGTCAAAGATCATGCCACAGTGTGACCAAACTTCCTGTGCTACAAACCCCTGTGATAGGAAGTTTAAACCACTTTCCAATCCTTTGTTATAAATACAGCTGCAACACACATCTCCAAGCACACATATTTCTCCTTATTTTGTCACAAGTTCCTTAGGCTAAACCCTTCAAAAGAGTCAGTCACAGTTCTAACCCCCTAGATCCTGTTCTATATGGAACCCAATGGAGAAGCAGCCCTCATGGCTGGGGGTGGTGTGGACAGGAATGCAGACCTGATGGAAGGAAATGGATTGAAGGCAGTGCTGCGTTGCACATCCACAATGCTTTTATTTGACAGTCAGCGCCGTGCCCTCCCTGCCCGGTACCTTTTGTGCAGGAGCAGCTCCCGCTGCCTCTGCAGGTGGGCGGCCACTGTCGACATGTTTCCCAGCGCCTGCAGCCGCCTGCAGAAAATCTGGAAGAGGAAGTGTCCTCGTGCTGCACCACTCCGTCCCAGCTCCAGCTCAGCAACCATTTCCTGGAAAACAGCAGAGGGTGAGGCTTCTCCAAGACCTGACGGGCACTGGAAGATGGCAATCAGGGAGCTAAACCACCTTCCTTGGAAATCGTTTCAAACCTACAAAAATCTACAAGGAAAAAAAAAAAAAATGCAAGGAACACCCACATACCCTTTACCCAGATTCACCTACTGCCACATTTTACCATTTGCCTTATCATTTACTAGCCCTCTCGATATGTGTGCACATGTTTGTGTGTTCATGCATGCAAGATGGAGCCATGTGCGCACAGGTGTTATGTGTGAGTTTTCACGAAGAGTCACAGCCCTTGGCATCCAAGCTCTCCTGGGCATGTTCCCAGGATGGGACGTGCCCTCATGTGACCACAGCACATGTCCACATCATTTTTACCAATAAAGCAATGCCTCTATCTGGCCTCAGTGTAGCCTCACAGCACCACCCCCAGTGCAGGCTTGGCCAGGGTCGGGTCACTGGTTGTTAAGCCTCCGGCCTCCTTTAATCAGGAACATTCTACCATGTCTCTGTCTTTTATGACACTGACATCTTTGAAGAAAATAAACGTGACTTAAATGTCAAAACTATGCTTGTTTTGCTCAAAATAACTGTGACTTGCACCCTAAGTATTTTAATGGTGGCATTTCTCTTTCTCACAGTCAAGTGTGTGTGGACAGTGTGTCTAAAGCTGTCTTCTATCACAAAGGGCTGAGGTCGTGGGACCAGCTTCTATGCACGTCCCCTGCCCTCTGGCTTGGTCTTATCCTGTGTCCCCATGACAGTCCAGTGTGGGGGCTGTGGAGGACCCTGGTGACATCCAGGCACTTCTGGGAGCCAACTGAGTGCAGCTGCTTCTAGAAACTTTCATGGAGCTCTGACTAGGCTGCATTTGTACATCACAGCTTTCATCCTTTGAGAGTCTGACCCACTGTTCTGCATTGCTCACTCAGAAATGTCTGCCCACCACCCAGAGTCACATGTGTGCATGCTGTGGGGAAACTGAGTCAAGGGTTGGGGGGTAGTCTGACGAGGGGTAGACCAGAAGGCCTCACTGAGAGGTGATGTTTCAATGCAGCCTGAAGGAGGTGAGGTTCCGTGTAGGGGGCACAGGGACTTGGCATGGGTTGCATGCACACAGCAGACACGCACATGTCTGTGACAAACAGTGCATGTGTGCCGGCCACCTGCACAATCCAGACAGAAGGCAAAAGCCACATCTCGTCTGACCTGCTGCCACCCCTAACTCCTGGTCCACCTCACCACACAGTAATGACACGCATCAGGGACAAGGGATGGGGCAAGCCAGACTCCCCTTCTTTGTGGGATATTTTCCTCATTTGTCAGTTTCCTCCATGTGCAAAAACACCTCCATGATTTCCATTTTTCATTTCCCACGTTTCGTCACTTGAAGAGCAGTAGCAGGAGGCACACCAGAAAGCACAAAACCAACACAAGTGACAAGGGAAAATGGTTGCATTTACACACCAGAAGTGCAGATGCCCGGGTGTGCAGAGCCAGCAGCAGGCAGGGGACGGGCCTGCACTGCCCTGAGTCCTGACTCAGCTGCTCCAGGCTCGTCCTCATGCCAGGCCTTAATTGCCCCAAGAGAGCGAACTGCAGCAGGCTGTCTGACTGAAGATGGACTGCCTGTTTTTGAGGCAGGAACAGAGTCTCCACACCAACGTGTCTGTGTGTGTAGAAAACGCTGTCTCTGCACCCATGTCTACCTCGGCGAGAAGGACCCAGCAGCTGTGCAGTGCCAACAGCCTCACTGGAGAAGAGTTCCACCTCCAGAGTCTTTGCACTCTCAGGTCTTGTGCCAGGTGAAGGGTCATTAACACCCTTCCCCCGAGCCTGACCTCCACATGGAGCAGCTGAGAATCAGCAAGCTGAAAGCAGTGCAGCAGCAACAATTCTGTTACCAGAGCTGGTGTGCATGTCCCCAAGTGCACGGAAAGCTGTGTTATCACAGCTCTGGTTTCTGTATTTTGTGGTGTTCACACATGAAGTGAATTCAGAGCACACTGTCACTCTGGATCTCAGCATTGGTATGGGAGGTTAGAGTCTTCATTCTACTTGGTTGCGTTAGGACCCACTGTAGAAATTTACAACAAGTATTAAGAGAGGCTTCACCAAAGGGACCCGCTGATGCTGGTGTCCTCTAACTCACCTGCAATCTGGAAAGAATATCCTGATTTACTGCGCGGCCTCCGGGAACCAAATCAGAATTCTCCAGGTGGTCATAACTCCGTGAGCTGGAATGAAAACAAAATAACAGCCTCTTCAGTATCTCCTTTGTGTTGTGGGTTTCCTGATCTCTCCTGCTGTACTGATGTGGGGCGTGGTCACACACCTTGGATGCCCCTGGTGACCACTGCATTTCAAGGGAGCTACTGACACAGAAATCAAACAATAATAACAAAATCATCAACAAAATACTAGCAGAATGAATCCAGCAACAAACAAAAAGAGTTATGAACCATGACCAAGTGGGATTTATCCCAGGTTTGCAAGGGTGGTTCAACATATGAAAATCAATGTGATACATTCCTCAATGGAGAAAGACTGAGAGCTTTCCCTCTAAGATCAGGAATGAGACAAAGATGCCCACTCTCATGGTGCTGGGTCAACTGGATCTCAACATACAAATGAACGAAGCTGGACCCCCTTACCTCATGCCACATAAAAAAATGAACTCAAAATGGATCAAAAACCTAAATATAACAGCTAAAACTGTAAGACTCTTAGGAGAAACCATAGAGATAAATCTTCATGACCTTGAATTTGGCAATGGATTCTTCGATACAACACCAGAAGTACAAGCAACAAAAGCAAAAACAGATAAGCTGTACTCCATTTCTGGAGTGGGCTTGTCAGCCCCACCCTTGCCCTCACCCTATGTTTCTCTTCACCCCTCACTTCCCTCACCTCCTTGTGCCTCAACAGCCCAGCACCATTTTCTCAGGGCTCAGTTCTCCCACCCCCAGCTTCTGCCACGCATTCCTGTTCTGATCCAGGCCCCACACCCTCCCACCCCCAGACCAGACATGAGTGTGGACCTCTGCAAACACCTGCTCTGTCCTCTCATGCTGCCCTCAGCACCGCAGTCCAGGTGCGTCTTCACTGGAGCTGACTCAGACCTGCAGCCCTGATGTGCTTCGCCATGCCCTCTGCACTGAGCTGGACTCCTGCAGACACATGAGTACTGACCTCTGAAAGAAGTCTATCACTGCCTCAGTGAGGATGCTACAGGCCACCTCCAGGTCTCCATCACAGCCCCCCGCGGACGCGGGCTCAGGCAGGTAGCACTGGTGGATTGCCCACTGGTGGAAGTCTCGCCTGCAACAGAGAACAGGTGTCAGCACCAGCAACACTGAGAAAACATGTGGCCCAGGTACCACCAAATCAGGTAAGCCTCATGCCTTGGAGCATGTGCACCTGCTGGTTCCCTGATGGCACCTCAGAGGAGGAGTGAGTCCTCATGGTCCAGTTCCTAGGGTGACCTACATGACCACCCCCCACAAAACAAAAGCATGCCTGGGCCATAGGGCTGACCACCAGCCACATGGCTGCTGAGCTGGACAGCAAAGTGGGCAAAGGCACGAGAATCTGCTATGGCTGACCCAGGTGTCTATGAACGACCCAGAGGCCCACAAGCAAGGGGAGAGTTGGGGAAACACGGGCCCAGACTGTGGATGGCGTGCACAGGATGGCCCTGCCATGCAGAAACAGCCCATGGGATGAGCAGCAGGGTGGCTGGGAGCCAGGAGACCTGTGCCCACATCTTCCGCATACCGCTGTGCATACATACCTAAGCGCCCAAGCACAGTTTCAACCTAACAGGTGGCTCTGATGAAGCCTCAACTCAGGAAACGGGAACCCCTTACTGCCTTCCTGTCCTGGCATATCCAAACCCTACCCTAAAGATGAGCGATGGCGAGCAGGTGAGGAAGGAAAGCCTGCGACAAGCGAGCATGTGAAGTACACCCTCACAGGTTGTGAACCCAAACCTGAGAAGCTACAGTGTCTATTGAAGGAAAAAGCAGCTCACTCTTCTTTGCACAGCCATCCCTTTCCTACGATTCCTATGTACGTTCTGCTGGTCCAGAGCCCAACACTGCAGCACAGTGCGGGGAAGCCAAGCATGTCCCACAGGTGCCAGAAAGGAGCTCTGACCCACAGAGAAGGAGTGTGCAGAGGACAGGTCGACCCTCCCCTGCTCCCCAACGATTCACACCATCCTCCTCTCCCTTCTGTGTGCTCTCTGGGGGTGGGGGGTGGAGGGGCTGTGCATCTCAGGTGGGTCCTCTCACATTCTTCCTATAATCTTCAACAAATCGTCTACCTTTGTGGAACCCTGTGCACAGCAGACGGCATGCCTGGCCTCTCCTGACCACCTCCATGACCAGCACCAGGATTACAGGGGCCTAGTCGTCCTGATTCACACCTCTGTGCCTCTGACTGCACACTGCCTGGCACTTTCCCCAGAAAAGCTGCGTTCCTGCTGGCCTTCCCGTCTGCCCACAATGAGCTCCGTCCACTCCTCGCAAACACTGGCAGCTGTGCCCACACCCTGGCCCTCATGGCAGGGGTGAAGGGTGGCGCTCACTGCGAACCGCCTCATCCCCTCTGACGCTGCCCACCTCAAGGCCTTGCCTTTGCTGCCCCGTCACTTACTGCCATGTGGCCCTTCCTGTCCAGTTTGTGTTCACCTGTTTGACCCCAGCACTCAGGGTGTGCAGTCCTCACACAGGACACCCAGTTGGGGGAGGGGGGAGGCTGGAACCCAAGCGGGTGATTCCATCTGCCATATGGCAGAGGTCTGTCATGTTCATGCTGTATCCCCAGCTTCTAGAACATTCTAGAACAGTGTCTGGCACACAGCAGGAGCTCAGTAAGTAAATTTCTTGAATAAAGCAATGAATGAATGAATGAAATTATGCTCAAAGGTCCTGTGTTAACCTGAACACTAAATTGAGAAGACAGGATGAAACTCGAAGATGATGAAGACTGTGTGAGGTTGTAAACACTTACCTCTCTATGTCTGAAAGAATATCAACTTCAGGCTGAATTCCTAGTTCCAACTGCAGCCAGTCTCTGTAAGTTAACTGAGAGGAAAGGAGCAATATAACGTGAGGGCTGGAGCCAGCTGTGGTACACACTGCTCACCACATCGTCACTCTTGACACTAGACAGCAATAGGCACACTTATTCTTCCGTATAGTTGATAGTTAGCAATAAAAAATTGAAGAAATGTAATAAACCAAGCTTGAGATTTTTTTTTGTGCAAAAGACCAAAACCACCAGGCAAACATCCAGGAAATACATTAAAAATTAGAAAGAGGCAGAAGACCAGAGTAAAACTGGCCTGATGGGGGAGAGGCATTAGTGGGGCATTGGTAGAGATTCTGGTGGGGGCGTTGGCGAGAGTGTTGCTAGAGATGTTGAGGGAGCTGAAGGGAATATTGTTGGGGGCACTGGGTGGAATATTGTTAGGGTTGTCAGTGGGGGCATTACCAAGGATGTGGGTGGAAACATTGGCAGGGGTATTGGAGGGGATGTTAACAGGGATGTTGTTGGGAAAGCTGGCCAGGACATTGGTGGGGATGTTACTGGGGATGTTGGCAAGAACATTGGCAGGGGCATTTGTGCGGGTGTCTTGGTACTCAACCAGGCTTCCAGGGATCTGCCCCATTGCAGGGCAAGCTCACAGCCATGGCTCAAAAAGGTCGAGCTCTTCACTGTGAGCCTGCCAGAGAACTCAAGAACATTTTAGTCCCTCTTGAAAATTTCTGCAAAATGTTACTATTGGGGGAAACTATGCAAAGCACAGAAGACATCTTGTCTGTGTAATTTCTTACAGCGGCATATAAAGCTATAATTATGCAATAAAACTCTGAAGTTAAAAACAGATATCTGTGTTGCTGCTCAAGTGACACATCAGACCCTTTCCCATCCTGACCTCACACTTGCCCTGCCCCCTCACACCTGTCCCAGAACACATGGAGTTCTCTGATGAAACTCATGAGTACGGTGTAAAGGAGAGAAGGGGCACTGGGACCTTACCTGAAATTCCTTCTCCTTCAGCAGTTCTCGGAACGTCCTGTGTCTCCACAGACGGAGGGCGGCCCTTGTCCAGTCTGTGGAAGGCAGGCACAGGGGCCTCCAGAGAAGGTCCCTGGTGACATCCAGACAGGGAGGCTCACGGGCTTCAGAGAACAGTCTCAACACAACAAACTGGAACTGAAAATAAAGACATGTTCTCCATCAGAGACTTAGGAAATAATCAAGAGAAACATACTGCCCACAGCCCACATGCAGAGGACAGCGCTGCCTGCGCTGCGGCCCTTCCCATGGGTACATCTGACCACTATCCCAGCCACACATTTCAAAGTGGACCACTGTATCAAGACCATCATTGCACCAGATGCTGCCAGAGGTGGTGCCGACCCAGGGTCTTGTGCATATCTGCCTTCTCGAACCTTTGCCGAATCTAGCATCTTCATTTTAAAAGTTTGCCAATTTACACAAAAACTAATTCAAAATGGATCAAAGACCTAAATATAAAACCTAAAACGATAAAGATCATGGAAGAAAGAATAGGGGCAATGCTAGACGCCCTGATACATGGCATAAACAGAATACAAACCATAACTAACAATGCACAATCACCAGAAGATAAACTAGATAACTGGGAGCTCCTAAAAATTAAGCACTTATGCTCATCCAAAGACTTCACCAAAAGAGTAAAAAGACAACCTACAGACTGAGAAAAAATTTTTGACTATGACAAATGCGATCAGTGTCTAATCTCTAAAATCTACACGATACTGCAAAACCTCAACAACAAAAAGACAAATAACCCAATTAAAAAATGGGCAAAGGATATGAACAGGCACTTCGCCAAAGAAGATATTCAGGTGGCTAAAAAATACACAAGGAAATGCTTATGATCATTAACCATCAAGAGAACTGCAACTCAAAACTACAATGAGATACCATCTCACCCCAATGAGGCTAGCATTAATCCCAAAAACACAGAATAATAAATGTTGGAGAGGTTGTGGAGAGACTAGAACACTTATACACTGTTGGTAGGAATGTAAAATGGTACAACCACTTTGGAAATCGATCTGCTGCTTCCTTAAAAAGCTAGAAATAGAAGTACCATACGATCCAGCAATCCTGCTCCTTGGACTATATCCTAGAGAAATAATAGTCATCACACAAATAGATATATGCACACCCATGTTCACTGTGCACTGTTCACGATAGCAAAAAGATGGAAACAACCTAGGTGCCCATCAGTGGACGAATGGATAAACAAATTATGGTATATTCACACAATGGAATACTACACAACGATAAAGAACAACAATGAATCCATGAAACATAACATGGAGGAATCTCGAAGGCATTATGCTGAGTGAATTTAGTC